>NW_027675424.1:1007500-1022500 GCF_965601325.2 Salmo salar
TTTAAAAGCTGTAGCTAAAGTACAGCTAAAGTAGCTGTGTAACTCAATGATATTGTAGCAGCCTTAACACAACACCTAGTGACCTCATCAAGTAGCAGAAGGGATGTGTTGTGTTGATTAATTTAGAGAGAGAGAGAGACAGAGAGACAACATTAATAATACCATCAATAACACCAATAATAATATAATCAGTCACACCAGTCTGTAATGCATTATGAAAACATTTACACATTTATACTGTCAGTTAAGAGAATAAATGATTATAATTTAAACTTTATAACAGTCCTACAATACTGTAGGCATTAAAACAGATGTAATATTAATATCCTCTGTGTTATTTCTTCATTCAGATGAGCTTGCTGTGATTTGCCAACGTGAACTCAAATCTAATCTAAAGAAGAAGTTTCAATGTGTATTTGAGGGGATCGCTAAACAAGGAAACCCAACACTTCTCAATAAGATCTACACAGAGCTCTACATCACAGAGGGAGGAACAGGAGAGGTCAATAATGAACATGAGCTGAGACAGATTGAGACAACAACCAGGAAACAAGCAAGACCAGAGACTGCAATCAAATGTAACGACATCTTCAAACCCTTAACTGGACAAGACAAACGTATCAGAACTGTGCTGACAAAGGGAGTCGCTGGCATTGGAAAAACAGTCTCTGTGCAGAAGTTCATTCTGGACTGGGCTGAAGGAAAAGCAAATCAGGATGTTCAATTTGTATTTTCATTCCCTTTCCGGGAGCTGAATTTGATGAAAGAGGACAAACACACTTTCATTGAACTTCTCAATCACTTTTCAATGGAAACCAAACAATCAGGAATCACCATCTACAACAAGTACAAAGTTCTGTTCATCTTTGATGGTCTGGATGAGTGCCGACTGCCCCTAGACTTCCAGAAGAACAAGATCTGTTGGGACGTCACAGAGTCAACCTCAGTGGATGTTCTGCTGACAAATCTCATCAAGGGAAATCTGCTTCCCTCTGCTCTCATCTGGATAACTACCCGACCTGCAGCAGCCAATAAGATCCCTTCAGGGTGTGTTGACCAGGTGACAGAGGTACGAGGGTTCAATGACCCACAGAAGGAGGAGTACTTCAGGAAGAGATTCAGTGATGAGGACCTGGCCAGCAGAATCATCTCACACATAAAGACATCAAGGAGCCTCCACATCATGTGCCACATTCCAGTCTTCTGTTGGATTTCTGCAACAGTCCTTGAACACATGCTGAAACATAAGAGAGAAGAGATGCCCAAGACTCTGACTGAGATGTACACAGACCTTGTTGTGTTTCATACCAAACAGGAGAATGAAAAGTATCTTGGGAAAGAAGAGACAGGTCCACACTGGAATAAAGAGAGCATTCTGTCACTGGGAAAACTGGCTTTTCAACAGCTAGTGAAGGGCAATCTGATTTTCTATGAAAAAGACCTGAAAGAGGCTGGCATTGATGTCAATGAAGCCTCTGTGTACTCAGGATTGTGCACACAGATCTTTAAAGAGGAATGTGTTCTGTACCAAGACAAGGTGTACTGCTTCGTTCATCTGAGCATTCAGGAGTTTCTGGCTGCTGTGTATGTGTTCCTCTCATTCATCAACAACAATGAGAATCTAATGGACAAACAGCAAACAAAGTCCAGTATATTTTCTCTGCTGTACAGAGACAAGTCTGAAGTTACTGTCTACAAGAGTGCTGTGGATAAAGCCTTACAAAGTGAGATGGGAAACCTGGACCTGTTCCTCCGCTTCCTTCTGGGACTTTCACTGGAGTCCAATCAGAAGCACTTACGAGGTCTACTGACAAAGACAAGAAGCAGCTCAAAGACCCATGAAGACACAGTGAACTACATCAAGGAGAAGATCAGGGAGAATCCCTCTCCAGAGAGCTGCATCAATCTGTTCCACTGTCTGAATGAACTGAATGACCATTCTCTAGTGGAGGAGATCCAAAGCTACCTGAGCTCAGGAAGTCTCTCAAAAACCAACCTGTCACCTGCACAGTGGTCAGCTCTGGTCTTTGTGTTGCTGACTTCAGAAAAGGAGCTGGATGAGTTTGACCTGAAGAAATTCTCCAGATCAGAGGAAAGTCTTCTGAGGCTGCTGCCAGTGGTCAAAGCCTCCAGAGCTGCTCTGTGAGTAAATAAAATGACATATAAGAAGTATTCATCAGGAAGAAATATTATGTTTAGTGAAAAATATGTATTATAATATGTATATTGAAAAACATATTGAATAAATGCATTGATGGAAGATGAATCTATATGTTGTTTGGGAATATGAACCAAATGCATCTACCGTTGTCCTTCTATACTACTGGTGTTAAATTAACAGTGTGTTTGTGAAGTCATGATGATCTCGTTGCAGGCTGTCAGGCTGTGGAGTCACAAAGAAAGGCTGTGCTTCTCTGGTCTCAGCTCTGAAGTCAAACCCCTCACACCTGAGAAAGCTGGACCTGAGTAACAATGACCTGAAGGATTCAGGAGTGAAGCAGCTCTCTGCTGGACTGGGGAATCCCCACTGTAAACTGGAGACTCTGAGGTCAGTATTCCTGTAGTTGGTCAACAAGTGATAACTGTTCACCAGATCCACATGTGTTTACCAGACACACATAGTCCACACCATATGTGTTTGGACAGTGAAGCTTACAGTTTTAAATGTGGTGCTATGCTCCAGCATTTTGGATTTGAGATACAATGTTTCATATTAGGTGACAGTACAGAATGTCACCTTTTATTTGAGGGTATTTTCATACATATCTGTTGCACCGTTTAGATATGAAAGCACTTTATGTATCTAGTTCTCCGATTTGAAAAAGTTGAACATATTTGGACAAATTCACTTATATTGTATTACAGTTGTCATAAGTTTAGTATTTAGTCCCATGTTCCATGCCTGCAGTGATTACATCAAGCTTGTGATTCTACAAACTTGTTGAATTCATTTTTCAGTTTGTTTTGGTTGTGTTTTGGATTATATTTTTCCTAATAGAAACTGAATGGTGAATAATGTCCTGTCATTTTGGAGTCATTTCACTTGTATTGTCAGTAAGAATAGAAGATGTTTCTGAACACTTCTACATTCATGTGGATGCTACCATGATTATGAATAATCATGAATGAATCGTGAATGATGATGAATGAGAAAGTTACAGAGGCACAAAGATCAGACCCCCTCTGTTATTGGTGTTATTCTGTATACTTCTGGACCTTCTTTGGACACTGTGTTAACTAACCTCCAGACGAGCTTCAATGCCATACAACTCTCCTTCCGTGGCTTCCAACTGCTCTTAAATACAAGTAAAACTAAATGCATGCTCTTCAACCGATCGCTGCCTGCACCTGCCCGCCCGTCCAGCATCACTACTCTGGACGGTTCAGACTTAGAATATGCGGACAACTACAAATACCTGGGTGTCTGGTTAGACTGTAAACTCTCCTTCCAGACTCACTATAAGCATCTCCAATCCAAAATTAAATCTAGAATTGGCTTCCTATTTTGCAACATAGCATCCTTCACTCATGCTGCCAAACATACCCTTATAAAACTGACCATCCTACCGATACTCGACTTCGGCGATGTCATTTACAAAATAGCCTCCAATACCCTACCATTAAAATTATAGACTGATCATTTCTTTGTCAGTGGGCAAACGTACAAAATCAGCAGGGGATCAAATACATTTTTCCCCCACTGTACTACCCACCACTGCGACCTGTACGCTCTCGTTGGTTGGCCCTCGCTTCATATTCGTCGCCAAACCCACTGGCTCCAGGTCATCTACAAGACCCTGCTAGGTAAAGTCCCCCCTTATCTCCGCTCACTGGTTACCATAGCAGCACCCACCTGTAGCACGCGCTCCAGCAGGTATATCTCTCTGGTCACCCCCAAAGCCAATTCCTCCTTCGGCCGCCTCTTCTTCCAGTTCTCTGCTGCCAATGACTGGAACGAACTACAAAAATCTCTAAAACTGGAAACACTTATCTCCCTCACTAGCTTTAAGCACCAGCTGTCAGAGCAGCTCACAGATTACTGCACCTGTACATAGCCCATCTATAATTTACCCCAACTACTTCTTCCCCTACTGTATTTATTTATTTAGCTCCTTTTCACCCCATTATTTATATTTCTACTTTGCACTTTCTTCCACTGCATATCTACCATTCCAGTGTTTTACTTGCTATATTGTATTTACTTTGCCACCATGGCCTTTTTTTGCCTTTACCTCCCTTATTTCACTTCATTTGCTCACATTGTATATAGACTTATTTTCTACTGTATTATTGACTGTATGTTTGTGTAATACTCTTGTTTGAACCAAGTATTGAGTTTATTTGTTATAATTAATTGGTATTATATTTAAAAGATGATTGAATTGCTCCTAAACTGTAATGTTGTTAATGCATTATGCTTTTTGAAGAAATATTTATTTAATGTATAAGTGAATAGTTTGTTTTACTTTGAAGTTTCCGTTTTGACCAATAAGGTCGCTTGTTAAGTTGTGGCCAATGGGAGTTGACCTGGTTAACGGGAGGGAAAAAGACGTTGATGAAAGGATGGACGTTTTACCTCAGGACGGTTGGTGAAGAAAAATTATAAAAGAAGACGACAGAACTACAACAAAACCCATAGCTACTAAGACATGAAGGGAAATACATATTTTATTTAATAAAAGAGTTGTTATAATTTAGTTAAAACTTAGTAAAGACTGAAGCTACCGACTCGTTGTGGAGGTATTAGCCAGCTAGAGGTTAGCCTAGCATCGTGTGACACCGGGAGATAATTGCTTGGGAAGTTTAACGAGTTCGTGTTGCCATGGGGATATCGGTTACTAAGGAGTACTGTCTGCATGGGTAGCTGTGTTGCCATGGACTTTGTGAGGAAACCTGCATGGAACTGCCATACTTCGCTGAGGGAATATCTACCAATTCGTGAGTAACCACAATGTGAGGTGCTTAATTTGGACACGGGTTGTGCACGACTCATTGGGGTTTATTATTATTATTTTTTTCTTTTGATGTTGTGTCTGAACATGTATTTGTGTTTGAAAATGTTTTAATACACATATGGAACATTATGTATGTTGCCTTGGTGGAGTCATTAATTGTTTTAATTTAATGCATGGGATGGTTTATCCTGATTCAATAACAGAAACCTATAATCATTTCATCTGAAGTTAATACCCTATTGTCATAACCCTAGATAGTTTACAATAGGAATTCTTATTGGAGATGTCCTTCTCACCTAACATCCCATGCTGCTGAGATACTCTACATATGTTAATATTGTGAGAGTCATATTCAAGCCTGGTGAGAGGGTTACATTTGTTTAACTCCATGTGTTACTCTGTGTTGTTATATGTGTCGAACTGCTTTGCTTTATCTTGGCCAGGTCGTAATTGTAAATGAGAACTTGTTCTCAACTTGCCTACCTGGTTAAATAAAGGTGAAATAAATAAATTGGTAATGGTGAGAGGTTAGCATGTTTTGTTGTAGCCTCTGTTATTGGTAATAGTGAGAGGTTAGCATGTTTTGTTGTAGCCTCTGTTATTGGTGATGGTGAGAGGTTAGCATGTTTTGTTGTAGCCCCTGTTATTGGTAATGGTTAGAGGTTACCATGTTTTGTTGTAGCCTCTGTTATTGCTAATGGTGAGAGGTTAGCATGTTTTGTTGTAGCCTCTGTTATTGGTAATGGTGAGATGTTAGCATGTTTTGTTTTAGCCTCTGTTATTGGTAATGGTGAGAGGTTAGTATGTTTTGTTGTAGCCTCTGCTTTTAGTAATGGTGAGACGTTAGCATGTTTTGTTGTAGCCTCTGTAATTGGTAATGGTGAGAGGTTAGCTGTTTTGTTGTAGCCTCTGTTATTGGTAATGGTGAGAGGTTAGCATGTTTTGTTGTAGCTTCTATTATTGGTAATGGTGAGAGGTTAGCATGTTTTTTTGTGGCCTCTGTAACTTTTTCACTCATTCTGATTCATGATTTATTCATGATTTTTCTTAATCATGGCATCATCAGAATTTAATTTTTAATCGTCAATCACATACAGTTGAAGTCGGAAGTGTACATACACTTAGGTTGGAGTCATTAAAACGTGTTTTTGAACATCTCCACAAATTTCTTGTTAACCTCTTACATCTAGATGTTCCGCTAGCGGAACACCTGCTCCAATATCCAATGATGGGCGTGGCGCGAAATACAAATTCCTCTAAAATCCGAAAACTTCAATTTTTCAAACATATGACTATTTTACAGCATTTTAAAGACAAGACTCTCGTTAATCTAACCACACTGTCCGATTTCAAAAAGGCTTTACAGCGAAAGCAAAACATTAGATTATGTCAGCAGAGTACCCAGCCAGAAATAATCAGACTACCCATTTTTCAAGCTAGCATATAATGTCACAAAAAAACAAAACCACAGCTAAATGCAGCACTAACCTTTGATGATCTTCATCAGATGACAACCCTAGGACATTATGTTATACAATACATGCATGCTTTTTTCAATCAAGTTCATATTTATATCAAAAAACAGCTTTTTACATTAGCATGTGACGTTCAGAACTAGCATACCCCCCGCAAACCTCCGGTGAATTTACTAAATTACTCACGATAAACGTTCACAAAAAACATAACAATTATGTTAAGAATTATAGATACAGACCTCCTCTATGCACTCGATATGTCCGATTTTTAAAATAACTTTTCGGTGAAAGCACATTTTACAATATTCTCAGTAGATAGCCCGGCATCACAGGGCTAGCTATTTAGACACCCAGCAAGTTTAGCACTCACCAATATCAGATTTACTATTAGAAAAGTTTGATTACCTTTCCTGTTCTTCGTCAGAATGCACTCCCAGGACTTCTACTTCAATAACAAATGTTGGTTTGGTCCAAAATAATCCATCGTTATATCCAAATAGCGGCGTTTTGTTCGTGCGTTCTAGACACTATCCGAATGGTAAATAAGGGTCGCGCGCATGGCGCATTTCGTGACAAAAGATTTCTAAATATTTCATTACCGTACTTCGAAGCATGTCAACCGCTGTTTAAAATAAATTTTTATGCCATTTTTCTCGTAAAAAAGCGATAATATTCCGACCGGGAATCTGTGTTTCGGCAAATAGAGGGAAAAACACAAAGACGGGGGCGGCTAGTGCGCGAGCCTAAGCCCTTTGTCCTCTGATAGACCACTTAGCAAAAGCGCTCGTGTGTTTCAGCCAGGTCTTTGAATTACGTCATTCAGCTTTTTCCCGGGCTCTGAGCGCCCATGGAAGACGTAGGAAGTGTCACGTTAGAGCAGAGATCCTTTGTAATGGATAGAGATGGCAAAGAAGTTCAAGAAATGGTCAGACAGGCCACTTCCTGTACAGAATCTTCTCATGTTTTGGCCTGCCAAATGAGTTCTGTTATACTCACAGACACCATTCAAACAGTTTTAGAAACTTTGGAGTGTTTTCTATCCAAAGCTAATAATTATATGCATATTCTAGTTTCTGGGCAGGACTAATAATCAGATTAATTTGGGTACGTTTTTTATCCAGCCGTGAAAATACTGCCCCCTAGCCATAACAGGTTAACAAACTATATAGTTTTGGCAAGTCGGTTAGGACATCTACTTTGTGCATGACACAAGTAATTTTTGAAACAATTGTTTACCGACAGATTATTTCACTTATAATTCACTGTAATACAATTCCAGTGGGTCAGAAGTTTACATACAATAAGTTGACTGTTCCTTTAAACAGCATGGAAAATTCCAGAAAATTATGTTATGGCTTTAGAAGCATCTGGTAGGCTAATTGACATCATTTGGATGTATTTCAAGGCCTACCTTCAAACTCAGTGCCTCTTTGCTTGACATCATGGGAAAATGAAAAGAAATCAGCCAAGATCTCAGAAAAAAAATTCTAGACCTCCACAAGTCTGGTTCATCCTTGGGAGCAATTTCCAAACGCCTGAAGGTAACACGTTCATCTGTTCAAACAATAGTACGCAAGTCTAAACACCATGGGACCACACAGCCGCCATTCCGCTCAGGAAGGAGACGCGTTCTGTCTCCTAGAGATTAACTTACTTTGGTGCAAATCAATCCCAGAACAACAGCAAAGGACCTTGTGAAGATGTTGGAGGAAACAGGTACAAAAGTATCTATATCCACAGTAAAACAAGCCCTATATCGACATAATCTGAAAGGTTGCTCAGCAAGGAAGAAGCCACTGCTCCAAAACCACCATTAAAAAAAGCCAGACTACAGTTTGCAACTGCACATGGGGACAAAGATCGTAGTTTCTGGAGAAATGTCCTCTGGTCAGATGAAACAATACAAGAACTGTTTGGCCATAATGACCATCGTTATGTTTGGAGGAAAAAGGGGGAGGCTTGCAAGCCAAAGAACACCATCCCAACCGTGAAGCCCGGGGGTGGCAGCATCATGTTGTGGGGGTGTTTTGCTGCAGGAGGGACTGGTGCACTTCACAAAATAGATGGCATCATGAGGGAGGAAAATTACGTGGATATATTGATGCAACATCTCAAGACATCAGTCAGGAAGTTAAAGCTTGGTCACAAATGGGTCTTCCAAATGGAAAATGACCCCAACAATACTTCCAAAGTTGTGGAAAAATGGCTTAAGGACAACAAAGTCAAGGTATTGGAGTGACCATCACAAAACCTTGACCTCAATCCTATAGAAATTTGTGGGCAGAACTGAAAAAGCGTGTGCGAGCAAGAGGCCTACAAACCTGACTCAGTTACACCAGCTCTGTCAGGAGGAATGGGCCAAAATTCACCCAACTTATTGTGGGAAGCTTGTGGAAGGCTACCCGAAACGTTTAACCCAAGTTAAACAATTTAAAGGCAATACTACCAAATACTAATTGAGCGTATGTAAACTTCTGACCCACTGGGAATGTGATGAAAGAAATAAAAGCTGAAATTAATCATTTTCTCTACTATTATTCTGACATTTCACATTCTTAAAATAAAGTGGTGATCCTAACTGACCTAAGACAGGGGATTTTTACTAGGATTAAATGTCAGGAATTGTAAAAATGGAGTTTAAATGTATTTGGCTAAGGTGTATGTAAACTTCTGACTTCAACTGTATGTATTAAAATACCCTCAAATAAAAGGTGACATTATATACTGTAACCTCATATGAAACATTTGATCTGAAATCCAAAATGTTGGAGTACAGAGCCACATTTAAAATGTTTGCTTCACTGTCAAAATAGCTATAGTGTGGACTGTATACTCAATACAATCTAAATCTGATACCTCACTGTCTGTCTTTTGACTGATACTGCTTTTAAACTGGTCTGGTCAGTCTACTCAAATATTTGTACTATATATGTTTCTATCTGCAGGCAATACTTTGATCATTTGTCATTTTTAATGATGATACATTAATTTACGAATAGATATGGCAGGTTTCAGGACACTGATATCTGAAAAATGTTGAAAAATTATACTTCCACTATTTTCACCACCAAAGCATAGCAGTGTGATTTTAATATGATTTGACTCTTTGCAGGCTGTCAGGCTGTCTAGTCACAGAGGAAGGCTGTGCTTCTCTGGTCTCAGCTCTGAGGTCAAACCCCTCACACCTGAGAGAGCTGGACCTGAGTAACAATGACCTGAAGGATTCAGGAGTGAAGCTGCTCTCTGCTGTACTGGGGAATCCCCACTGTAAACTGGAGACTCTGAGGTCAGTATTCCTGTAGTTGGTCAACAAGTGATAACTGTTCACCAGATCCACATGTGTTTACCAGACACACATAGTCCACACCATATGTGTTTGGACAGTGAAGCTTACAGTTTTACATTTGGTGCTATCCTCCAGCATTTTGGATTTGAGATGTGTCATATTAGGTGACCTTACAGAATGTCACCTTTTAGTTGAGGGTATTTTCATTCATATCTGTTTTACCATTTACAAATTAAAGCACTTTCTGTACGTAGTTCTCCCATTTGAAGAAGTCCTAATTATTTGGACAAATTCACTTATATTGTATTAAAGTAGTCATAAGTTTAGTAGTTGTACCATATTCCATGCCTGCAGTGATTACATCAAGCTTGTGATTCTACTAACTTGTTGAATTCATTTTTCAGTTTGTTTTGGTTGTGTTTTGGATTATGTTTTTCCTAATAGAAACTGAATGGTGAATAATGTCCTGTCATTTTGGAGTCACTTCACTTGTATTGTCAGTAAGAATAGAAGATGTTTCTGAACACTTCTACATTCATGTGGATGCTACCATGATTATGAATAATCATGAATGAATCGTGAATAATGATAAATGAGAAATTTACAGAGGCACAAAGATCAGACCCCCTCTGTTATTGGTGTTATTCTGTATACTTCTGGCCATTCTTTGGACACTGTGTTAACTAACCTCCAGACGAGCTTCAATGCCATACAACTCTCCTTCCGTGGCCTCCAACTGCTCTTAAATACAAGTAAAACTAAATGCATGCTCTTCAACCGAACGCTGCCTGCACCTGCCCGCCTGTCCAGCATCACTACTCTGGACGGTTCTGACTTAGAATATGTGGACAACTACAAATACCTGGGTGTCTGGTTAGACTGTAAACTCTCCTTCCAGACTCACTATAAGCATCTCCAATCCAAAGTTAAATCTAGAATCGGCTTCCTATTTCGCAACATAGCATCCTTCACTCATGCTGCCAAACATACCCTTATAAAACTGACCATCCTACCGATCCTCGACTTCGGCGATGTCATTTACAAAATAGCCTCCAATACCCTACTCAATAAATTGAATGCAGTCTATCACAGTGCCATCCGTTTTGTCACCAAAGCCCCATATACAGTGGGGGAAAAAAGTATTTGATCCCCTGCTGATTTTGTACGTTTGCCCACTGACAAAGAAAGGATCAGTCTATAATTTTAATGGTTTATTTGAACAGTGAGAGACAGAATAACAACAAAAACATCCAGAAAAACGCATGTCAGAAATGTTATAAATTGATTTGCATTTTAATGAGGGAAATAAGTATTTGACCTCCTCTCAATCAGAAAGATTTCTGGCTCCCAGGTGTCTTTTATACAGGTAACGAGCTGAGATTAGGAGCACACTCTTAAAGTGAGTGCTCCTAACCGCAACTTGTTACCTGTAAAAAAGACACCTGTCCACAGAAGCAATCAATCAATCAGATTCCAAACTCTCCACCATGGCCAAGACCAAAGAGCTCTCCAAGGATGTCAGGGACAAGATTGTAGACCTACACAAGGCTGGAATGGGCTACACGACCATCGCCAAGCAGCTTGGTGAGAAGGTGACAACATTTGGTGCGATTATTCGCAAATGGAAGAAACACAAAAGAACTGTCAATATCCCTCGGCCTGGGGCTCCATGCAAGATCTCACCTCGTGGAGTTGCAATGATCATGAGAACGGTGAGGAATCAGCCCAGAACTACACGGGAGGATCTTGTCAATGATCTCAAGGCAGCTGGGACCATAGTCACCAAGAAAACAATTGGTAACACACTACGCCGTGAAGGACTGAAATCCTGCAGCGCCCACAAGGTCCCCCTGCTCAAGAATGCATATACATGCCCGTCTGAAGTTTGCCAATGAACATCTGAATGACTCAGAGGACAACTGGTGAAAGTGTTGTGGTCAGATGAGACCAAAATAGAGCTCTTTGACATCAACTCAACTCGCCGTGTTTGGAGGAGGAGGAATGCTGCCTATGACCCCAAGTACACCATCTCCACCGTCAAACATGGAGGTGGAAACATTATGCTTTGGGGGTGTTTTTCTGCTAAGGGGACAGGACAACTTCACCGCATCAAAGGGACGATGGACGGGGCCATGTACCGTCAAATCTTGGGTGAGAACCTCCTTCCCTCAGCCAGGGCATTGAAAATGGGTTGTGGATGGGTATTCCAGCATGACAATGACCCAAAACACATGGCCAAGGCAACAAAGGAGTGGCTCAAGAAGAAGCACATTAAGGTCCTGGAGTGGCCTAGCCAGTCTCCAGACCTTAATCCCATAGAAAATCTGTGGAGGGAGATGAAGGTTCAAGTTGCCAAACGTCAGCCTTGAAACCTTAATGACTTGGAGAAGATCTGCAAAGAGGAGTGGGACAAAATCCCTCCTGAGATGTGTGCAAACCTGGTGGCCAACTACAAGAAACGTCTGATCTCTGTGATTGCCAACAAGGGTTTTGCCACCAAGTACTAAGTCATGTTTTGCAGAGGGGTCAAATACTTATTTCCCTCATTAAAATGCAAATAATTGTATAACATTTTTGACATGTGTTTTTCTGGATTTTTTTGCTGTTATTCTGTCTCTCACTGTTCAAATAAACCTACCATTAAAATTATAGACTGATCATTTCTTTGTAAGTGGGCAAACGTACAAAATCAGCAGGGGATCAAATACTTTTTCTCCCCACTGTACTACCCACCACTGCGACCTGTACGCTCTCGTGGTCTGGCCCTCGCTTCATACTCGTCGCCAAACCCACTGGCTCCAGGTCATCCACAAGACCCTGCTAGGTAAAGTCCCCCCTTATCTCAGCTCGCTGGTCACCATAGCAGCACCCACCTGTAGCACGCGCTCCAGCAGGTATATCTCCCTGGTCACCCCCAAAGCCAATTCCTCCTTCGGCCGCCTCTTCTTCCTGTTCTCTGCTGCCAATGACTGGAACGAACTACAAAAATCTCTAAAACTGGAAACACTTATCTCCCTCACTAGCTTTAAGCACCAGCTGTAGGAGCAGCTCACAGATCACTGCACCTGTACATTGCCCATCTATAATTTACCCCAACTACCTCTTCCCCTACTGTATTTATTTATTTAGCTCCTTTGCTCCCCATTATTTCTACTTTGCACTTTTTTCCACTGCATGTCTACCATTCCAGTGTTTTACTTGCTATATTGTATTTACTTCGCCACCATGGCCTTTATTTGCCTTTACCTCCCTTATTTCACTTCATTTGCTCACATTGTATATAGACTTATTTTTCTACTGTATTATTGACTGTATATTTGTGTAATATCCTTGTTTGAACCAAGTATTGAGTTTATTTGTTATAATTAATTGGTATTATATTTAAAAGATGATTGAATTTCTCCTAAACTGTAATGTTGTTAATGCATTATGCTTTTTGAAGAAATGAGAGGTTAGCATGTTTTGTTGTAGCCTCTGTTATTGGTAATGGTGAGAGGTTAGCATGTTTTGCTGTAGCCTCTGTTATTGGTAATGGTGAGAGGTTAGCATGTTTTGTTGTATCCTCTGTTATTGGTAATGGTGAGAGGTTAGCATGTTTTGTTGTAGCCTCTGTTATTGGTAATGGTGAGAGGTTAGCATGTTTTGTTGTAGTCTCTGTTATTGGTAATGGTGAGAGGTTAGCATGTTTTGTTGTATCCTCTGTTATTGGTAATGGTGAGAGGTTAGCATGTTTTGTTGTATCCTCTGTTATTGGTAATGGTGAGAGGTTAGCTTGATGTAGTCATTGCAGTCAAAGAATATGGAACCAAATACTAAACTTTTGACTAATTTAATACACTATGAGTGAATTGGTCAGGAAACATATGACTTCTTTAACCTCTCTAGGGCAGGTGGCACCAAATCGTCCCACCTACGTAACAGCCAGTGTAATCCTGTGGCGCGTTATTCAAAAACCTCAAAAATGCAAATACTTCAATTTCTCAAACATATGACTATTTTACACCATTTTAAAGACAAGACTCTCGTTAATCTAACCACACTGTCCGATTTCAAAAAGGCTTTACAACGAAAGCAAAACATTAGATTATGTCAGCAGAGTACCCAGCCAGAAATAATCAGACACCCATTTTTCAAGCTAGCATATAATGTCACATAAACCCAAACCACAGCTAAATGCAGCACTAACCTTTGATGATCTTCATCAGATGACAAACCTAGGGCATTATGTTACACAATACATGCATGTTTTGTTCAATCAAGTTCATATTTATATCAAAAACCAGCTTTTTACATTAGCATGTGACTAGCATGTGACTAGCATTCCCACCGAACACTGCCGGTGAATTTACTAAATTACTCACGATAAACGTTCACAAAAAGCATAACAATTATTTTAAGAATTATAGATACATAACTCCTCTATGCACTCGATATGTCAGATTTTAAAATAGCTTTTCGGTGAAAGCACATTTTGCAATATTCTGAGTAGATAGCCCGGCATTACAGGGCTAGCTATTTAGACACCCACCAAGTGTGGTACTCACCAAAGTCAGATTTACTATAAGAAAAATGTTATTACCTTTGCTGTCTTCGTCAGAATGCACTCCCAGGACTTCTACTTCAATAACAAATGTTGGTTTGGTTCAAAATAATCCATTGTTATATCCAAACAGCGGCGTTTTGTTCGTGCGTTCAAGACACTATCCGAAAGGGTAAAGAAGGGTGACGAGCATGGCGCAATTCGTGACAAAAAAATTCTAATTCTATTCCATTACCGTACTTCGAAGCATGTCAACCGCTGTTTAAAATCTATTTTTATGCCATTTTTCTCATAAAAAAGCGATAATATTCCGACCGGTAATCTGCGTTTAGGTAAACAGACGAAAGAAATTAAAGCATGGGGTCGACTCGGGCACGCGCCTAAGCCCATAGTACTCTGATCGGCCAATTGCCAAAAGCGATAATGTGTTTCAGCCAGAGGCTGCCTCGATATCGTTCAGCTTTTTCCCGGGCTCTGAGAGCCTATGGGAGCCGTAGGAAGTGTCACGTTAGAGCAAAGATCCTCAGTCTTCAATAAAAAGAGCCAAGATGAAACACAACTTGTCAGACAGGCCACTTCCTGCTTGAAATCTTCTCAGGTTTTGCCTGCCATATGAGTTCTGTTATACTCACAGACACCATTCAAACAGTTTTAGAAACTTTAGAGTGTTTTCTATCCAAAGCCAATAATTATATGCATATTCTAGTTACTGGGCAGGAGTAGTAACCAGATTAAATCGGGTAT
>NW_027675424.1:1027500-1327500 GCF_965601325.2 Salmo salar
AAATGGGTCTAATTCAGTTGAAGAGGAAGCTTTTAAATTCACACAAAACAGGACACTAATCATTCTGTTTTCACTACTGTATGATGCTGTACAAACACACATACACATGGATTAGGTGTTGTAGATAGGTAGTGGAGTAGGGGCCTGAGGGCACACATCGTGTGTTGTGAAATATATTGTTAATGTATTGTCATATTTTTGAAATGTTGCCGAACCCCAGGAAGAGTAGCTCCTGCAGCAGCTAATGGGGATCCATACATAAATATATCATAAATACAATTACCTCTAATACCTCTGGGATTTTGTCCTCTCTTATCTCTGATCACAGACTTCTAATACCTCTTGGATGATGTCCTCTTTGCAGGCGAGGACCATGTACTTCTTCATGTGACCTCATCAACAACCTGAAAGAGTGGAAGTATTGGTTTCCATCCAGGTAATATCTAGCCCTGTCCAGGGGACCAGACCCATAGACTGGAGGTATTAGTTTCCATCCTGGCCAGAGGACCAGACCCATAGACTGGAGGTATTAGTTTCCATCCTGGCCAGGGGACCAGACCCATAGACTGGAGGTATTAGTTTCCATCCTGGCCAGGGGACCAGACCCATAGACTGGAGGTATTAGTTTCCATCCTGTCCAGGGGACCAGACCCATAGACTGGAGGTATTAGTTTCCATCCTGGCCAGGGGACCAGACCCATAGACTGGAGGTATTAGTTTCCATCCTGGCCAGGGGACCAGACCCATAGACTGGAGGTATTAGTTTCCATCCTGGCCAGGGGACCAGACCCATAGACTGGAGGTATTAGTTTCCATCCTGGCCAGGGGACCAGACCCATAGACTGGAGGTATTAGTTTCCATCCTGGCCAGGGGACCAGACCCATAGACTGGAGGTATTAGTTTCCATCCTAGCCAGGGGACCAGACCCATAGACTGGAGGTATTAGTTTCCATCCTAGCCAGGGGACCAGACCCATAGACTGGAGGTATTAGTTTCCATCCTGGCCAGGGGACCAGACCCATAGACTGGAGGTATTAGTTTCCATCCTAGCCAGGGGACCAGACCCATAGACTGGAGGTATTAGTTTCCATCCTGGCCAGAGGACCAGACCCATAGACTGGAGGTATTAGTTTCCATCCTGGCCAGAGGACCAGACCCATAGACTGGAGGTATTAGTTTCCATCCTGGCCAGGGGACCAGACCCATAGACTGGAGGTATTAGTTTCCATCCTGGCCAGGGGACCAGACCCATAGACTGGAGGTATTAGTTTCCATCCTAGCCAGGGGACCAGACCCATAGACTGGAGGTATTAGTTTCCATCCTAGCCAGGGGACCAGACCCATAGACTGGAGGTATTAGTTTCCATCCTGGCCAGGGGACCAGACCCATAGACTGGAGGTATTA
Source organism: Salmo salar (assembly GCF_965601325.2). Lineage (NCBI taxonomy): Eukaryota > Metazoa > Chordata > Actinopteri > Salmoniformes > Salmonidae > Salmo > Salmo salar. The sequence goes on from NW_027675424.1 coordinate 1,028,907, forward strand.
GTTTCCATCCTGGCCAGGGGACCAGACCCATAGACTGGAGGTATTAGTTTCCATCCTGGCCAGGGGACCAGACCCATAGACTGGAGGTATTAGTTTCCATCCTGGCCAGGGGACCAGACCCATAGACTGGAGGTATTAGTTTCCATCCTGGCCAGGGGACCAGACCCATAGACTGGAGGTATTAGTTTCCATCCTGGCCAGGGGACCAGACCCATAGACTGGAGGTGTCCTCTTCACCTCGGGGACAGGGGACTTTGTTGGTCTTCCAGCCAATGTCACCTTTAGTATTTGGTCCCATTTTCCTTGCTTGCAGTGATTAACCTCACTTGGGCAGGTGGGACGCTAACGTCCCACCCACGGTTAACACTATTCAACAGCCAGTGAAAATCAGAGCGCCAAATTCAAAACAACAAAATGTCATAATTCAAAGTTCTCAAACATACGACTATTTTACACCATTTTAAAGATACACTTCTCCTTAACTACATATAGTTTGTGATTCTACAAACCTGTTGAATTCATTTGCAGTTTGTCTTGGTTGTGTTTTGGATGATGTTTTTCCTAATAGAAACTGAATGGTGAATAATGTCCTGTCATTTTGGAGTCACTTCACTTTTATTGTAAGTTAGAATAGAATATGTTTCTGAATACTTCTTCAAATTACCAATGTCCTTATATGAACTGTAACTCAGTAAATGTTTGAAATTGTTGTATGTTGCATTTATATTTTGGTTTCCATAGTTTCATCAGATGTTGTTCTTTACCCAGACACCCTGCACAGTCTGTAGATGTTATCTGTGGTTAGAGGCATTTATCAATGTATTCATTCAGACTGTCAACAGATAATATAACATACCTGATTCCAACATTAAGTGCAGGACTTTATACAAGGCATTTGGTCCAGGTGTTCCAATTGTCTAGAGAAATGCATTTTCTCCGCTCCTAGAAGGTACTCTGCTAACTGGTAATATAGGAGAAATCTGAAATGTGGCATTGAATTCATAGCAGTAACGGGACCAGTCTAAAAGCCACTATGATAGGAACAGTATCTATACAGGAGAATGATCAGAGTTATGTCTCCACTATTAAAGGGACAGTATGATCAGAGTCATGTCTCCAATGTTCACTTTAGGGAAAGAAGTCACACTTCCTGTTTCCACTCATCTTTATTTGACTTGCTGCAATACAGAGGTACAGGCCGTATTAAATCATACATTAACTCTCTAAACTTTTCTTCATTTTGTCTTTATTGAAAATGAAAGCTGTGTGTTCCTTTATTCACCATTTCAATAAGGGAAGAACCAGTTTTAATGTCCAGCAGGCTCTGACAAGATCCAGAAAGTATTAACACTTCAAGACTCTATGGTCAGATGACTTTTCATAGAGACGTCATGGTAAATAATGGTAATGAGGGGGGGACTAAGACCACAGTACACCACTACACTGGGAGTAGAGAATCATCAATAGTGTTGCTGTGGACACTGGGTAATCTGACTAACACACACACCTGTTTGACCTCTCTGTGACCTCACTGTAGGACTACACTTATGTTACTATTCTGAGTCAATTCAGGTAGCACTTAATGTCCTGTGTTTGTGTTAACCATGGCAACCAGCGTTGTAAATAAAGAGATGTGCAGAAAGATAATCAGCCTCTGTGTCTGTGGATCCTTTCCCCTTGTATGTATGTTTCATATCAGCCTCTGTGTCTGTGGATCCTTTCCCCTTGTATGTATGTTTCATATCAGACTCTGTGGATCCTTTCCCCTTGTATGTATGTTTCATATCAGCCTCTGTGTCTGTGGATCCTTTACCCTTGTATGTATGTTTCATATCAGCCTCTGTGTCTGTGGATCCTTTACCCTGGTATGTATGTTTCATATCAGATTGTGTCTGTGGATCCTTTACCCTGGTATGTATGTTTCATATCAGACGCCCATCTTTTCAAAGAAACATCATTTCATTCAGTCGCTAATTGAGTAAAATAAGGAGTGCTTCAGTCCTTGTTTCGTTTTCACTTGTTGTTACCCGGTAAATAACCAACAACCATGGATAACCACAAGGAGAATAAGGTGAGGAAACCGTCCATGTCAGCCAGGTCCATCTTTTTAAAGAAACACCATTTATTTACATCTCTAGGGCTCCTGAGTGGCTCACCGATCTAAGGCACTGCATCTCAGTGCTAGAGGATCAGTACAGACACCCTGGTTCGAATCCAGGCCGTATTACAACAGGGGCGGAGTTTGAGGGGTGTCCGAGGTGGCATTCAGATGTCAGGGGTGTCCAGTGCCTCCCCAAAATGTCATTCGCTACTGGCAGTTTGATGCTGATTGACATGTCATTTCACCTTTTGTTGAAAGAAGCATTTATTTTTACGTTCAAATCGAGGACGAGGAAAAGAGAATATTAATGTTGGTTGCGAGATACAGAAGAAGAAGAGAGAATATTTCCACAGCTCCACCAGCTCTTTTCAGGCTTGGCTCCTGCATCATATATGAAGTAAGTTTTAAGGTTTAGCATCGGGTTTAGGTTTCCTGAACAACTTCTATGAAAGTTGAGTCGCTGTGTAAGTTAACCTATAATTCTTAAAATAATTGTTATGTTTTTTGTGAACAATCAAGTTCATATAAATTACTCACGATAAATGTTCACAAAAAGCATAACAATTATTTTAAGAATTATAGATACAGAGCTCCTCTATGCACTCGATATGTCCGATTTTAAAATAGCTTTTCGGGTGAAAGCACATTTTGCAATATTAAGTAGATAGCCCGGCATCACAGGGCTAGCTATTTAGACAGCCACCAAGTTTAGCACTCACCAAAGTCAGATTTACTATTAGAAAAGTTTTGATTACCTTTCCTGTTCTTCGTCAGAATGCACTCCCAGGACTTCTACTTCAATAACAAATGTTGGTTTGGTCCAAAATAATCCATAGTTATGTTCCAACAGCGGCGTTTTGTTCGTGCGTTCTAGACACTATCCGAATGGTAAATAAGGGTCGTGCGCACGGCGCATTTCGTGACAAAAGATTTCTAAATATTTCATTACCATACTTCGAAGCATGTCAACCGCTGTTTAAAATCAATTTTTATGCAATTTTTCTCGTAAAAAAGCGATAATATTACGACCGGGAATCTGCAATTAGGTAAACAGCCGAAAGAAAAGAAATCACTGGGTCGAGTCGGGCACGCGCCTAATTCCTTTGTCCTCTGATCGGCCACTTGGCAAAGGCGATAATGTGTTTCAGCCTGGGGCTGCCTCGACATCGTTCAGCTTTTTCCCGGGCTCTGAGAGCCTATTGGAGCCGTAGGAAGTGTCACGTTACAGCTAAGATCCTGACTCTTCAATAAACGAGGCAAGAACAACAACACCTTGTCAGACAGGCCACTTCCTGCATGAAACCTTCTCAGGTTTTTGCCTGCCAAATGAGTTCTGTTATACTCACAGACACCATTCAAACCGTTTCAGAAACTTTAGGGTGTTTTCTATCCAAAGCCAATAAGTATATACATATTCTAGTTACTGGGCAGGAGTAGTAACCAGATTAAATCGGGTACATTTTTTTATCCAGCCGTGCAAATACTGCCCCTATCCCCAACAAGTTAAACATTTTTACATTTTTTGTCATTTAGCAGACACTCTTATCCAGAGCGACTTACAGTAGTGAATGCATACATTTCATACATTTTTTTTTCTTCTGTGCAGGCCCCCCGTGGGAATCGAACCCACAACCCTGGCGTTGCAAACACCATGCTCTACCAACAAATTGTCTTTCTCTGAGCATTTGTATTCGTATAAAATCATTTAATTTCCCCATTTTGTTTGAGCATACAATTTACCTCAGTATTTTAATTATTTGTTTTATACAGTCATTTATGCAAATCTTTATCAAGGTTGTCAATAAATTGGGATCCCATTGTATACTTCAAAGTTAGAGATATGTTGAAACTGGATCCATCATAATGATCCTACATGTTATAGTATGTCATGGCCTTTTCTGGCCAACTGCTGTTATGTTTATGATATACTATGGTGTTGTTGATGAACCCTGTTTTATAGTATGTCATGGCCTTTTCTGACCAACTGCTGTTATGTTTATGATATACTATGGTGTTGTGTCACTAGACTTTGACCAGATATTATTGCATCCAAAGATCAACTGCACCTAGAACATAGATACAGAGCCACTTGTCATCAGGAAGCTGCTCTCTCAGCACAACGGAAAATATCTCAATGACTTGACATGTTCTGGCTGTGAATTCAGGCTACAAGGTAAGAATCTTCCCAGTGATTATTGTAAAGTGTGTAGAGAAATTAAATGTATGGTTTTATTTTATTATACTGAATGACAGTAAAACACTCAGATCTAAAAGTCCATTTCACCTGGGACAGTTATGTGACAGTTCAATCATACAAAATGGCGCTAACTGGGCGTAGGCAAGTCAAATTCAAAAACATATTGTTCATATATTCGTATATTGTGGTTATTTTACAATTTGTATATTTTTATGTATAAGTTGTAAATCGTCTTTCAAAATATCGTAAAATTTGTTTTCTAAATTACAATGAGCTCCTCTTTCCTGTGTAATTTGGTTTGAAACCACTGAACATACTTTTCTTAATATAGTTGATGATATTGTTGTGTGTATTCATATAGTTGATATTTTTAGTGGACAGTGTTAAAATAGTCCTACTCTCCTTAAAATGTTTTCGATATAAATTAGATGTGTGGGGTGAATTCGTTCTGTGCCCATCTGTGTGCCCCAGGGTGATCGCTCCTACACTATCTACAATCTAAAAGGGTTCTTTGGCTGTCCCCATAGGAGAACCCTTTGTAGAACCCTTTTTTTGGTACTAGGTAGAACACTTTTGGGTTCCGTGGAGAACCCTTTCCACAGAGGGTTCTACATGGAAGCCAGAAGGGTTCTACCTGGAACCCAAAAGCGTTCTCCTATGGGGACGGCCGGAGGACCCGTTTGGAACCCTTTATTCTAAGAGTGTACTGTATCATAGGTCTATAGACTTGTCTTCTCAAAACAGGCTTAAAACACAACAAGCAGCAAACAAACATGTTCTCTTTATAATCTACAGTTAACTCCTTTCACTCAGGAAGGTATGTTGTGTGAAAGAGAGACTAATAAATATTGTTCGAGAGCCTAACAACAACTTACACTTCCTCAAAACAGTTTGTGTGTATTCATTAGTGCCCACCGTAGCAAAACGTTTGGCAACAGAAACCGTTTAGGTCACATTGTACAGCGTTCAGAGTAAACAGTTTATGTTTTATTTAACATCTTAAAACTGTTGGCTGTGGAGTAAAATAATGAATACGACCCAGGTTGTCGCCTACGACTCGGCATGTTGATACCTGCCTCTTGCTGAAACCTGAACGTAGCCTGAGGGGTATACTATGATACAGGCTTGATATACTGGTTTTCTAAAGCTAGCCAGCTTCAGTTAGCTTCACATTCCAGCTCAGGCCTCACCCATCAGAATATACAGAACAGAACAGAAAAAAATCGCAATGAAGTTTCAAGGTGAGAATCCTGCCAGGGATTATTGTAAAGTGTGTAGATAAATTAAATGTAATGTTAGTATAGTGAATGACAGTAAAACACTCCTGACAGTCTACTACTACTGAGACAGGTTGGTGTAATGTTAGTATAGTGAATGACAGTAAAACACTCCTAACAGTCTACTACTACTGAGACAGGTTGGTGTCAGTTTAATCATACAAAATGGAGCTGACTGGACGTGGTCAAGTCAAATTCAATATATCAATATTCATATATTATAGTTCTACATTTAACATTTCATATGATAATGTAATTGTATCATAGTTCCTCTATAGTGTAGTGATTCTCTACATTTCATATGATAATGTAATTGTATCATAGTTCCTCTATAGTGTAGTGATCCTCTACATTTCATGTGATAATGTAATTGTATCATAGTTCCACTATAGTGCAGTGATCCTCTACATTTCATATGATAATGTAATTGTATCATAGTTCCTCTATAGTGCAGTGATTCTCTACATTTCATATGATAATGTAATTGAGCCACTTCACAATTCCAACCAAGTGACCCAATTGGTGCCAATGGTGCGATGCGTAGGTTGTTGGCCTTTTACATGTGAGACCTGGGTTCACTTCCCTGCCCAGCTGTTTGCTACATTGGTGTCAAAAGTGGTATGGTGTCTGTGAGGTCATCAGAATGGACCGGATGTGTGAGGGGTCTGAGTAGTCGAAGCACGGGACTAATTAACACTGATACTGGGTTAACACTATTGATACTGATACACTATTGATATTGATACTGGGTTAACACTATTGATACTGATACTGGGTTAAACCTATTGATACTGATACTGGGTTAACACTATTAATACTGATACTGGGTTAACCCTATTGATATTGATACTGGGTTAACACTATTGATACTGATACTGGGTTAACCCTATTGATATTGATACTGGGTTAACCCTATTAATACTGATACTGGGTTAACCCTATTGATACTGATACTGGGTTAACACTATTCATACTGATACTGGGTTAACACTATTAATACTGATACTGGGTTAACCCTATTGATACTGATACTGGGTTAACCCTATTGATACTGATACTGGGTTAACACTATTGATACTGATACTGGGTTAACCCTATTTATACTGATACTGGGTTAACACTATTTATACTGATACTGGGTTAACCCTATTTATACTGATTCTGGGTTAACCCTGTTTATACTGATACTGGGTTAACCCTATTTATACTGATACTGGGTTAACCCTATTAATACTGATACTGGGTTAACCCTATTTATACTGATATTGGGTTAACCCTATTTATACTGATACTGGGTTAACCCTATTGATACTGATACTGGGTTAACACTATTTATACTGATACTGGGTTAACCCTATTGATACTGATACTGGGTTAACCCTATTGATACTGATACTGGGTTAACACTATTTATACTGATACTGGGTTAACACTATTGATACTGATACTGGGTTAACACTATTTATACTGATACTGGATTAACCCTATTGATACTGATACTGGGTTAACACTATTGATACTGATTCTGGGTTAACCCTATTGATACTGATACTGGGTTAACACTATTGATACTGATACTGGGTTAACCCTATTGATACTGATACTGGGTTAACACTATTGATACTGATACTGGGTTAACACTATTGATACTGATACTGGGTTAACACTATTTATATGTTAAGGGCTCTAACATTGGAACAAAACTATTTGTCTCCCTCTTGATGTTGCTTGCAGTTCCTCTCTCTCTTCCTGCATTCCTCTAACCCCTCCCTCCCTCCCTCTAACCCCACCCCTCTGGCAGAACCAGGAAGTCCATCCCCCTTCACAAACTCTCTTCTGAAGAAACGAAACTGATCTGAGTCTCTGTCTCGTCTGTCTGTGTGAGAGTGAACAACCGTCCAAATGGCTCAACAGGGAGTTCTGCTGGACCAGGACCAGTTCTGTTGTTCTGTCTGTCTGGATCTACTGAAGGAACCAGTCGCCATCCCCTGTGGACACAGTTACTGTAGGAGCTGTATTGAGGGCTGCTGGGATCAGGATGTTCTGAAAGGGGTCTATAGCTGTCCTCAGTGCAGACAGACCTTCAGTCCGAGGCCTACGCTGAGTAAAAATAACATGTTGGCTGAGCTGGTGGAGAAACTGAAGAAGACAGGACTCCAGGCTGCTCCCCCTCCTGCTCTGTGCTATGCTGGACCTAGAGATGTGGCGTGTGATGTCTGCACTGGGACCAGAAAGCAGAAAGCCCTCATGTCCTGTCTGGCGTGTCTGGCCTCTTACTGTGAGACTCACCTCCAACCTCACTACGAATCTCCAGCTTTCAAGAAGCACAAGCTGGTCAAAGCCACCGCACAACTACAGGAGAAGATCTGCTCTCATCATGACAAACTGCTGGAGGTTTACTGTCGTACCGATCAGCAGTGTATCTGTCTGCTGTGTGTGATGGATGAACATAAAGGCCATGATACAGTGTCAGCTGCAGCAGAGAGGACTGAGAAACAGGTAAGACCAGAACAACTTGTTGGTGACTGTCTGATAAACAAAGAATTAAAGATACAGTAGGAACTAAGGCTGTTTGAATATGAGATCATTGAAATGAAATAGATCCTCAGCAGAACAAATATGAACACAAACCTTGAGTATATAGATATGTCAACCCAGATTCTCCAGATGTATCACCATTTTATAATGTCAAACACTATTATCATTCTGAATGCCCTTTTATGAGTCCAAAGTTCAGTCTCAACCCATTGATACATGTAGTCCTACCATAAAAACTATAATCATTCACATAGCAACAAATAAATATCATTTAGTAAATGGACCATCCATTTTTTAGACCTTCCTCTCTATGGGCCCTATGTCACATTACTATACTATTGATCTACTGGACTAATAAAGCTTGATAGCTCATTGAAGAGTGATTCTCCACAGAGGCAGCTGGGGATGAGTCAGCAGAAGGTCCAGCAGAGATTCCAGGAGAGAGAGAAGGAGCTGAAGGAGCTCCAACAGGCTGTGGAGTCTCTCAAGGTGAGTATTGTTGACCAGAGGAGACACACCATTTCACCTGTCTCCTCCAGTCAGAGAGAGAGAGAGAGAGAGAGAGGAGAGGGGCTCCTATCCAATCCCACTGACCCCACTGTTGGGAACAGGTTGTCACTGCTGAGGCAGTGAAGAAAGTAGAGGAGGATGGGTCAAGGCTGAGGGATCCTGAGAGGATCCCTGTGAGTAGTAGATCTGTGACAGCACAGAGGGATGGGCCAACCAGTGATATATGCTTCAGTAAGGTTGGCTTCTTAGTGTTCATAGCAAATGGTTATCAACTGTACCGCAGAAATGGAATGTAAATCACTGAAAAAAAATATGTTTTGGTGGCAGCTGCAGAGAAGTATTTGGTCATACTAGATTTGACTTCAGAAGAGTTCCAGGGTGTGTTGAGTGGTGGTGTCCCGTCCTCCCAGGCCGTTGGCCTGGTGCAGGAGCAGATAGGGTCAAAGTAGTGGAATGGGGTAGTGGGTTTTAATGAGTGTAGGGTTAGTTGGCCGGTTGCAGGAGCAGATAGGGTCAAAGTAGTGGAATGGGGTAGTGGGTTTTAATGAGTGTAGGGTTAGTTGGCCTGGTGCAGGAGCAGATAGGGTCAAAGTAGTGGAATGGGGTAGTGGGTTTTAATGAGTGTAGGGTTAGTTGGCCTGGTGCAGGAGCAGATAGGGTCAAAGTAGTGGAATGGGGTAGTGGGTTTTAATGAGTGTAGGGTTAGTTGGCCTGGTGCAGGAGCAGATAGGGTCAAAGTAGTGGAATGGGGTAGTGGGTTTTAATGAGTGTAAGGTTAGTTGGCCTGGTGCAGGAGCAGATAGGGTCAAAGTAGTGGAATGGGGTAGTGGGTTTTTAATGAGTGTAGGGTTAGTTGGCCTGGTGCAGGAGCAGATAGGGTCAAAGTAGTGGAATGGGGTAGTGGGTTTTAATGAGTGTAGGGTTAGTTGGCCTGGTGCAGGAGCAGATAGGGCCAAAGTAGTGGAATGGGGGTAGTGGGTTTTAATGAGTGTAGGGTTAGTTGGCCTGGTGCAGGAGCAGATAGGGTCAAAGTAGTGGAATGGGGTAGTGGGTTTTTAATGAGTGTAGGGTTAGTTGGCCTGGTGCAGGAGCAGATAGGGTGAAAGTAGTGGAATGGGGTAGTGGGTTTTAATTAGTGTAGGGTTAGTTGGCCTGGTGCAGGAGCAGATAGGGTTAAAGTAGTGGAATGGGGTAGTGGGTTTTAATGAGTGTAGGGTTAGTTGGCCTGGTGCAGGAGCAGATAGGGTCAAAGTAGTGGAATGGGGTAGTGGGTTTTAATGAGTGTAGGGTTAGTTAGAAGGGTGTTTTTTAGTATTATCATATAATAGTTTATCATCTGGTAAATCTATTAGGAGTGACCTACTATTGGAGGTGTTAATGTTATTATGGAGAATTGAGAGAATGGGTCTAGTAGTGAGATTCTGCTGGGTCCCAGCACATTCAGGTGTGGAATGGAATGAAATTGTAGACTAGTTAGCTAAAATAACTTTAAAACAAGATATAATATATATTAATGTTCCACTGGGTAGAGGTGAGGACAAATGTGAGATCAGAGACATTTTGATAGATGTGTGGCAGAAGAGATGGGACTCTGAGCACAAGGGACGGCATTTATATGTCCTCTAAAGGTCGGTGGACCAAGGTTCAAAGGTCAGATTAGGAAGGAAGAGGTGGTGTTTCCTCGATTGTCTTTAGGACATTGTACATTGAACTGGTCCTTCCATCTGGTTGGCAGCATGTGAATGGTTTGTGTCTGGAGGGTATTGTCAATGAAACGGTGGAGCATGTGTTGTTATATTGTTGTAAGGATGTTGAAGAGAGGGAAAGATTGAAGTGTAGGGTCATTGAGGTTGGATGGGGTTGGATGGGGGTTGGAAGGGATTTGGGGGATGGGGGAGGGTCTATTAGACGTTAGTAGGGATCTTTTTTATTTTCTCAGAAGTACTGAGTTAGGTAGGAGGATTTAGAAATGGTGTAAACCGTGATTGAACACACTCCAGCACAGTAGGAGGCGCCACGCTCCTTTAACGTTGGTTTGAGGACCGCCATTATACCATAGAAGAAGAAGAAGTTGGTAACGTGAGGTTTTGTCGTTCGTAAAGAGTGCAGCTATTCTTTTGCCTATTTTCCAAATGTATTTTGTCATGGTGGGAGGGTTTGTTTATCGGTTTCCGCTGTTTATCGGTTAGAGTTGAGGAGGGAGTAGGGTAGTTTGATGTCCTCAACCGAGTGGAGAAGAAACGCTGTTTCTTCAGGTGCGTTGTGGAGAATGGTGTGGAGGAATTATTGATCCTGGTCGGTGAACAGGTGGGAGAGGAACATATACACTCTGTATCCAGAATGAACAAGGCGGTGGTTGTGGTAATGTAAAAGGTGAGTCTTGTTACCCGGCTAGTTACCAGTATGATTTATGTGAGGGGTTGTGTTGGTGCTGATTTCGACAAGAGTAGTGGTGTCTAATCTGCCTCCGTTTATTACCACCGAACAGATCCGTAAAGAGTTGGTTAGTTTTGCTAAATGTGGAAGTGTTTTTCTGAACGAAATTCAAGGTTAAACAGGGGAGGGGTGGTACACAGGGTTTGTTAGCACAGAGGAGCCCAGTGATATAATATTATATATATAATATTACTATATGTCCCAGCTGTTTGCTGTGGTTTTGAAGTAATTCTCTTCCAGCCCGCGTTAACCTTGTAGGTTTACCTCAGGTAACTGATTATTATCTATCCTTGTAGTTTTACCTCAGGTAACTTATTATTAACTAAACTTGTAGGTTTACCTCAGGTAACTGATTATTAACTATCCTTGTAGGTTTACCTCAGGTAACTTATTATTAACTAAACTTGTAGGTTTACCTCAGGTAACTTATTATTAACTAAACTTGTAGGTTTACCTCAGGTAACTTATTATTAACTAAACTTGTAGGTTTACCTCACGTAACTTATTATTAACTAGGTTACAGCTACTTGGTGAGGAAGCTCACTGTTCACCTGGTTATAGATTGTAGTGACCTACAGGGATGGTTGGCGCAAAGCCTTCAAACGTTAAACATGTTCTGGTCATGGTTAACTGTATATATATATTTTTTTATATATAAAAAGGTGTAAATTCTCAACAAATCGCATGTCCCTGTTCTCTTTTTCAAGATGTGGCCGATTTAAACAGTCAGAAGAAAGAAAAAAAAAGAAATAACCTTATTTTATTTGTTTCTAAATGGCTGCTGGGTAATATGATAATCGTTGAAATCTGTTGGTTCGTAGACATCAAATAGAGAGAATGCTGCGCAGGTTCACTGAGTTGTAAACCTAATGGATAGGTGGAGATCATTGTATATTGTATACTATCATAGTAGTGAGATTCTGCTGAGTCCCAGCACATTCAGGTGTGGAATGGAATGAAATTGTAGACTAGTTAGCTAAAACAATGGGGAAAGTTTTTACCAATTGTTGGTAGTTAAAACGTTAAAACGTAAACCAGTTATTATTATAATACAGTTTTTATGGCTTGGTCCTAAGAACAGGTTTTAGTGGTAAATTAAAAGGTAGTTTTTTTTGGGTGCCATTTATGGAAAACTGAATTGGGTTTGTGGCTGGATCAGCAGCTCTTCATCATGCGGCCGGAGAGACTCAATACAACAGGGGTCTCTGATTTCTATGCTGCAGTACTGAGGGCCTGGCAGCTGCTGAGACCCACACGAGAGGAGGGGGGGGTGGTGCCTGGGCCGTGGGTCTGGGAGGAACCACTGATCACTGGGTTTGGTGGACCTGGAGAGCAGGGTGGCAGCGTTCTGACTCAAAGCAGCACAGAGGCTACTGTACCGTACGGAGGTGGGCTTAGCGGGAGTGGAGGGGCATCAGAGGCAGGGGGTTGTGGGGGCTGAGAGCATGGCAGGGTATAGGTGGAGGGTGCTCTATAAGCTCCCAGTGCTGGAAAGGTCAGGGGTCATCCAGTGGAGGGTATTACATGGAGCCCTGGACACCAATAGCTGATTGGCTCGGGTTGACCTGGGAGTTGAGGAGGGGTTGTCCGTTTCTACAATGACAGACTGTTCATCATGTTTTCTCTGTGTTGCCAGGGTAATGCCATTACTGTTTATTTAATTTCACCTTTATTTAACCAGGTGGGCCAGTTGAGAACAAGTCCTTTATTTAACCAGGTGGGCCAGTTGAGAACAAGTCCTTTATTTAACCAGGTGGGCCAGTTGAGAACAAGTCCTTTATTTAACCAGGTAGGCTAGTAGAGAACAAGTTCTCATTTACAACTGCGACCTGGCCAAGATAAAGCAAAGCAGTGTGACACAAACAACAACACAGAGTTACACATGGAATAAACAAACGTACAGTCAATAACACAATAGAAAAGTCTATATACAGTTGTGCAAATTCAGTCTCTCTCCAGTATCAGTGTATCTTCAGACTTACCCAGCATCGTTGTCCGTCCTCTTCAGTACTTTGGAGATGTGAGTAAGACTGTGTCTGAACTGAGAGAGAAACTAGAAGACTTCCTTAAAGGAGAATGGACCAAGATCTCCACTACAGGTGTGTTGAAAACAATCAGAACATCAACTTTAGACCATTGAAAGTTCCCTACTAGTCATATACATGTGGAATATGGTATGATGATAACATTCCCTCTCTCTGTCAATGTGTTTGTGTGTCTGTAGTGAATATAGTGGAGGTTGTTCTGCCTCCAGAGCCCAAGACCAGAGAACAGTTGTTACAATGTGAGTCTCTTTATTGTGAAGTAACTAACAGTCTCTTTTTACTGCCACTCCTAACAATCCCTCTAGAAATATATAGCAATAGTAGATCTAATCAAAGACTGGGTATCTATCTGACTCCTCATATTTCTCTGATTTGATCTCTGCTGTGCTCTAATCAAAGACAGGGTAGATACAGTATCTGACTTAACTTATTGTTCTGACTCCCCTCATTGGTCTCTGCTCTTCTCCCAGATTCCTGTCAGCTCACACTGGACCCAAACACAGCACACACAGACCTCTCTCTGTCTGAAGGGAACAGAAAGGTGACCTATACAGGCCAAGTCCAACCATATCCTGACCATCCAGACAGATTCACCAACCAGTACCAGGTTCTGTGTAGAGAGGGTCTGTCTGGACGCTGTTACTGGGAGGTGGAGTGGAGTGGTGGTGTTATTACAGCAGTCTCATATAAAGACATGTGCAGAACAGAAAGAGATAATATATTTGGATACAATAACAAGTCCTGGAGTTTACAGTGCTATAGAGGTGATTATTATTTCAGACACAATAATGTTAAGACTAAAGTATCAGGCCCTCAGTCCTCCAGAGTAGGAGTGTACCTGGATCACAAGGCAGGTACTCTGTCCTTCTACAGTGTCTCTGACACAATGACCCTCCTCCACAGAGTCCAGACCACATTCACTCAGCCCCTCTATCCTGGGTTTAATATCTATAGTAATAATGGTACTGCTGAGCTGGTTAAACTGTAGTAGGGTCCACATAGATACTAGTCATGCTGGTGTAGTCTATAGCTGAGCTGGTTAAACTGTAGTAGGGTCCACATAGATACTAGTCATGCTGGTGTAGTCTATAGCTGAGCTGGTTAAACTGTAGTAGGGTCCACATAGATACTAGTCATGCTGGTGTAGTCTATAGCTGAGCTGGTTAAACTGTAGTAGGGTCCACATAGATACTAGTCATGCTGGTGTAGTCTATAGCTGAGCTGGTTAAACTGTAGTAGGGTCCACATAGATACTAGTCATGCTGGTGTAGTCTATAGCTGAGCTGGTTAAACTGTAGTAGGGTCCACATAGATACTAGTCATGCTGGTGTAGTCTATAGCTGAGCTGGTTAAACTGAAGTAGGGTCCACATAGATACTAGTCATGCTGGTGTAGTCTATAGCTGAGCTGGTTAAACTGTAGTAGGGTCCACATAGATACTAGTCATGCTGGTGTAGTCTATAGCTGAGCTGGTTAAACTGTAGTAGGGTCCACATAGATACTAGTCATGCTGGTGTAGTCTATAGCTGAGCTGGTTAAACTGTAGTAGGGTCCACATAGATACTAGTCATGCTGGTGTAGTCTATAGCTGAGCTGGTTAAACTGTAGTAGGGTCCACATAGATACTAGTCATGCTGGTGTAGTCTATAGCTGAGCTGGTTAAACTGTAGTAGGGTCCACATAGATACTAGTCACGCTGGTGTAGTCTATAGCTGAGCTGGTTAAACTGTAGTAGGGTCCACATAGATACTAGTCATGCTGGTGTAGTCTATAGCTGAGCTGGTTAAACTGTAGTAGGGTCCACATAGATACTTCAATAAAAGCCCCACCTCCTCTCGCTCAGCCATTCTAACAGTGGAAGTCAGGATCTGTGAGAAACTATGATAATAAACTGTGAACAATAATGAAGCCATGTTTTCTGTGTGAGTGAGGATTTATTATTTAATTGTGTGATAACTTTAATTGTGTGATAACTTTATGTAATACATCCTCTGTTTCCTAACTGAATAAACATTTTAAGATAGCAGTTGGTTCAGTCTGATCATCTCATGTTGGAACTTTATTTTAACCCTTTTTCACTATTTTTATTTACATTTTTTTCATGACAAATTCCATTTTTACACATTTTTCCCCCACTCTCTACTTTGTACAATGACAAAGAGGTGGGACTCTGTCGTTTTTCTGACAAGTTCTCTCATTGATCTCAGGTTCAGCCACCAGGGGGCACCCACCCTCCATGAAAACTTTCATAGGCTCTCTTTCACTCAGTAATCATGTAACAAGTCGACAGGCTCCCAGAGGCAGGGCAATCAAAGGCTCCAACTCACTGAAGTGCCCATCAGCCCAGCCATTGTTATTCTTCCTACCAGCCGTTCTACAGTGAAGCGGGTTGATTAGTAGGTTGGAACCCCGTTACAACGGACACTTTACAATGACGCAACAATCAGCCTTTGAGCTGGACACAATTATTTAGAACGCTTGTTTAGAACGCTGTTTTAGAACACTCATTTAGAACGCTCGTTTAGAACGCTTGTTTAGAACGCTGTTTTAGAACACTCATTTAGAACGCTCATTTAGAACGCTCGTTTAGAAAGCTCGTTTAGAACCCTCTATAAAACGGACAGTTTCCAATGACGCAACAATCAGCGTTTGAGCTGGACACACTTTTTCAGAAACTATTTACACAAAAACACACACAGTCCTTACAAAGTTTATCTCCTGAATGTGAGCAGTTTATTTTTGGATGCAAATGGTTCAGATATTCACAGAAGTATATTTATATATATATATATATATATATATATATATCAACCCAGCAGATTGTTACATCTCTGAAAAAGATACTGTAACCTACCTCGGTGTAAAGATCACCAAAAATCTTAAGGCTATGAATGATCTTAATTTGAACCCTGTAACTGAATCTGTCAAAAAAAAATTATCCTCATGGTTAGGGAGGGATTTAAGTCTTCAAGGAAGGATGCTTTTATCCAAAGCTGAGGGCCTATCTCGTGCATCCTATCTTTTTTCATCTATTGACATTCCCAAATCCACTTGCTGTACCTTAGATAGGCTTTTGTACAACTTCATATGGAAAAACAAGCCACATAAGATAAAAAGAGATGTTATCACCAACAGGGTTTGTGATGGCGGTCTAAATGTCTTAGATTTCACTCTCTTCAATCAGATATCAAAGGTCAACTGGATTAAAAGGTACATAAAAAATCCTCATAGCTTCTGGAATATTATACCTCATTTTGTTTTTCAGAAGTTCGGCGGGCTTAATTTTTTACTACAATGTCCATATATTGTGGGTAAAATTCCTGTGAAACTGGCGGTTTTTCACAAGCAGGCTTTAATGTGCTGGGCTTTGTTGTATAAACACAACTTTTCACCTCATAAATGTTTTATTTGGAACAATGGGTCAATATTACATAGAAATAAGATGTTATTTAACCATAAATGGTTCTCGAAAAACATTGTTCTTGTCAGCCAATTGGTTAATAACAGTGGGAATCTATTTACACGGAGAGAATTTATGGAAATATACAACTTTGAGGTTTCAAGCAAGGAATATGACACTGTTATTAAAGCTATACCTAGTGGGATAAAAACTTTACTTCAGAATAATGCATATTTTGGAATATCTCCGATTGTAAGCGATATTCAGTTGAATGGCATTGGTCTACTAGATACGAAATTCAACAATCGTTTAATAAGGGATATTTTCTACAGGAAGTCTATTCCCTCTGCGATATTTTGTTGGGCTTCATCGTTTGATGTAAACTGGCGCCGTGCTTGGCTCACTCCACACAGATTTATGGTGACCAATAAAGTAAAGGAGATCTCCTTTAAGATAATCCATAGATGCTATCCGTGTAATAGCTTGATTTCTAAATATATATTTGACGTTACCAGTGAATGCAGTTTTTGTGAACTAGAAACTGAATCTATTGAACACTTATTCTGTAATTGTTTATATAGTGAAGTATTTTGGACTGATGTAAAACTATATCTTAGCCGCAAATTGCATACAACCATTGATATTACTAAGTTTGACATATTATTTTACTACACTGATTCCACAATTGAACGTGAGTATGTCATAAATGTCTTTATTTTATTAGGAAAATCTTTCATCCACAAATCAAAATGTATGAAGAAAAAGCCCCTTTTCTTAATTTTTTATCTGATTTGGAACAGTACTTAGAATCTTTAAAACGTATACAAAACAATATGTCAAATAAATGTATTCGATATATGTCTGTATTTGATTTGATATAATAGTTTTTTTTATTTTTCTCTAATCTCTTTGGATTCCCTCTGGCTGTTATGTTAAGTTATGTTTATGTTTTGCATGTTACTGTTTTGCATGTTACTGTTATTTACAACAAGTTAAATAAAGATCTGTGCAAACAAACAAAAAAAAAAATATATAAAAAAAATAATATAATAATAAAAAAATATAAAATAAACAAATAAAAATACAATTAAATTTTAAAAAAATAAATAAAGCTCATTAGACGCTTTAGTGTATATTAGCCACTGTGTTTTAAACCCACTTCTGTCGTCTAGTTAGTTATCAGATTTAATTTCATATTTACAGTGGTGTTGTTATTAGTCAGTTAGCGGGCTGGTTAAGTTAGCATTAGCCTAGCTAGCTAACATCTCCGACCATGCGGTCACGAAGCTACTCTCCTGCTGCTAAAGAAGATGAGGACATCACAGTAAAACAAGAAGTAGAGGGTGAGGCCGTTACTGTGAAAGAAGAAAAAGACGCGTTCAGAGTGAAAGAGGAGGAGGATGTTACAGTAAAAGAAGAGGAGGATGCAGTTTATGAAGTGAAAGAGGAAGAGGGGGAGATGACTGTTACATCGATAGAGGAGGAAACTGGACATCTGGGCCCGGTTTCCCAAACGCATCTTAAGGCGTCCAATGGTTCTAACGGTGAACTTAGCCATAAGATGGTTTTGAGAAACCGTTCCCTGATTAACACTATTAAGTACTGTCTTAAAAACAGAGGCACAAACTCTGCAGTTGTTGATCTGATGTTTGGTGTTAAAGGGGAAATATCCAATAGCTACATCCATATTGTGACTTTTAAATTATTTATTTATAGCCATTGATTCTTGAAGAATATAACACATGCCTCGTGAGCTTAGTTCAACTGTTGTACCCCATCAGAATATAAGCATTTTTTACTCCAATGTTTAGAAACAATGTAAACCAACACTGTATAGCCTCAACATGGTTAAAACTATAATGTTGATATCATGGATGGTCAGTCCTTGCATCCATAGGTCTGTCTATGAATTTGAAAGTAGTTACATTTCTCCAGCCCCATAATCATCTTATAACCAAAACAGTGGTGGAATGACAGATTTGTTGTTGTATGAACGGCAGATTGCTGGGTTGTGTGGGTTTTTTCAACAGTAACAAAATGGCTGCCCAGAGGCTTGGTTTGGTAAACAGCTGAGGGATGGGGGAAGGAGAAGTGTAACCACTCTCAAATTCATAGAGAAAGCTATTGTAGCAACCGTAACCAAATACCTAGCGACCTCTTCAAGAAGTTCAGACATCTTGGCGTAACAGTTATAAGGTGTTGGCTTGACAGTCACTGGACCCAGGTTTGAGTTCAGCTCAGGGCCTCCCCCTGAATTCACTACACTATGAATACAAAGACTGGCCATCCATGATGTCATAATGATAGTTTAACCAGGTTTCTAGGCTATATAGTATATTCTAGAATTCATCCATGATGTCATAATGATAGTTTAACCAGGTTTCTAGGCTATATAGTATATTCTAGAATTCATCCATGATGTCATAATGATAGTTTAACCAGGTTTCTAGGCTATATAGTATATTCTAGAATTCATCCATGATGTCATAATGATAGTTTAACCAGGTTTCTAGGCTATATAGTATATTCTAGAATTCATCCATGATGTCAAAATGATAGTTTAACCAGGTTTCTAGGCTATATAGTATATTCTAGAATTCATCCATGATGTCATAATGATAATTTAACCAGGTTTCTGGGCTATATAGTATATTCTAGAATTCATCCATGATGTCATAATGATAGTTTAACCAGGTTTCTAGGATATATAGTATATTCTATAACTGCCAGTGTAGATTTCCTGTGGAGGCAAATTATTAGAGCTGTTGATAAGTCATTGTATAATATTCAGCCAATTGTTTTTCATGCCATTACATTAAAGGCAAGACATACCTAGATTCAATTACATTAATGAATTGGTTTGAAACCTTTGTTTTAAACCCGTCTCAAAATTGGTGCCTTGCCGGATTTGTAAAAAATGGTTTGTCATGAAACTCTATTTTTTAAATGTATTTAAATGTAACCTTTATTTAACTAGGCAAGTCAGTTAAGAACAAATTCTTATTTACAATGACTGCCTACCCCGGACAACGCTGGGCCAATTGTGCGCCGCCCTATGGGACTCCAAATCACGGCCGGTTGTGATACAGCCTGGATTTGAACCAGGGTGTCTGTAGTGATGCCTCAAGCACTGAGATGCAGTGTCCGCTGCGCCACTCGGGAGCCCCAAAATCATGTTCTAGTGCTGTCCCCAACTAAAATACATCTTGGTCAACCAAGAGTCATCTGTTCTTTCTACCAATCGCCCCATGTGTTTTAATAAAATCAACTATATGTACTGAACTTGTCTGATGCTTTAAGCATGCTATTTCATTAAATAATTAAAACACACAAATGACTGGAGGGAGCCAGTCATCACTATAACCTGACTAGAGGGAGCCAGTCATCACTATAACCTGACTAGAGGGAGGGAGCCAGTCATCACTATAACCTGACTAGAGGGAGGGAGCCAGTCATCACTATAACCTGACTAGAGGGAGGGAGCCAGTCATCACTATAACCTGACTAGAGGGAGGGAGCCAGTCATCACTATAACCTGACTAGAGGGAGGGAGCCAGTCATCACTATAACCTGACTAGAGGGAGGGAGCCGGTCGTCACTATAACCTGACTAGAGGGAGGGAGCCGGTCGTCACTATAACCTGACTAGAGGGAGGGAGCCGGTCGTCACTATAACCTGACTAGAGGGAGGGAGCCGGTCGTCACTATAACCTGACTAGAGGGAGGGAGCCGGTCGTCACTATAACCTGACTAGAGGGAGGGAGCCGGTCGTCACTATAACCTGACTAGAGGGAGGGAGCCGGTCGTCACTATAACCTGACTAGAGGGAGGGAGCCGGTCGTCACTATAACCTGACTAGAGGGAGGGAGCCAGTCATCACTATAACCTGACTAGAGGGAGGGAGCCAGTCATCACTATAACCTGACTAGAGGGAGGGAGCCAGTCATCACTATAACCTGACTAGAGGGAGGGAGCCAGTCATCACTATAACCTGACTAGAGGGAGCCAGTCATCACTATAACCTGACTAGAGGGAGGGAGCCAGTCATCACTATAACCTGACTAGAGGGAGGGAGCCAGTCACCACTATAACCTGACTAGAGGGAGCCAGTCATCAATATAACCTGACTAGAGGGAGCCAGTCATCAATATAACCTGACTAGAGGGAGCCAGTCATCACTATAACCTGACTAGAGGGAGCCAGTCATCACTATAACCTGACTAGAGGGAGGGAGCCAGTCGTCACTATAACCTGACTAGAGGGAGCCAGTCATCACTATAACCTGACTAGAGGGAGGGAGCCAGTCATCACTATAACCTGACTAGAGGGAGCCAGTCATCACTATAACCTGACTAGAGGGAGGGAGCCAGTCATCACTATAACCTGACTAGAGGGAGGGAGCCAGTCATCACTATAACCTGACTAGAGGGAGCCAGTCATCACTATAACCTGACTAGAGGGAGGGAGCCAGTCATCACTATAACCTGACTAGAGGGAGGGAGCCAGTCATCACTATAACCTGACTAGAGGGAGGGAGCCAGTCATCACTATAACCTGACTAGAGGGAGCCAGTCATCACTATAACCTGACTAGAGGGAGCCAGTCATCACTATAACCTGACTAGAGGGAGGGAGCCAGTCATCACTATAACCTGACTAGAGGGAGGGAGCCAGTCATCACTATAACCTGACTAGAGGGAGGGAGCCAGTCATCACTATAACCTGACTAGAGGGAGGGAGCCAGTCATCACTATAACCTGACTAGAGGGAGCCAGTCATCACTATAACCTGACTAGAGGGAGCCAGTCATCACTATAACCTGACTAGAGGGAGGGAGCCAGTCATCACTATAACCTGACTAGAGGGAGGGAGCCAGTCATCACTATAACCTGACTAGAGGGAGGGAGCCAGTCATCACTATAACCTGACTAGAGGGAGGGAGCCAGTCATCACTATAACCTGACTAGAGGGAGGGAGCCAGTCATCACTATAACCTGACTAGAGGGAGCCAGTCATCACTATAACCTGACTGGAGGGAGCCAGTCATCACTATAACCTGACTAGAGGGAGCCAGTCATCACTATAACCTGACTAGAGGGAGCCAGTCATCACTATAACCTGACTAGAGGGAGCCAGTCATCACTATAACCTGACTAGAGGGAGGGAGCCAGTCATCACTATAACCTGACTAGAGGGAGCCAGTCATCACTATAACCTGACTGGAGGGAGCCAGTCATCAATATAACCTGACTGGAGGGAGCCAGTCATCACTATAACCTGACTGGAGGGAGCCAGTCATCACTATAACCTGACTGGAGGGAGCCAGTCATCAATATAACCTGACTAGAGGGAGCCAGTTATCAATATAACCTGACTAGAGGGAGCCAGTCATCACTATAACCTGACTAGAGGGAGGGAGCCAGTCATCACTATAACCTGACTAGAGGGAGGGAGCCAGTCATCACTATAACCTGACTAGAGGGAGCCAGTCATCACTATAACCTGACTAGAGGGAGGGAGCCAGTCATCACTATAACCTGACTAGAGGGAGGGAGCCAGTCATCACTATAACCTGACTAGAGGGAGCCAGTCATCACTATAACCTGACTAGAGGGAGGGAGCCAGTCATCACTATAACCTGACTAGAGGGAGGGAGCCAGTCATCACTATAACCTGACTAGAGGGAGCCAGTCATCACTATAACCTGACTAGAGGGAGGGAGCCAGTCATCACTATAACCTGACTAGAGGGAGGGAGCCAGTCATCACTATAACCTGACTAGAGGGAGGGAGCCAGTCGTCACTATAACCTGACTAGAGGGAGGGAGCCAGTCATCACTATAACCTGACTGGAGGGAGGGAGCCAGTCATCACTATAACCTGACTAGAGGGAGCGAGCCAGTCATCACTATAACCTGACTAGAGGGAGGGAGCCAGTCATCACTATAACCTGACTGGAGGGAGGGAGCCAGTCATCACTATAACCTGACTAGAGGGAGGGAGCCAGTCATCACTATAACCTGACTAGAGGGAGGGAGCCAGTCATCACTATAACCTGACTAGAGGGAGGGAGCCAGTCATCACTATAACCTGACTAGAGGGAGGGAGCCAGTCATCACTATAACCTGACTAGAGGGAGGGAGCCAGTCATCACTATAACCTGACTAGAGGGAGCCAGTCATCACTATAACCTGACTAGGGGGAGGGAGCCAGTCATCACTATAACCTGACTAGAGGGAGCCAGTCATCACTATAACCTGACTAGAGGGAGCCAGTCATCACTATAACCTGACTAGAGGGAGGGAGCCAGTCATCACTATAACCTGACTGGAGGGAGGGAGCCAGTCATCACTATAACCTGACTAGAGGGAGGGAGCCAGTCGTCACTATAACCTGACTAGAGGGAGGGAGCCAGTCATCACTATAACCTGACTAGAGGGAGGGAGCCAGTCATCACTATAACCTGACTAGAGGGAGGGAGCCAGTCATCACTATAACCTGACTAGAGGGAGGGAGCCAGTCATCACTATAACCTGACTAGAGGGAGGGAGCCAGTCATCACTATAACCTGACTAGAGGGAGGGAGCCAGTCATCACTATAACCTGACTAGAGGGAGCCAGTCATCAATATAACCTGACTAGAGGGAGGGAGCCAGTCATCACTATAACCTGACTAGAGGGAGGGAGCCAGTCATCAATATAACCTGACTAGAGGGAGCCAGTCATCACTATAACCTGACTAGAGGGAGCCAGTCATCACTATAACCTGACTAGAGGGAGGAGCCAGTCTTCACTATAACCTGACTAGAGGGAGGGAGCCAGTCGTCACTATAACCTGACTAGAGGGAGCCAGTCATCACTATAACCTGACTAGAGGGAGGGAGCCAGTCATCACTATAACCTGACTAGAGGGAGGGAGCCAGTCATCACTATAACCTGACTAGAGGGAGGGAGCCAGTCATCAATATAACCTGACTAGAGGGAGGGAGCCAGTCATCACTATAACCTGACTGGAGGGAGGGAGCCAGTCATCACTATAACCTGACTAGAGGGAGGGAGCCAGTCATCACTATAACCTGACTAGAGGGAGGGAGCCAGTCATCACTATAACCTGACTAGAGGGAGGGAGCCAGTCATCACTATAACCTGACTAGAGGGAGGGAGCCAGTCATCACTATAACCTGACTAGAGGGAGGGAGCCAGTCGTCACTATAACCTGACTAGAGGGAGGGAGCCAGTCATCAATATAACCTGACTAGAGGGAGGGAGCCAGTCATCACTATAACCTGACTAGAGGGAGGGAGCCAGTCATCACTATAACCTGACTAGAGGGAGGGAGCCAGTCATCACTATAACCTGACTAGAGGGAGGGAGCCAGTCATCACTATAACCTGACTAGAGGGAGGGAGCCAGTCATCACTATAACCTGACTAGAGGGAGGGAGCCAGTCATCACTATAACCTGACTAGAGGGAGGGAGCCAGTCATCACTATAACCTGACTAGAGGGAGGGAGCCAGTCATCACTATAACCTGACTAGAGGGAGGGAGCCAGTCATCACTATAACCTGACTAGAGGGAGCCAGTCATCACTATAACCTGACTGGAGGGAGGGAGCCAGTCATCACTATAACCTGACTGGAGGGAGGGAGCCAGTCATCACTATAACCTGACTAGAGGGAGGGAGCCAGTCGTCACTATAACCTGACTAGAGGGAGGGAGCCAGTCATCACTATAACCTGACTAGAGGGAGGGAGCCAGTCATCTCTATAACCTGACTAGAGGGAGGGAGCCAGTCATCACTATAACCTGACTAGAGGGAGGGAGCCAGTCATCACTATAACCTGACTGGAGGGAGCCAGTCATCACTATAACCTGACTAGAGGGAGGGAGCCAGTCATCACTATAACCTGACTAGAGGGAGCCAGTCATCACTATAACCTGACTAGAGGGAGGGAGCCAGTCATCACTATAACCTGACTAGAGGGAGGGAGCCAGTCATCACTATAACCTGACTAGAGGGAGGGAGCCAGTCATCACTATAACCTGACTAGAGGGAGGGAGCCAGTCATCACTATAACCTGACTAGAGGGAGGGAGCCAGTCGTCACTATAACCTGACTAGAGGGAGGGAGCCAGTCATCACTATAACCTGACTAGAGGGAGGGAGCCAGTCATCACTATAACCTGACTAGAGGGAGGGAGCCAGTCATCACTATAACCTGACTAGAGGGAGGGAGCCAGTCATCACTATAACCTGACTAGAGGGAGGGAGCCAGTCATCACTATAACCTGACTAGAGGGAGGGAGCCAGTCATCACTATAACCTGACTAGAGGGAGGGAGCCAGTCATCACTATAACCTGACTAGAGGGAGGGAGCCAGTCATCACTATAACCTGACTAGAGGGAGGGAGCCAGTCATCACTATAACCTGACTAGAGGGAGGGAGCCAGTCGTCACTATAACCTGACTAGAGGGAGGGAGCCAGTCATCACTATAACCTGACTAGAGGGAGGGAGCCAGTCATCAATATAACCTGACTAGAGGGAGCCAGTCATCACTATAACCTGACTAGAGGGAGGGAGCCAGTCATCACTATAACCTGACTAGAGGGAGCCAGTCATCACTATAACCTGACTAGAGGGAGCCAGTCATCACTATAACCTGACTAGAGGGAGGGAGCCAGTCATCACTATAACCTGACTAGAGGGAGGGAGCCAGTCATCACTATAACCTGACTAGAGGGAGCCAGTCATCACTATAACCTGACTAGAGGGAGGGAGCCAGTCATCACTATAACCTGACTAGAGGGAGGGAGCCAGTCATCACTATAACCTGACTAGAGGGAGGGAGCCAGTCATCACTATAACCTGACTAGAGGGAGGGAGCCAGTCATCACTATCACCTGACTAGAGGGAGCCAGTCATCACTATAACCTGACTAGAGGGAGCCAGTCATCACTATAACCTGACTAGAGGGAGCCAGTCATCACTATAACCTGACTAGAGGGAGGGAGCCAGTCATCACTATAACCTGACTAGAGGGAGCCAGTCATCACTATAACCTGACTAGAGGGAGGGAGCCAGTCATCACTATAACCTGACTAGAGGGAGGGAGCCAGTCATCACTATAACCTGACTAGAGGGAGCCAGTCATCACTATAACCTGACCAGAGGGAGGGAGCCAGTCATCACTATAACCTGACTAGAGGGAGCCAGTCATCACTATAACCTGACTAGAGGGAGGGAGCCAGTCATCACTATAACCTGACTAGAGGGAGCCAGTCATCACTATAACCTGACTAGAGGGAGCCAGTCATCACTATAACCTGACTAGAGGGAGGGAGCCAGTCATCACTATAACCTGACTAGAGGGAGGGAGCCAGTCATCACTATAACCTGACTAGAGGGAGGGAGCCAGTCATCACTATAACCTGACTAGAGGGAGCCAGTCATCACTATAACCTGACTAGAGGGAGGGAGCCAGTCATCACTATAACCTGACTAGAGGGAGGGAGCCAGTCATCACTATAACCTGACTAGAGGGAGGGAGCCAGTCATCACTATAACCTGACTAGAGGGAGGGAGCCAGTCATCACTATAACCTGACTAGAGGGAGGGAGCCAGTCATCACTATAACCTGACTAGAGGGAGCCAGTCGTCACTATAACCTGACTAGAGGGAGGGAGCCAGTCATCACTATAACCTGACTAGAGGGAGGGAGCCAGTCATCAATATAACCTGACTAGAGGGAGCCAGTCGTCACTATAACCTGACTAGAGGGAGGGAGCCAGTCATCACTATAACCTGACTAGAGGGAGCCAGTCATCACTATAACCTGACTAGAGGGAGCCAGTCATCACTATAACCTGACTAGAGGGAGGGAGCCAGTCATCACTATAACCTGACTAGAGGGAGCCAGTCATCACTATAACCTGACTAGAGGGAGGGAGCCAGTCATCACTATAACCTGACTAGAGGGAGGGAGCCAGTCATCACTATAACCTGACTAGAGGGAGGGAGCCAGTCATCACTATAACCTGACTAGAGGGAGCCAGTCATCACTATAACCTGACTAGAGGGAGCCAGTCATCAATATAACCTGACTAGAGGGAGGGAGCCAGTCATCACTATAACCTGACTAGAGGGAGCCAGTCATCACTATAACCTGACTAGAGGGAGGGAGCCAGTCATCACTATAACCTGACTAGAGGGAGGGAGCCAGTCATCACTATAACCTGACTAGAGGGAGGGAGCCAGTCATCACTATAACCTGACTAGAGGGAGGGAGCCAGTCATCACTATAACCTGACTAGAGGGAGGGAGCCAGTCATCACTATAACCTGACTAGAGGGAGGGAGCCAGTCATCACTATAACCTGACTAGAGGGAGGGAGCCAGTCATCACTATAACCTGACTAGAGGGAGGGAGCCAGTCATCACTATAACCTGACTAGAGGGAGGGAGCCAGTCATCACTATAACCTGACTGGAGGGAGGGAGCCAGTCATCACTATAACCTGACTAGAGGGAGGGAGCCAGTCATCACTATAACCTGACTAGAGGGAGGGAGCCAGTCATCACTATAACCTGACTAGAGGGAGCGAGCCAGTCATCACTATAACCTGACTAGAGGGAGGGAGCCAGTCATCACTATAACCTGACTGGAGGGAGGGAGCCAGTCATCACTATAACCTGACTAGAGGGAGCCAGTCATCACTATAACCTGACTAGAGGGAGGGAGCCAGTCGTCACTATAACCTGACTAGAGGGAGCCGACCAGTTCTGAAAGCCTTTTGCCGTACCCTCATCCTACTCCTCTGGTGATGTAGACGTTATCCCAGGCCCTGTGTGTCCCCAGGCGCTCTCATTTGTTGACTTCTGTAACCGTAAAAGCCTTGGTTTCATGCATGTTAACATCAGAAGCCTCCTCCCTAAGTTTGTTTTACTCAATGCTTTAGCACACTCCGCCAACCTTGATGTCCTTGCCGTGTCTGAATCCTGGCTTTGGAAGGTCACCAAAAATTCTGAAATTTCCATCCCCAACTACAACATTTTCCATCAAAATGAGAGGAGTTGCAATCTACTGCAGAGATGGCCTGCAATGTTCTATCATACTTTCCAGGTCTAAGCCCAAACAGTTCGAGCTTTTAATTAAAAAAATGAATCTCTCCAGAAATAAGTCTCTCACTGTTGCCGCCTGTTACAGACCCCCCTCAGCTCCCAGCTGTGCCCTGGACACCATATGTGAATTGATTGGCCCCCATCTATCTTCAGAGTTTGTTCTGTTAGGTGACCTAAACTGGGATATGCTTAACCTCTCTAGGGGGTGTGGGACGCTACCGTCCCACATGGCCAACATCCAGTGAAATTGCAGAGTACCAAATTCAAAAACTGAAATACTCATAAGAATTCATAAAACATACAAGTGTTATACATCGGTTTAAAGATTAACTTCTTGTTAATCCAACCACGGTGTCAGATTTCAAAAAGGCTTTACCGTGAAAGCATACCATGCGATTATCTGAGAACAGCGCCCAGCAGACAAATCATTAGTAACAGTTACCAGCCAAGTAGAGGAGTTACACAAGTCAGAAATAGCGATAAAATGAATCACTTACTTTTGATGATCTTCATATCGTTGCAACTCACAAGACTCCCATTTACTCAATAAATGTTTGTTTTGTTCGATAAAGTCTCTCTTTATATCCAAAAACCTCCGTTTTGTTCATGCGTTTTGTTCAGTAATCCACAGGCTCAAAGGCAGTCACTACAGCCAGACGAAAAATCCTAAAAGTATCAGTAAAGTTCGTAGAAACATGTCAAACGATGTTTATAATCAATCCTCAGGTTGTTTTTAGCCTAAATAATATATAACATTTCAACCGGACAATAACGTCGTCAATATAAAAGGTAAACAAGAAAGGTGCGCTCTCGGTCTCGCGCATGAAAAATCTCTGAGATACTGAATGGTCCACTCATTCAGAGTGGTCTTACACTCTCATTTTTCAGGATGCAAGCCTGAAACTATTTCTAAAGACTGTTGACATCTAGTGGAAGCCCTAGGAAGTGCAATTTGAGACCTAAGTCAATGGAATCTGTATAGGCAGTCAATGGAAAACTACAACAACAACAAATCCCACTTCCTGGATGTATTTTTCTCAGGTTTTTGCCTGTCATATCAGTTCTGTTATACTCACAGACATTGTTTTGGAAACTTTAGAGTGTTTTCTATCCAAATCTACCAAGTTTACTTTGGCACGCTTTTCATCCGGAGGTGAAAACAGTGCCCCCTACCCTAGTGAGGTTAACACCCCGGCCGTCCTACAATTCAAGCTAGATGCCCTCAATCTCACACAAATTATCAAGGAACCCACCAGGTACAACCCCTAAATCTGTAAACATGGGCACCCTCATAGATATTATCCTGACCAACTTGCCCTCCAAATACACCTCTGCTGTTTTCAATCAGGATCTCAGCGATCACTGCCTCATCGCCTGCATCCGTTATGGGTTTGCGGTCAAACGGCCACCCCTCATCACTGTCACATGCTCCCTAGAACACTTCTGCGAGCAGGCCTTTCTAATCGACCTGGTATACATATTCGTCGCCAAACCCACTGGCTCCAGGTCATCTATAAGTCTTTGCTAGGCCGACTTCACTCAGCTCACTGGTCACCATAGCAACACCCACCCATAGCACGCGCTCCAGGAGGTATATCTCACTGGTCATCCCCAAAGCCAACACCTCCTTTGGCCGCCTTTCCTTCCAGTTCTCTGCTGCCAATGACTGCAACGAATTGCAAAAATCGCTGAAGTTGGAGACATATATCTCCCTCACTAACTTTAAGCATCAGCTATCTGAGCAGCTTACCGATCGCTGCAGCTGTACACAGTCCATCTGTAAATAGCCCATCCAACTGCCTACCTCATCCCCATGTTTTTATTTACGTTTTTTTGCTCTTTTGCACACCAGTATTTCTACTTGAACATCTATCACTCCAGTGTTAAATTGTAATTACTTCACTACTATGGCCTATTTATTGCCTTACCTCCGTACTCCATTTGCACACACTATATATAGATTTTTCTATTGTGTTATTGACTGTTCGTTTGTTTATCCAACGTGTAACTCTGTTGTTTTTGTCGCACTGCTTTGCTTTATCTTGGCCAGGTTGCAGTTGTAAATGAGAACTTGTTCTCAACTAGCCTACCTGGTTAAATAAAGGTGAAATACATTTTTTTTTTTTTTTTATCTTAGCTTTATTGACAACACTCAAATGGATACTGTCATTAACGCAGTTCTTCAATAATTACACATAATACTTAATACTGTAGATGTTTAGTTACAGTCACATGATCAACTATCAGAAGATCCAGGAAATACTTTTCTGAATGCCAGTCACATGACAAACATCACGACATGCAACAACAACCAAAGTGCTTCTTCATTCATTACTCTGGTAAAGACAGTTATGCCGTGCTCCACGTTGGATCCAACATCCCTAACAAATTGATGTTTATAATGTGTTATTGTCTGCTTGATTTACTGTAGGGTCTCGTTAGTCCGTTTGGAAACGGAGATACTTAGCTCATAATGTGTAGAGAACTGTTCCTTGATGGATAGGCTATTGTTCAACACACAGAGCTATTTTCCTATATTTGTTGTTAGGTGTAGTTATGGGTCCTACAGTAGGTCTATGTTATTGTTAGGTGAAGTTATGGGTCCTACAGTAGGTCTATGTTATTGTTAGGTGAAGTTATGGGTCCTACAGTAGGTCTATGTTGTTGTTAGGTGAAGTTATGGGCCAATTTGGCAAACAGTGTACAAACCCTCATTGTCAGGCTGATGGAAAAGCCAAAGAGCATTTTACTGGTTGAAGTGTTTTTTAAGTACAAAGCGGTTGATTTGCGATGACGACACAAACATTATATTAAGCAGGAGATTCAAGCGAGCCTGACAATTATAATCCAAAGTAGTGTGAAATGAACTCATAAGCAACCTGGTAATGGAGGTTACTCCCCTGAGCAAACATCTTTTCTCACCAGCAAACATAGAAAAGGGCCTCCAATCTTAGATGTTACTACTAATGTGAAAACAAGACAAAATATGACTATTGTTGCTCATTTTAAGACAAATGTCAAGTAATCATTACATTCATTACAGATGTCAATTGTTGTTCAACATCATGGCTACGCTGTTGGCATGACCTTTTACAGTGGATTTCTGCTGTTGTGGGCCTTTAACCATCTGTATGACTTTGTCATTCACACAGGAGAGAGACGGGACTATCGTGGATCCTCTGGGGAGCCTCAACAACCTCATGATGCTGATGAGGCAGAGAAGAGTCTCTCCAGATCAGAACTCCTCAAGAAACACCAGCAGAGACCCACAGGGAAGATAATTAACCTCTCTGACTGTGGGAAGAGATTCACCTCATCAGGCATTAAAATTCATCGGAGAAGCCACACAGTAGAGAAAGCTTATTGCTGTACTCAATGTGGGAAGAGTTTTGATACATCTAGCCATCTTATTGTACACCAAAGAACACGCACAGGAGAGAAATCTTATAGCTGTGATGAATGTGGGAAGAGTTTTACTCATCGAAGCAGCCTGATATCACACCAGAGAATACACACAGGAGAGAAACTTTCTAGCTGTGATGAATGTGGGAAGAGTTTTACTCGTTCAACCAGCCTGAAATTACACCAGAGAACACACACAGGAGAGAAATCTTTTAGCTGTGATCAATGTGGGAAGAGTTTTACTCAACTAGGCAACCTGATAACACACCAGAGAACACACACAGGAGAGAAACCATATAGCTGTGATGAATGTGGGAAGAGTTTTACTCAATCAACCAGCCTGAAATTCCACCAGAGAAAACACACAGGAGAGAAACCTTTTAGCTGTGATCAATGTGGGAAGAGTTTTACTCATCGAAGCAGCCTGATATCACACCAGAGAATACACACAGGAGAGAAACTTTCTAGCTGTGATGAATGTGGGAAGAGTTTTACTCGTTCAACCAGCCTGAAATTACACCAGAGAACACACACAGGAGAGAAACCTTTTAGCTGTGATCAATGTGGGAAGAGTTTTACTCAGCTAATCAACCTGATAACACACCAGAGAACACACACAGGAGAGAAACCATACAGCTGTGATGAATGTGGGAAGAGTTTTACTTGCTTGCGCAATCTGACTCTTCACCAGAGAACACACACAGGAGAGAAACCCTATAACTGTACTCGATGTGGGAAGTTTTTTTTAAAATCTAACCATCTGACGATACACCAAAGAAGACACACAGGAGAGAAACCCTATAGCTGTACTCAATGTGGGAAGAGTTTTGTTCAATCTGGAGAACTGAAGATGCACCAGAGAAGACACACAGGAGAGAAACCCTATAGCTGTACTCGATGTGGCAAGAGTTTTGTTCAATCTGGCAAACTGAAGATACACCAAAGAACACACACGGGAGAAAAACCTTATAGCTGTGGTCAATGTGGGAAGAGGTTTGCTGCATCTAGCACTCTGACTCAACACCAGAGAACACACACAGGAGAGAAACCTTATAGCTGTGATCAATGTGGGAAGAGTTTTACTACATCTAGCACTCTGACTCTACACCAGAGAACACACACAGGAGAGAAACCTTATAGCTGTGATCAATGTAACAAGAGATACTCTGATAAAAGACATCTGATCAAACATCAGAAAATACATGAAGGAGTTGTTTCATGATATCAATGATATGTCACAATGTAGAATGTTTTAACATTGTAGAAGGAGTATTTTAATGATGTCACAATGTAGAACCCTAAACGTTTGTCCCCTGTTCTATTGATTTCAACATGATATGGATATTAGCCTCAGGGGGAAAATCCAGGCTCTGAAATGGAAGAGTTACTATTTATGAGATTTAACAAAAAGTGACTAACAAAAAAAGAGTTGGTGACCATGTTGGTGACCCACTGGAATCAAAATGCAACACTTCAAAATGTAGCTAGCTGTTTTCTACAAATTGTCCTCTAACCAGGGATGTACACATTACTCCCATATTCCATGTGGATTTTGAGCTGTTAGTTTAACAGGACGTGCAACCTCATCTCCCTCCTCTCACACAATTGATTTCAACATGATATCGATGAGTGATGACATAAATGTTGTGTTCCTTTGTTTAGCGACCCCTACATTTAAATGTTTCACTCCAAAATGTAGCTGACTGTCTTCTGCTGGTTGTCCTCTAATCAGTGAGGTAAAAGACATCTCCCATTTCCATGTGTTTTTTTAGTTGTGCTAGTTTCAACATCACGTACAACCTGATTTCACCCTTAATCGATATCAGTGATTTATTGCTACTTGTCAAAACAACAGTGTTTCTGGTGCTTGTGCAGTTTATAAGGAGCTTGTTTTTAAAAAGTAATATGATTATTGTGGCAGATGTTTGTGTATGTAGCACATGTTATGTTTAGGTTTTCAATTTATCACAAACTGTTTCTGCATATTGGTTATTGATTTGTACATGTTAAAACTGTGTTTTGACATTGGGGATATCCCACCTAGAAAAATGTCATTGAAAATACCTTGAAAAAAGGACTATGCAACCAAATATTTATTTATGCAACCAACTGACAATTTTTGGTACAATTATATTGACATTGTTGCCCTGCTATTAGAATATCAGGGTTCATTCTCAGATGTGCCAACCCAAATGTACTAGAGCATGACATTGGGGACTGGGCCCCGATCCAACAACATGCCTATTTAGTGAACCCTGAGAAGAGAGAGAAGCTCGAAATGAGACATGTCCCTGGTAAGGACAACTTGGTTGCTGATTGTGGGCAGTTAATAAGTTTTGCGTTAGCCAGTGCCATTGATTACAATTTATTTTGACTGGTTTTTTGGCGATGAGTTTTATCTCTTATTCTTTTCCGTATTTTTCGTTCCAAGGGGACCAGAGTTCTAGAAGCTAGTGGGGAAAAAAATATAAAAAATGTGTTCCAGAAGCGTTTTAGGGTTTTTTTCTTGTTGTTTTTAATTGTTGACAGCCAGTAGACACCATGTTTATATTGGTGAAGGTGAAGCATTGTAGTTGATTATAATGAGAAATGGAAGTTGTTTTCTGTTGGTGGTAAGCATTCTATTAAGGTGTTAGTCTTTGGTTTTTCCATTTTGTTTTGAGGTTGGACTTTAGCATGTATAGCTCGTTAGCCCGTCTAGCTCGTTAGCATGTATAGCTCGTTAGCACGTCTAGCTCGTTAGCACGTCTAG
This sequence comes from Salmo salar, assembly GCF_965601325.2. Lineage (NCBI taxonomy): Eukaryota > Metazoa > Chordata > Actinopteri > Salmoniformes > Salmonidae > Salmo > Salmo salar. Next base: position 1,062,681 of record NW_027675424.1, read on the forward strand.
CTCGTTAGCACGTCTAGCTCGTTAGCACGTATAGCTCGTTAGCACGTCTAGCTCGTTAGCGCGTCTAGCCCGTTAGCCCGTCTAGCTCGTTAGCACGTCTAGCTCGTTAGCACGTCTAGCTCGTTAGCACGTCTAGCTCGTTAGCACGTCTAGCTCGTTAGCCCGTCTAGCTCGTTAGCCCGTCTAGCTCGTTAGCATGTATAGCTCGTTAGCCCGTCTAGCTCGTTAGCCCGTCTAGCTCGTTAGCACGTCTAGCTCGTTAGCATGTATAGCTCGTTAGCACGTCTAGCTCGTTAGCACGTCTAGCTCGTTAGCACGTAGGACGCACTGATTGGTGTCACCTCGTTAGTCAGTATGTGTTACACCTGTGCTGGCTTGTCCATCTCGTTAGTGGGAAGGTGTTTCACCTGAGCTTGTCCAGGTTCTATTTAAGAGTGTCTGGCCCAGTGCTCCAGTTGTCTTGATACATGTGGAGAGTCAACATCTTTAGTTGCTCCACCTTTTTGGTTTGCTTCCTGTCTTTAAGTTTGGTGTGGGTTTTTCTTTTGTTTTCCTCTTCTTGGGCAGATTTAGTGGGTCTCATGGTGGGTGTCTTTTATGTCCCAGTTGTTGTTACTAGTCAACTTTCAGTGGACACTGAGAGCAAAACTGCAAGATTATGTTATAATACTTTTATTGCATCAAATGGTTGTTTTATGCAACAGAATAGAGGGTTCTTAGAACTATTGTGTCTGTGTGTTCTACTGAGGATGGGCCTCTGGGAGAAAACACTGACAGGAGATTTGCAATGTCTTTTGGGTGATAAAACCTAAAGAGACCGCATTCCAGAACATGAGTTAATGTTTCTGTTCTATATGGTACCAGGGAGAGGTGACCTCAGGGCCAGACCCTGGTCTCTACACAAAGAGTACTGTTTTTACAGCAGATACTGTCTGCTGAGAATTATAAGTATCTTTCATACAAATCTTAACCTTGTGACCCGTTCTATACATCTGTTGTTGGTCATGTAGGTTGAAAGGGGTGTATCTTGGCTGTAAAAGACCTTTGTACTTTTGTCTCATGGCTCTCAACGAATCATCTGGGGGTGATTCATCTCTCAACGAATCATCTGGGGGTGATTCGTCGACCAGCCATCATTATCGTAGAGCACTCAATTGATTCACCCTATATTTGCGTGTTGTATTGACCTGCTCCCTTATTAATAAGTGAATAAAGATTTAGTTTAAGATTAACTCTGACTTGTGTGATAAGTTTGTCTCTCCTCATTTGATATTAAAGAAATTAACCACATTTGGCGATGGGGATGTGAATCTTCTCTTGGTGACCGCTCCTGGGTAAATGGTGGTCCAGGGATCCCTCTAACTTGGGATCACAGGGAGACCACACTTCAGGAACGGAGCAGATGGTCCCACCTTTGATCTGAGAGACAGCGAGCCGAGTATAGCTAACCATGAGATAGAAATGTGAAAATATTCCTGCAGGTTAAAATATTGTTGGAAAAACAACTACTTGATTAGGTACGTTTGGGAATAGCATTGTGTGACTGAGTCTTAATCTGATGTTTGGATAGTAACAGATCTGTAGTTCCTCATATAGAAATATGCTTAATCAGATGACTGACATGTGGATACATTTTAGTCATTTAGCAGATGTTATTATCCAGAGTGACTTACAGTAGTGAATGCATACATTTCATACATTTTTTTTTTTGTACCACCCCTCCGTGGGAATCGAACCCACAACCCTGGCGTTGCACACACCATGCTGGCGTTGCAAACACCATGCTCTACCAACTAACGTTATCTTGGGGTTCCGTTCCTTCACTGCCAACATAGAATATCACGGGGTGGTATTGAGAGGGGAATGATATTTTAGAAAGCAGCGGAAGGTCTATAGTTCCTGGGAGGCTTGATTTTGCCGTGATCTCTGGGAGGTTAGAGAACCGTTGAGGATCCCATGGTCATTGTCTGGGAAACTAAAGTTTATTTTTGGTTCTGCTGGGAGGATGTTTGGAGAGATGCTTCGTAGCTATGGAGAATCCCTGACAAAGCAAATGGAATGGTTGTCGTGACTACCTGAGAATTTCTTACGTTTTATATGGATTCTGTGAATATATGAAAATATGATGAATTGTATGTGTGTATAATGATTACTAGAGATTTGATGAAGTAATACTGGGAATATAATTAGATACAATTTAAACAACCCATATGTAGACGAACGTAGGTTTTGAGTTGGTATCTTTAATGGATCATTTGATAAAGATGAGGGTTAAGCGTTATTAAACTGTCTACAAAGTCTGGCCAGTTGTCTCAGAAACTGATGGGAGTGTGTCCACTTTAGGGTAAGTTACCTTAACGATGTAACTATAAAACGCTTATTGGATTTTCTCCATCCGGCTACTACATTTGAAATAAAAACTGCCCTTAAGGCCTGTGGGGGGTTCTTCCCAGTATGAGAGGAGTTGCTAGATTTATTGAATAAACCTTTTTCCATAAAGTTAGAGTGAACCAAGGTGGCTGACTAGCTGTTGATGTTGAAGAAGCGTCCCGTCCACTAGATTATACGTCACAGTGGCAGAATCACCTGAAAGACGCACATCGCCATCTGGAGTTGGTATCGCAGTTGAGAAAATACTTTCAAACGCTCAAAAGCGACTGCCCCTAAAAACCAACGACTCCCTTTGAAAACGGGCGATGTGGCATCAGAAACATTTATTATAGTGTAAAAATGTACTACAAAGTGTAGCTAAATAGAATAACTTTGGTCATACCCCCTCAGCACGTGACGTCCAAGGACGTCGAATTATGGTCGATATCAGGTCTGTCTGTTGTGGCCGCTATTTCGCCCTAAAATAATCATCCCAAATTGGGCTGTGTATAACTATGTAAATGTCTCTCGGACCAGGTGACTTTTATCAATATACACTCTAAAAAGTAAAGGTTCCTGGAGTATCCTGTAGGGGTTCTTCAAATTGGAACTGTGGGGGAACCCCTAAAAGTTATTTGAAGAACATTTTGTGGGAACTCCTATAAGTTCTTCGAAGAACCCCTTATCATGGTTCCTCAAAGAACCTTTTGGGGTTAATTTTTTTAACTCCCTGTCCACCCTCTCCCCATTATAAAACAATATTTTAATAATAATAACAATATTGACAATATTGATTTAAATCATTCATTGTTTATTTAGTGGCACCACAAATGTGAATTAATATTTACAAAACAATTTAACAAACAAAACACATTACAAAATTGCAACATTTCTGCAGACATGTCAGACCATAAAAAATAATACATTTACTTTGTATAGTGATTTTCATGACATTTAAAAAAAAATAAAAAAAAATATGTACAATAAAAACAACATTAAAAATGAATCACAGGTAAACTAACAATATTGTAGACTTGATGCTAAATACAGATTTTTCAGCTTTAGTGTGTATATCATATCCACTTAGTTATGTTAGGAAGTTTTCCTTCTTTATGACCGGCCCTGGTAACTTCACCCCAACTTCTCTGATCCCCAGAACAACATAACTGTTTTTGGTGTATAGGCATACCTTGTCATGGACATAATGGCCACCCGGGTCCTCATTGAAGAGGTAGGGCAAGAGCAGAATCGCTGCTGTGGTCTCCAGTCCTAGTAAAGTAAAGCAATGATATTACTACACTTGCTCATTTTACTAGAAAATACATTAGAGAAAGGGAAGGAATAAGAGCAAATCCCTCTTCTGTATTGTCCTTCAGGGACTGTCAAAATAGCAGGATGATGTCCTCACCCCTGCCTCGCCTCTCTACCTCTGATAGTCCTTGAATTCTCTTTTTGTCTATATCCATTCCATGGACTTGATTCATTTCTGAGAAGATCTGAAAAGATCATTTGTACACATTTGTACGCTAATAGATGTCAGTTTGTATTGACTGCTATGTAGGTTAAATGTACACTTCAAATGCAGCTGTCCTACAACATATCTGTACCTTCTTCTTGATCCCAATTGCATTGTGTCCATGTTCTGTCCTATAAGAGTTTCAAAGGAAGAGAAAATGTGTCAAAGAATAGTCTTTCAAAAAAACAAATATATATATTAAATAAATATTGAAAGATAAATGTCATCGACATACAATGTAATGTAAAATAGAAGAACATATTGGAGAAAGCACTAGCCAATACAGTACTGCCATACAGTAACAGTACTGCCATACAGGCCTAATATCACATTTCAAGATATCTTTGTACACAAATTGTTCAATATTTTATCAGGCTGACTTGAAAGATTATACGCAACATTTTGCTGCGTGGCAATACTGTGTTTGGATTCTGAAGGGCATTTATACAAAAGAGGTAGTCTAGACACTGTATTAATACCATTATGCATTTGAATCCCATCTACAGCTACCATCAAGATATTAATTTCCCTCCACAAGGGGGCGGACATGTAACGTTTCCAAAATGGCATAGAATTGTACATGTAACGTTTCCTAAATGGGATAGTATTGTCCATGTAACGTTTCCAAATGGGATAGTATTGTACATGTAACGTTTCCAAAATGGGATAGTATTGTACATGTAACGTTTCCAAAATGGGATAGTATTGTCCATGTAACGTTTCCAAATGGGATAGTATTGTACATGTAACGTTTCCAAAATGGGATAGTATTGTACATGTAACGTTTCCAAAATGGGATAGTATTGTACATGTAACGTTTCCAAAATGGGATAGTATTGTACATGTAACGTTTCCAAAATGGGATAGTATTGTACATGTAACGTTTCCTAAATGGGATAGTATTGTCCATGTAACGTTTCCAAATGGGATAGTATTGTACATGTAACGTTATACCCCCTTGTGAGTTAATAGTATTGCATGCTGTAGCAGGCTATATAAAGAGGAAGACCTCCATTGACGATTCAGTTCGTTGTAACATCTCGTCTGGACAGGTCACCGTCCTTATTATAGGACATAACGTTAGCTAGCTAGCTAACGGTACTATACTGTAGCTCAGGTGGCTGTTTTTCATTGACCAAGAACCCTACGGTTCTTAGGGGATCTGAGAACAACTCCAGTTGAACCCTTCATTTTTAGAGTGTAGTCGGCTCTATTTACTCTCAGATTCAAACATGATGATTAGTATCAACGATCAAGTCAGCTGCTGCTGCTCCAATACAGTATGAGGTGAGACGGTGAACTGATGTTGAACTGGGCAGTCAGCTGCTGCTGCTCCAATACAGTATGAGGTGAGACGGTGAACTGATGTTGAACTGGGCAGTCAGCTGCTGCTGTTCCAATACAGTATGAGGTGAGACGGTGAACTGGGCAGTCAGCTGCTGCTGCTCCAACACAGTATGAGGTGAGACGGTGAACTGATGTTGAATCATAATGTTTAACCAACACAAAAATATCCTGTGGCGTTCTGCATTAGCATCGAACTGCCCCCGCGATATGCAACTTTTCAGAGAAGTTAGAAACCAATACACACAGGCAGTTAGAAACGCCAAGGCTAGCTTTTTCAAACAGAAATTTGCTTCGTGCAACTCCAACTCTAAAAAGTTCTGGGACATTGTAAAGTCCATGGAGAATAAGAACACCTCCTCCCAACTGCCCACTGCACTGAGGATAGGAAACTCTGTCACCACCGATAAGCCCACTATAATTGAGAATTTCAATAAGCATTTTTCTACGGCTGGCCATGCTTTCCACCTAACTACCCCTACTGCATTCAACAGCACTGCACCCCCCACAGCTACTCGCCCAAGCCTCCCCCATTTCTCCTTCTCCCAAATCCATTCAGCTGATGTTCTGAAAGAGCTGCAAAATCTGGACCCCTACAAATCAGCTGGGCTTGACAATCTGGACCCTTTCTTTCTAAAATTATCTGCCGAAATTATTGCAACCCCTATTACTAGCCTGTTCAACCTCTCTTTCGTGTCGTCTGAGATTCCCATAGATTGGAAAGCAGCTGCTGTCATCCCCCTCTTCAAAGGAGGTGACACTCTTGACCGTAATTGCTACAGACCTATATCCATCCTACCCTGCCTTTCTAAGGTCTTCAAAAGCCAAGTCAACAAACAGATTACCGACCATTTCGAATCCCACCGCACCCTCTCCGCTATGCAATCTGGTTTCAGAGCTGGTCATGGGTGCACCTCAGCCACGCTCAAGGTCCTAAATGACATCGTAACCGCCATCGATAAGAAACAATACTGTGCTGCCGTATTCATTGACCTGGCCAAAGCTTTTGACTCTGTTAATCACCACATCCTCATCGGCAGACTCAGTAGCCTTGGTTTCTCAAACGATTGCGTCGCCTGGTTCACCAACTACTTCTCTGACAGAGTTCAGTGTGTCAAATCGGAGGGCCTACTGTCTGGACCTCTGGCAGTCTCTATGGGGGGTACCACAGGGTTCAATTCTTGGGCCAACTCTTTTCTCTGTATACATAAATGATGTCGCTCTTGCTGCTGGTGAATCTCTGATCCACCTCTACGCAGACGACACCATTCTGTACACTTCTGGCCCTTCTTTGGACACTGTGTTAACAACCCTCCAGACGAGCTTCAATGCCATTCAACTCTCCTTCCGTGGTCTCCAACTGCTCCTAAACACAAGTAAAACTAAATGCATGCTCTTCAACCGATCGCTGCCTGCACCTGCCCGCCTGTCCAGCATCACTTCTCTGGACGGTTCTAACTTAGAATATGTGGACAACTACAAATACCTAGGTGTCTGGTTAGACTGTAAACTCTCCTTCCAGACTCACATCAATCATCTCCAATCCAAAGTGAAATCTCGAATTGGCTTCCTATTTCGCAACAAAGCATCCTTCACTCATGCTGCCAAACATACCCTCGTAAAACTGACCATCCTACCAATCCTCGACTTCGGCGATGTCATTTACAAAATAGCTTCCAACACTCTACTCATCAAACTGGATGCAGTCTATCACAGTGCCATCCGTTTTGTCACCAAAGCCCCATATACTACCCACCACTGCGACCTGTACGCTCTCGTTGGCTGGCCTTCGCTTCATAATCGTCGCCAAACACATTGGCTCCAGGTCATCTACAAGACTCTGCTAGGTAAAGTCCCCCCTTATCTCCGCTCACTGGTCACCATAGCAGCACCCACCTGTAGCACGCGCTCCAGCAGGTATATCTCTCTGGTCACCCCTAAAGCCAACTCCTCCTTTGGTCGTCTCTCCTTCCAGTTCTCTGCTGCCAATGACTGGAACGAACTACAAAAATCTCTGAAACTGGAAACACTTATCTCCCTCACTAGCTTTAAGCACCAGCTGTCAGAGCAGCTCACAGATCACTGCACCTGTACATAGCCCATCTATAATTTAGCCCAAACTACTACCTCTTCCCCCTACTGTATTTATTTATTTTATTTATTTTGCTCCTTTGCACCATATTATTTATATTTTAGCTTTGAACTTTCTTCAAACTACAAATCTACCATTCCAGTGTTTTTCTTGCTATACTTTATTTACTTTGCCACCATGGCATTTTTTTGCCTTTACCTCCCTTATCTCACATCATTTGCTCACATTGTATATAGTCTTATTTTTTTTCTTCTACTGCATCATTGATTGTATGTTGTTTTACTCCATGTGTAACTCTGTGTTTTTGTATGTTGTCGAACTGCTTTGCTTTATCTTGGCCAGGTCGCAATTGTAGAGAGGTTAAGTTAATTAAAATGAATTTGTGAAACTGTTAAAAAAATTGTATATTCAATATTTTACGCTGTTGTTATCATATAGAAACATGATGGAATATTGTACATCATATTAGCATCAACATACATTATTGATTCATTCAATTTCACATAATGAGGATATTTCATATTTTCAAGCTCAGAAGTCAGAACCCATCACCTGCTATGTAAAAGAGACGAAGAATGCACAATGGTCAATGCTATCTGGGATCCTTGGGACATCCCTACCCTGAACCCTAACCTTAACCCCTACCTTAACCATTTTAAATGTCAACTTCAATAGGCTAGGGACGTCCCAAGGATGTATCTCTACCTGAAAATACATGATCTAAGTGATTGATAGTTGGTATTCAGCAGTCATAAAGCCTTATTTACTTTAATGAACTACTAAAATAGTGACTTTGTCAGACAGCATAGACAGCAGCTCTACACTTTATTGACTGACTGATCCATTCATCCTTCCATCCCTCCTCAGCCTTCCTCTCCTCTGAAGACCCAGTGAGGGTGGAGCTCAGTCAGAGAGCTGTTGAGGGACTGGTTAGGAAGACCACTTCTACAGCCAGAGAGGTGAGAGGTCACACATGGTTTAGATGGTAAATATTTATGTCCCCTTAGCGGTTCATCACATCAGCAAAAGGGAATATGTTCCATCATCTATATTTATTTACATTAGTGCAAATTGTCCACTGATATCGGTGTAATTTCTCACCCCTTTAAGCTGTATGAAAGTGAATTTCCCCTTAGGCATACATACATGTTTTTTGTTATTACCCGAGCCACCTGAGCCACTGCCTGTTCACCCGCTATCATTCAGAAGGCGATATCAGTACAGGTGCATCAAAGCTGGGACCGAAAGACTGAAAAACAGCTTCTATCTCCAGGCCATCAGACTGTTAAACAGCTTCTATCTCCAGGCCATCAGACTGTTAAACAGCACAGAGAGGCTGCAGCCTACATATAGACTTGACATCATTGGCCACTTTAATAAATGGAACACTAGTCACTTTAATAATGTTTACATATCATTTCTCATCTCATATGTATAAACTGTATCTCAGTCTATGCTGCTCTGACATTGTTTATCCATATATTTATATATTCCTAATTCCATTCCTTTACTTAGATTTGTGTGTATTAGGTATTTGTTGTGGACAAGCATTTCGCTACACCCGCAATAACATCTGCTGAACACCTGTATGTGACCAACAACATTTGATTTATGAAGGTCATTTGTGTCAAATTTACTTTTCCCCTCATTCACCCCACCTCTTTACATTGCTTATGCATATTCAGTGGCCTGACTGCATCCAGACTATGTCAAAGGCCCATCCTGGTAGATCTGAACCTAATGCAGCTTGGAGTGATCAGAAGTCACATTTAGGTGCCAGGTGTAACTGAGGCCATAGATGCTCCATATCCATTACTTTGAGTGTTTTATATAATAAGACTAAATGTGTTTCTGTGTTGCAGGGGCAGTCAGAAATGGAACAGCAAGGCCACAGAACATGACATAAGCAGAGCTGTGGGAGACCACCTCAAGCCCCTGGTAGAGCCGGGGGTGGTGTTTACCACTCCACCACGCCTTCAGCAGGCTGGAAAAGTGGGATTGATACAGTTTTTCATACTAAGGTGGACCAATAGTTTGTTGATTGGTCAGTCATTGGGTTAATTTGTTTCACAATATGTTCAAATCAAATCAAGCTTTATTTATACAGCACATTTCAGACATGGATGCAACACAATGGCTTCACAGGAAAAAACTATGAAAATAATCAGAAATATTTAGTACACAAATATGAGGATAAAAAACAATAATAACAACTGAAAGAGTAATGAGCATTGTAAGGAAATGCCATTGATTAAAATATCAACAATATGATGCTATATCCAACCCACAATATAACTTGTTTTTTAGGAGGGGCTCTGAAAGACACTATGGGGGTGTCCACTGGAAGTTGACTAGTAACAACAACTGGGACCTAAAAGACACCCACCATGAGACCCACTAAATCTGCCCAAGAAGAGGAAAACAAAAGAAAATCCTCCACCAAACTTAAAGACAGGAAGTAAACCAAAAAGGTGGAGCAACTAAAGGTGTTGACTCTCCACATGTATCAAGACAACTGGAGCACTGGGCCAGACACTCTTAAATAGAACCTGGACCAGCTCAGGTGAAACACCTTCCCACTAACGAGATGGACAAGCCAGCACAGGTGTAACACATACTGACTAACGAGGTGACACCAATCAGTGCGTCCTACGTGCTAACGCGCTAGACGTGCTAACGAGCTAGACGTGCTAACGAGCTAGACGTGCTGACGGAGCTAGACGGGCTAACGAGCTACACGTGCTAACGAGCTAGACGTGCTAACGAGCTACACGTGCTAACGAGCTAGACGTGCTAACGAGCTACACGTGCTAACGAGCTAGACGTGCTAACGAGCTACACGTGCTAACGAGCTACACGTGCTAACGAGCTAGACGTGCTAACGAGCTAGACGTGCTAACGAGCTAGACGTGCTAAAGTCCAACCTCAAAACATAAATGGAAAAACCAAAGCCTGTAACACCTTAAGACAACAAATATGTCCTACATTTATGTTGGACAAGTTTGCTCACCACCAACAGAAAACAACTTCCATTTCACATGATAATCAACTACAATGCTTCACCTCCTGTCAACAATTAAAAACAAGAAAAACACACTTATTTCTAAATAATAATATACAATTGAAATATTTTTTTCTCCTTTTTCTCTTCTTTCTATAGAATCCTAAAACTCACTAGCTTCTAGAACTCTCGTCTTCCTAAAACTCACTAGCTTCTAGAACTCTCGTCTTCCTAAAACTCACTAGCTTCTAGAACTCTCGTCTTCCTAAAACTCACTAGCTTCTAGAACTCTGGTCCACTTGGAACGAGCCCAAACAAAACAAAACTCATCTCCAATACGGAAAAAGTCAAAATAAATTGTGATCAAATGTACACCCCTTGGTTAATATGTATTGGCAATAATTAACTTAATGGTGAGGCATGGAATAATAAAACGTATATTTTGTCAGGCTGAATGTTTGAAATATGAGGTGATGTGAGACATGATTCTTCAGTAGTGGAATAAAGACAATTAACGCTTGAATGTTGTGAAGAAATACTGGAGTGATGTAGGATTGTTAATAAAATTGATTACAGACCAAATGATTATACTGCGTCCATGTGTATTTATTTCTTTATTTTAACCTTCATTTAACAGTAACCGAAAGGTTGCTGGATTGAATCGCGAGCTGACAAGGTAAATCTGTCGTTCTGCACCTGAACATGGCAGTTAACCCTCTGTTCCCCGGTAGGCAATAATTGTCAATAAGTCAGTTATGAACAAATTCTGATTTACAATGACGGCCCAACACTCTAACCACTAGGCTACCTGCAACTAAAGTTGAAATTAAGTTTTTTTCAAGTCACTGAAAAAACGGGGCATAGTCATATTTTCAATTACATGTTGCTAGATGGGATATCCCCGATGTCAAAACACAGTTTTAACGTGTCCAAATCAATAACCAATATGCAGAAACAGTTTGTGATAAATTGAAAACCTAAACATAAAATGTGCTATATACACAAACATCTGCCACAATAATCATATTACTTGTATTTTTTAAACAAGCACCTTATAAACTGCACCAGAAACGCTGTTGTTTTGACAAGTAGCAATAAATCACTGATATCGATTAGGGGGGAAATCAGGTTGTACTGTTGTTGAAACTAACACAAATAAAATAAACACATGGAAATGGGAGATATATTTTACCTCACTGGTTAGAGGACAACCTGCAGAAGACAGTCAGCTACATTTGTGAGTGATGCATTTAAATTTAGGGGTCGCTAAACAAAGGAACACAACACTTATGTCATAACTCATCGATATAATGCTGAAATCATTAGTTTGACAGAATGGAGATGAGGTTACTCATCCTGTTAAAACTAACAGCTCAAAAACCACATGGAATCTGGGAATAATGTGTACATCCCTGGTTAGAGGACAATTTGTAGAAAGCTGCTAGATACATTTTGAAGAGTTGCATTTTGATTCAAGTGGGTCACCAACGTGATAAGTGTAACACAGCTCTTTTTTTGTTAGTCACTTTTTGTTAAATCTCATAAATAGTACTCTTCCATTTCAGAGCCTGGATTTTTCCCCTGAGGCTAATATCCATATCATGTTGAAATCAATAGAACAGGGGACAAACGTTTAGGTTCTACATTGTGACACTATTAAAATACTCCTACTACAATGTTAAAACATTCTACATTGTGACATTATATCATTGATATCATGAAACAACTCATTCATGTATTTTCTGATGTTTGATCAGATGTCTTTTACCGGAGAATCTCTTGTCACACTGATCACAGCTACAAGGTTTCTCTCCTGTGTGTGTTCTCTGGTGTCGAGTCAGATGGTCAGATGTTGTAAAACTCTTCCCACATTGTTCACAGCTATAAGGTTTCTCTCCTGTGTGTGTTCTCTGGTGTGAAGTCAGAGAGCTAGATGCAGCAAAACTCTTCCCACATTGACCACAGCTATAAGGTTTCTCTCCTGTGTGTGTTCTCTGGTGTGATATCAGGCTGCATGACTGAGTAAAACTCCTCCCACATTGACCACAGTTATAAGGTTTCTCTCCTGTGTGGATTCTCTGGTGTGCAGTCAGATTTCCAGATTGACCAAAACTCTTCCCACATTGAGTACAGCTATAAGGTCTCTCTCCTGTGTGGATTCTCTGATGAATTTTAATGCCTGCTGGGGAGGTGCATCTCTTCCCACAGTCAGAGCAGCAGTGAGTTCTCTTCCTTGTGGGTCTCTGCAGGTGTTTCTTGAGGTGTTCTGATCTGGAGAGACTCTTCTTTGCCTTGTCAGCATCACGAGGTTGTTGAGGCTCCCCAGAGGATCCACGATAGTCCCATATCTCCCCTGTGTGAACAACAAAGTCAGACAGATGATTAAAGGCCCACAACAGCGGTAATCCACTGTAAAAGGTGATGCCAACAGCATAGCCATGATGTTGGACAACAATTGACGTCTGTAATGAATGTTAAAATTATTTGATATTTGCCTTAAAATGAGCAAGAATAGTCATATTTTGTCTTGTTTTCACATTCGTAGTGACATTGATGATTGTAGGCTAGAAATACGTTATTCATGTTGTTGAAACTCTAAGCAGTGTGCCAGACGACTTTTGGTCTCCAATATAGGCCCCTTTCTGTGTTTGCTAAAATTGCGGGACGAGGGCAATTTGATTGCAGAAACTCCTCCCTGCTAATGAGGAAACCGATAGTTATGGATGTACTATATCTGCCTGGAGCAAAAATGGTGAGCAAAGACTTTAGTTTTTCACAATGTATTCTGAATGTGAATGGGGGAAATTCAGGGGAGTAACCTCCATTTCCAGGTTGATGATGAGTTCATTTCACACTACTTTGGATTATAATTGTAAGGATATTTGAATGTCCTGTTTAATATAATGTTTGCCAAAGCATTAAGAATTATGTGTAATTATTGAAGAACCGCGTTAATGACAGTATCCATTTGGGTGTTGTCAATAAAGTTAAGATTTTATTGATTTATTTAACCAGGTAGGCCAGTTGAGAACAAGTTCTCATTTACAACTGCGACCTGGCCAAGATAAAGCAAAGCAGTGCGACACAAACAACACAGAGTTACAAGTGGGATAAACAAACGTACAGTCAATAACACAACAGAAAAATCTATATACAGTGTGTGCAAATGGATTAACCTGTTGGGGATAGGGGGCAGTATTTGCACGGCCGGATAAAAAACGTACCCGATTTAATCTGGTTACTACTCCTGCCCAGAAACTAGAATATGCCTATAATTGTTTGATTTGGATAGAAAACACCCTAAAGTTTCTAAAAGTGTTTGAATGGTGTCTGTGAGTATAACAGAACTCATTTGGCAGGCCAAAACCTGAGAAGATTCCAAACAGGAAGCGCTCTCTCTGACCATTTCATGGCCTTCTTGATCATCTCTAACCAAAACAGGGGATCTCTGGCATGACGTGACATTTTCTAACGCTCTCAGAAGGCGCCAGAAAGGTGAATTGTGGCTTTGCAGGCCATGGCTGAAAAACATTAGCGCATTTTGTAAGTGGTCGATCAGAGAACAATGAGACTGGAGGCACGTGCACGAGCCGACACCATGTTTACTTTCTCTCTCTTTGAACGAAAACAACGACTCCCGGTTGGAATATTATCGCTTTTTTTACGAGAAAAATAGCATAAAAATTGATTTTAAACAGCGGTTGACATGCTTCGAAGTACGGTAATGGAATATTTTGAATTTTTTTTGTCACGAAACGCGTCGGGCGCGTCACCCTTCTTTACCCATCGGATAGTGTCTTGAACGCACGAACAAAACACCACTATTTGGATATAACTATGGATTATTTGGAACCAAACCAACATTTGTTATTGAAGTAGAAGTCCTGGGAGTGCATTCTGACGAAGACAGCAAAGGTAATCAAACTTTTCTAATAGTAAATCTGAGTTTGGTGAGTACCACACTTGGTGGGTGTCTAAATAGATAGCCCGGCCATCACAGGGCTATCTACTCAGAATATTGCAAAATGTGCTTTCACCCAAAAGCTATTTTAAAATCGGACATAGCGAGTGCATAAAGGAGTTCTGTATCTATAATTCATAAAATAATTGTTATTTTTTTTGTGAACGTTTATCGTGAGTAATTTAGTAAATTCACCGGAAGTGTTCGGTGGGAATGCTAGTCACATGCTAGTCACTTGCTAATTTAAAAAGCTGGTTTTTGATATAAATATGAACTTGATTGAACAAAACATGCATGTATTGTATAACAATGTCCTAGGATTGTCATCTGATGAAGATCATCAAAGGTTAGTGCTGCATTTAGGGGTTGCCACAATGGCGGTGGAACATTTTAGAAAGAGAGGGTCCAGATTGTCTAGCCCAGCTGATTTTTACGGGTCCAGGTTTTGCAACTCTTTCAGAACATCAGCTATCTGAATTTGGGTGAAGGAGAAGCAGGGGAGGCTTGGGGAAGTAGCTGCGAGGGGTGGGGAGCTGTTGGCCGGGGTTGGGTTAGCCAGGAGGAAAGCATGGCCAGCCGTAGAGAAATTTCTCGATTATTGTGGAGTTATCGGTGGTGACAGTGTTTCCTAGCCTCAGTGCAGTGGGCAGCTGGGATGAGGTGCTCTTATTCTCCATGGACTTTACAGTGTCCCAAAACTTTTTGGAGTTAGAGCTACGGGATGCAAATTTCTGTTTGAAAAAGCTAGCCTTTGCTTTCCTAACTGACTGTGTATTGGTTCCTGACTTCTCTGAAAAGTTGCATATCGCAGAGACTATTCAATGTTTTTGTGCTGGTCGGGGGCAGTCAGGCCTGGAGTGAACCAAGGGCTATATCTGTTCTTAGTTCTACATTTTTTGAAAGGGGCTTGCTTATTTAAGGTGGTGAGGAAATTATAATGAAAGAAAAATCAGGCATCCTCTACTGACGGGATGAGGTCAAAATCCTTCCAGGATACCCGGGCCAGGTCGATTAGAAAGGCCTGCTTACAGAAGTGTTTTAGGGAGCGTTTGACAGTGATGAGGGTTGGTCGTTTGACCGTGGACCCATAACGGATGCAGTCAACGATCGCTGAGATCCTGATTGAAATCAGCAGAGGTGTATTTGGAGGGCAAGTTGGTCAGGATAATATCTATGAGGGTGCCCATGTTTATGGATTTAGGGTTGTACCTGATGGGTTCCTTGATAATTTGTGTGAGATTGAGGGCATCTATCTTGGATTGTAGGACGGCCGGGGTGTTAAGCATATCCCAGTTTAGGTCACCTAATAGAACCAACTCTGAAGATAGATAGGGGGCAATCAATTCACATATGGTGTCCAGGGCACACCTGGGAGCTGAGGGGGGTCTATAACAGGCGGCAACAGTGAGAGACTTATTTCTGGAGAGATTCATTTTTAAAATTAGAAGCTCGAACTGTTTGGGCATGGACCTGGGAAGTATGACAGAACTTTGCAGGCCATCTCTGCAGTAGATTGCAACTCCTCTCTTTTGACAGTTCTATCTTGACGGAAAATGTTGTGGTTGGGGATGGAAATTTCAGAATTGTTGGTTGCCTTCCTAAGCCAGGATTCAGACACGGCCAGGACATCACACAGGGCCTGGGTTAACCTCTACATCACCCGAGGAACAGAGGAGTAGGATGAGGGTACGGCTAAAGGCTATCAGAATTGGTCGTCTAGTGCGTTGGGAACAGAGAATAAAAGGAGCAGATTTCTGGGCGTGGTAGAATAGATTCAAGGCATAATGTACAGACAGGGGTATGGTAGGGTGCGGGTACAGTGGAGGTAAACCTAGGTGTTGAGTGACGATGAGAGAGGTTTCTCCTCTGGAGGCACCAGTTATGCTAGGTGAGGTCACCGCATGTGTGGGAGTTGGGACAAAAGAGCTCTCTGAGCCATGTTGAGTAGGACTAGGGGCTCTGCAGTAAAATAAAACAAGGATAACTACCCTAAACAACAGTATACAAGGCATATTGACATTAGAGAGACATAAAGCGAGGCATAAAGCAATCACAGGTGTTGATTGGGATAGCTAGCTAAGACAACAACGGGTAAGACAACAGTTAATCAGCTAAGACAACAACAACAGGTAAAACATACAATCAAGCCCCGCCTTCCACAGGTGATGAGAGTGAGGCTTGGATTTATTCCTTAAATGTAATACCGCTCTTCACCGACCCAGGAAGGTGTTGTACCTCGTTTCCCTCCTTCAGGGAACAGTAATTATAGTCATAAAGTTACACTCCCTTTCAGTCGGTCAACTTCGGTACAACATACTATGGGGAAATACAATCATTCCCCATGCCGACCCAAACGGATACTAAATGAAACGGCCCCTGGCAGACCACCCAGACCTGACCCCGCAAGATGCTTCAGTTCTGTCAATTTATTAATTGGCTTTTGTTTGAAACACTCCTGTCAATGTTGAGTAAGGACGCACACCTGAATACGCATATAGAAGTACGACTAGTCTACCTGGCCTGTGTGCAAATGTAGGTCTATAAATGTGCCCATTTGGGGATGTCTGATAGTATTTCTGATTGTCTTAACGCACCACCACTAATGAGTTGTGGAGCTTCTCAAAGTATTTTTTTCTTCACATCAAAAAGCAAGTAAACAAAGTCTAATCAAAATCAATTGCAAATGAGAATAGTTCCTCAAAGTATTTAAAAAATATATTTCCAGCTCTCACCCTTTCGATAAACACTCAGCATAAAAGGGAAAAATGTAATGCTCTGATCCAGTGGAAATGTCATAAAAGACCTGATTACTTCTTATCCTTTGCACAAATAGCCTACAGCTGTGTCTGTCCAGAACTCACTGGCAGGGAATAAGGCCCAGAATATTTTATACAATGTTGCAGGCTTGCTATCACAAGTTTAGGAGGACCCAGTTGATAGTTGATATGTTTTAAGTTCGTTGTAGACAGGCCATGTGCAGCCAAAGTGATTTATAGGATATTTATTACCTGCAGGCTACAATGTTTTTATTTGTTGGCTTTATGTAGGTTATTTTTACATAGTTGGCAATAAAAATTCCTTTTAGATTTGTATAATTTTCTTTTAGATTTAGATAGAATGTAGATTAATCACAGACAATGATTTTAAAATCTTCCATGAAAATGTGCATATGAAAATCCTAACTGGCACCAGATCAGTAGAAATGGTCAGATAAATTGCCACTCGAAATGGAAAAGGTTCGAGTCATCCCTCGAGTCATTTGTGTGTCTTAATTATTTGGTCAAACAGTGTGCTTAAAGCATCAGACCAGTTCAGTACATATAGTTGATTTTATTAAAACACATGGGTTGTGTCTATATATGGAAAAATATACATAACATTTCAACCAATCGATTGGTAGAAAGAACAGACAACTCTTGGTTGACCAAGATGTATTTTAGGTGGGGACAGCACTAGAACATGATGTTGGGGCCTCTGAGTGGCGCAGCGGTCTAAAACACTGTATCTCAGTGCTTGAGGCGTCACTACAGACACCCTGGTTCGAGTCCAGGCTGTGTCACAACTGGCCGTGATTGGGAGTTACAGTGAGGGAAAAAAGTATTTGATCCCCTGCTGATTTTGTACATTTGCCCACTGACAAAGAAATGATCAGTCTATAATTTTAATAGTAGGTTTATTTGAACAGTGAGAGACAGAATAACAACAAAAAAATCCAGAAAAACACATGTCAAAAATGTTATAAAATGATTTGCATTCAATGTTTGGGGCATTGCGACTGGTTACCTATTTTGATGTGATATGAAAGTATTGTGTGAAATTATTTTGATGTGAAAGTATTTTAAATAATTTTGATGTGATATGAAAGTATTATTTGAAATAATTTTGATGTGAAAGTATTTGAAATAATTGATGTGATATGAAAGTATTATTTCAAATAATTTTGATGTGATATTTAAGTATTGTGTGAAATTATTCTGAATTGATATGAAAGTACAGCGATTTATGTTTCTAGAAACGTATCGCAATTGAGAATCGATTCACATTTAGATGGAATATTTTACTATTTTAGCTGCCAGAGCCAGTCTACCTCTGAAAATAACATACAGTCCTTGGACCTTGAGGAGTAACGGGGGCAGCAATCAGCAGTAGAAACAATAACAAAGCGTACTCCCTGCCCGTTTCGGTAAAAAGCTGAGGGATGGAGCTGGAGAAATGTAACCATCCATGATATCAACATTATAGTTTTAACCATGTTTTGAGGATATACAGTGTTTGTTTATATTTACTGACAAACATTGGAGTAAAAAAAGCTTATATTTTGGGTTCTGATGGGGTACAACAGTTGAACTAAGCTCATGAGACATTTATAAGTGATTTCTTCAAGAAACAAATGGGTACATATCATTAATGTATAAGTCCCCAAATGGATGTAACAACTGCTGATTGCCCCTTTAAGAGAACATCTTGGGCTAATCTAATAGGAGATATTGAGGACTACAGTATTTCAGGCATTGTCATTGGATGCATTTGATCAATTGTTAACGTTTTGTTGATGGTCCACTCTTGATGTTCTACACGTTACAGTGAAGCTTCAGCCATTCCTACAGAACAACATTAAAGTGTAGAACCCCTTTACTGCATATTGGTTCAACGACTGCAGAGACGGTACTTACTGGTGTTAAACAGATCTCCAACCTCCTCTTCTTCCTCCAATGTGACAGTCATTTCCCCCTCCTCCTCTTTCACTCCAAAAACTGCATCCTCCTCTTTCTCTTCCGCCTCTTCTTTTACTGCAACATCCTCCTCCTCTTTCACTCTGAACGCGTCTTCCTCTTCTTTCACTGAAACGTCTTTCTCTTCTTTCACTGTAACAGCTTCACCCTCTACTTGTTTTTGTATTGTAACATCTTTCTCTTCCTCCTCCTCTTTCACTAGAGTTTCTTTCTCCATCCAGCAGACCTCCTCTTCTTTAACAGGAGGAGAGAAGCTTAGTGAACTCATGGTCGGGGATGTTAGCTAGCTAGCATTAGCGACTAGCCTAGTTCTAAGCTAACTTAGCAAACCAGCTAGCTGACAAACAACGTAAATATATCATTAAATGGGCCAACAAGTACATACGACAGAAGTGTGTTTAATACACAGCGACTAATATACACCAAACCAGTGTAAAGAGCGTGAATGTTGTAGCTATGTTTGCTAGAAAGCTACCGAGGTGTCTGACTAGCTGTTGTTGTTGAAGGAGCGTCCCGTCCACTAGATTATACGTCACACTGGCAGCATCGCCTGAACCTAAAAGACGCACATCGCCATCTGCTGACTGGACTGGGCAACGCAGTTGAGGAACCAAACGTTTATTTTTCATTTATTTCATAAAAGTTTAATATTATATTAAGTCGTTCAAAGAGAAGCATGTGTTGATTGATTCGTTTTTAATGAGTGAGAATTTAAAACAAACTTTACACCCACTACATATTTGCATTGAACCATACTTCTGACATGGATCATTTTGACCCCAGAGGCATATCTTTTATCATAGCCAAAATGAGGTTTATTCAATTCTACCAATTTTTCATGACTTTGTCAATCAACTTGTTCTTAATAAATCTAAATCATGGTTTAGTGTTTCTGTATCAATATGGACTTTTAACAAATTCAAATCCTTTGGAGTCATTTTGACCCCAGCCAAAAGCATCTTTGATAAATAGGACGTTTATTTCAAATCAAATCACAATTTATTGGTCACATACACATGTTTAGCAGATGTTATTGCAGGTGTAGTGAAATGCTTGTGTTTCTAGCTCCGACAGTGCAGTAATATCTAACAAGTAATATCTAACAATTTCACGACATATACCCAATACACACACATCTAAGTATTTGAATCTAGGTTTCTCTGTAGACATGATCCATCCCACCAGAGGGTGGAGGGGCACCTGTAACAGTGGTTTTGACCAGATAGACACCTGCAGACACACAGTATAGTGCCTCCCATGTACTCTCCTATGATTGGACTCTTCTATACCACGTATCACATGACTGTGTACAAAACTGCATTCATTAAGTATTCAGACCCCTTCACTTTTTAAACATTTAGTTACATTACAGCCTTATTCTAAAGTTGAATAATTTTATAATTGAATAATCAATACCCCATAATGAGAAAACAAAATCATTTTTAAAAAACATTTTTCCAAATGTATTTACTTAAGTATTCAGACCCTTTGCTATGAGACTCGAAATTGAGCTCAGATGCATCCTGATTCAATTGATCTTCCTTGAAATGTTTCTACAACTTGATTGGAGTCCACTTGTGTTAAATTCAATTGATTAGACATGATTAGGAAAGGCACACAACTGTCTATATAAGATCCCACAGTTTACAGTGCATGTCAGAACAAAAACCGAGCCATGAGGTCAAAGGAATTGTCCATAGAGCTCTGAGACAGGATTGTGTCGAGGCACAGATCTGGGGAAGGGTACCAAAAAATGTCTGCAGCATTGAAGGTCCCCAAGAACACAGTTGCCTCCATCATTCTTAAATGGAAGAAGTTTGGAACCACCAAGACTCTTCCTAGAGCTGGCCGCCTGGCCAAACTGAGAAATCGTGGGAGAAGGGCCTTGGTCAGGGAGGTGAACAAGAACCCGATGTTCACTCTGACAGAGCTCCAGAGTTCCTCTGTGGAGATGGGAGAACCTTCCAGAAGGACAACCGTCTCTGCAGCACTCCACCAATCAGGCCTTAATGTATCAATGATTAAATTGTCAAAATGTATTTCAATGGACAATTCAGTGAACTGTTCTGTGAAAGGTGTTGGCTAGAGATGACATGCAGGAGCTTGCAGGGATTTGTAGTCTTGCATGTCGTCTACTTTGATGCTAATTAGCATTTTAGAATCCGAGAGTAAAGAGACACAAATATATTGATACAAGTATTTGTATTGATTATGGATCACCATTAGTTCCTGCCAAGGCAGCAGCTACTCTTCCTGGGTTTTTATTAAGGATCTCCATTAGTTACTGTCAAGGCAGCAGCTACTCTTCCTGGGGTTTATTATGGATCCCCATTAGTTCCTGCCAAGGCAGCAGCTACTCTTCCTGGGGTTTATTATGGGTCCCCGTTAATTCCTGTCAAGGCAGCAGCTACTCTTCCTGGGGTTTATTATGGATCCCCATTAGTTCCTGCCAAGGCAGCAGATACTCTTCCTGGGGTTTATTATGGATCCCCATTAGTTCCTGCCAAGGCAGCAGCTACTCTTCCTGGGGTTTATTATGGATCCCCATTATTTCCTGTCAAGGCAGCAGCTACTCTTCCTGGGGTTTATTATGGATCCCCATTATTTCCTGTCAAGGCAGCAGCTACTCTTCCTGGGGTTTATTATGGATCCCCATTAGTTCCTGTCAAGTAAGAAGTATGGTTAGGGAGCGGGCCAGCCTGCCTGAACCACCCCTTTCAAGCAAAAGGTATAAATGATGGGTTATGAACTAACAGGTATAAATGATGGGTTATGAACTAACAGGTATAAATGATGGGTAATGAATTAACAGGTATAAATGATGGGTTATGAATTAACAGGTATAAATGATGGGTTATGAATTAACAGGTATAAATGATGGGTTATGAATTAACAGGTATAAATGATGGGTTATGAACTAACAGGTATAAATGATGGGTTATGAATTAACAGGTATAAATGATGGGTTATGAATTAACAGGTATAAATGATGGGTTATGAACTAACAGGTATAAATGATGGGTTATGAATTAACAGGTATAAATGATGGGTTATGAACTAACAGGTATAAATGATGGGTTATGAATTAACAGGTATAAATGATGGGTTATGAACTAACAGGTATAAATGATGGGTTATGAATTAACACATCCCCTGCGAGCCCAGGCATTTCAATACCTTCAGGATTTCTTACGGTCCATGTGCAATGTATATGGTTATCTCTGTCTCTCTCTCCATCTCTTCTTTAACAAGCAGCCATGTTGTTGTCATTCCACTAGGGACCTGTTTTCAGCATTTTAAGTCTCCAGTCAATAACCGGTGCACTGGAATAATCCCTCTACACCCTCTACACATGTACTGCACTGGAAATATCCCTTTACACATGTACTGCACTGGAAATATCCTTCTACACATGTACTGTACAGGAATTATCACATTTGCTGGCAGAAACTTACAGTTTTTTTTATTGGGCCATCAAAGCTGTCTCAGTGAGAGACTAGTTGATTATGGACTAACAGTCTAACAGTCTGAAGGTCACAACTCATGTTATTCTGGTTAAACAGTGAGAGACTAGTTGATTAAAAGGGGGGATCTTTTTTACAATTAGGAAATAATATGTCATGTTTTACTAGTACCTCAGCCAGCATTGTGAATGGTTAGGAAATAATATGTCGTGTTTTACTCGTACCTCAGCCAGCATTGTGAATGGTTAGGAAATAATATGTCATGTTTTACTCGTACCTCAGCCAGCATTGTGAATGGTTAGGAAATAATATGTCATGTTTTACTCGTACCTCAGCCAGCATTGTGACTGGTGTCTGATGCAGTGACATACTAGACCATGACAGTAAATCTAATAATTAGGTGTTTTTAGTCATGCATGAAAGGTCTGGGGTGGTTCTGTGGTTATAAGTTACTGACCTTGGAATACATTTCTGGCCATGCTGGCAGGGTCTGAATCAAACCCAATGTCCACCTGGTACACTGACAGGGTCTGAATCAACCCAATGACCACCTGGTACACTGACAGGGTCTGAATCAACCCAATGTCCACCTGGTACACTGGCAGGGTCTGAATCAAACCCAATGTCCACCTGGTACACTGGCAGGGTCTGAATCAAACCCAATGTCCACCTGGTACACTGACAGGGTCTGAATCAACCCAATGTCCACCTGGTACACTGACAGGGTCTGAATCAACCCAATGACCACCTGGTACACTGGCAGGGTCTGAATCAACCCAATGTCCACCTGGTACACTGACAGGGTCTGAATCAAACCCAATGTCCACCTGGTACACTGGCAGGGTCTGAATCAACCCAATGTTAAGGGGAGGGTAGATTGGTCAAGAGGGTGATGATTATTGTTGTTCTACTGCCTGATTGTTATGCAACAACACTGTTTACAAAAGCTTTGTTAAATCAGCACAACAGTTTTCAGCTGTGCTAACATAATTGCAAAAGGGTTTTCTAATGATCAATTAGCCTTTTAAAATGATAAACTTGGATTAGCTAACACAACGTGCCATTGGAACACAGGAGTGATGTTTGCTGATAATGGGCCTCTATACGCCTATGTAGATATTCCATAAAAAATTTGTCGTTTTCAGCTACAATAGTCATTTACAACATTAACAATGTCTACACTGTATTTCAGATCAATTTGATGTTATTTTAATGGACAAAAAATGTGACTTTCTTTAAAAAACAAGGACATTTCTAAGTGACCCCAAACATTTGTTACACCATGTAGGAGCAGTATAGACCTAGTCTGTTCATTATATACATCTACATGATGTATTGTTACACCATGTAGCAGCAGTATAGACCTAGTCTGTTCATTATATACATCTACATGATGTATTGTTACACCATGTAGCAGCAGTATAGACCTAGTCTGTTCATTATATACATCTACATGATGTATTGTTACACCATGTAGGAGCAGTATAGACCTAGTCTGTTCATTATATACATCTATATGATGTATTGTTACACCATGTAGGAGCAGTATAGACCTAGTCTGTTCATTATATACATCTACATGATGTATTGTTACACCATGTAGGAGCAGTATAGACCTAGTCTGTTCATTATATACATCTACATGATGTATTGTTACACCACGTAGGAGCAGTATAGACCTAGTCTGTTCATTATATACATCTACATGATGTATTGTTACACCATGTAGGAGCAGTATAGACCTAGTCTGTTCATTATATACATCTACATGATGTATTGTTACACCATGTAGGAGCAGTATAGACCTAGTCTGTTCATTATATACATCTACATGATGTATTGTTACACCATGTAGGAGCAGTATAGACCTAGTCTGTTCATTATATACATCTACATGATGATGTATTGTTACACCATGTAGCAGCAGTATAGACCTAGTCTGTTCATTATATACATCTACATGATGTATTGTTACACCATGTAGGAGCAGTATAGACCTAGTCTGTTCATTATATACATCTATATGATGTATTGTTACACCATGTAGGAGCAGTATAGACCTAGTCTGTTCATTATATACATCTACATGATGTATTGTTACACCATGTAGGAGCAGTATAGACCTAGTCTGTTCATTATATACATCTACATGATGTATTGTTACACCACGTAGGAGCAGTATAGACCTAGTCTGTTCATTATATACATCTACATGATGTATTGTTACACCATGTAGGAGCAGTATAGACCTAGTCTGTTCATTATATACATCTACATGATGTATTGTTACACCATGTAGGAGCAGTATAGACCTAGTCTGTTCATTATATACATCTACATGATGTATTGTTACACCATGTAGGAGCAGTATAGACCTAGTCTGTTCATTATATACATCTACATGATGTATTGTTACACCATGTAGGAGCAGTATAGACCTAGTCTGTTCATTATATACATCTACATGATGTATTGTTAGTCCATGTAGGAGCAGTATAGACCTAGTCTGTTCATTATATACATCTACATGATGTATTGTTACACCATGTAGGAGCAGTATAGACCTAGTCTGTTCATTATATACAGCTACATGATGTATTGTTACACCATGTAGGAGCAGTATAGACCTAGTCTGTTCATTATATACATCTACATGATGTATTGTTACACCATGTAGGAGCAGTATAGACCTACAGTAGCTAATTGCTAATTTAGATGTTGTTTGACTTAATGATGGTAGGTTTGGTCGATGTGTTGATGGTAGTTGTGGTAGGTAAGTTTGGTAGGTGTGGTAATGAAATATACAGTAGGAACATGGTGATGGTAGGTGTGGTAGTTGTGGTTTGTAGGTTTGGTGATGGTAGGTTTGGTCGATGTGTTGATGGTAGTTGTGGTAGGTCGGTGTGGTAGGTGTGGTAGTTGTGGTAGGTAGGTGTGGTAGTTGTGGTAGATAGGGGTGGTAGTTGTGGTATGTAGGTGTGGTAGTTGTGGTAGGTAGGTTTGGTGATGGTTGGTTTTGTAGTTGTGGTGGGTGTGGTAGGTGTGGTGATGGTAGGTGTGGTAGTTGTGGTAGGTCGGTGTGGTAGATGTGGTAGTTGTGGTAGGTAGGTTGGTGTAGTAGTTGTGATAGGTAGGTGTGGTAGTTGTGGTAGTTGTGATAGGTAGGTGTGGTAGTTGTGGTAGATAGTGTTGGTAGTTGTGGTATGTAGGTGTGGTAGTTGTGGTAGATAGGGGTGGTAGTTGTGGTACATAGGTGTGGTAGTTGTGGTAGGTGTGGTGATTAGGCTTGGGCTGTATCCAGATTTTCATATTGTCATAACGTCCTTCTCTCATACCAGGATTTGAAGTACTACCAGCATAGCACATGAGGGGATGCTAAAAACACAAGAAAAGCCTATGGGCATCTATTTCCAGAATCCTAACAAATTAGCACAAACTGTTAGCAAATTCACATAGACGCTGTTAGCTAAATGCTAACAACTGAAAACGAACAAACTAATTGCAAAGCAGAGGAGGCTTCTGAGGGGAGGACAGCTCATAATAATTTCTGGAATGAAGTCAATTGAGTGGTATCAAACACATGGAAACCACATCTTTGATGGGTTGATACCACTCCATTGACTCCATTCCAACCATTATTATGAGCTGTCGTCTCCTCAGCAGCTTCCACTGTTGCAAAGAAAGGCAAATCCAGCTCATAAAGTTATGTCAGGGATAATCAACGAGGGACTATGTGTTCTATGGTAAATAATGAACACTGTGGAACTGACCTTCCATGGATTTGCATTATTTTCCAGAGAACCATAAAGCCCTGAGTTGATTATCCCTTTTATAAAGTATTTTTTATGTAAAGTTATTTATTTTACATTTTATAGATTTTATAGAAGTAAAAAAAAATGTAACTAATTGTATTGGAGAGAAGAGGTCTCTTTACAGTGTCAAATTTATTTGAGATCTCTATGCCATGTAGTTGAGAAGGAATTTATCTTTTTCATTTACAGGCAATTATTTGCGTTGCAGTTTTAAGACGGTTCCTTAACCCTCTGAGCAGAGGATAGCACATTTTTAGCTACATTTCACCTCCAAAAAGTAAATAGGTTCTACATAAAGCTGTCCCAACTATTTGTGGGCACCGTTTGTCACCGTTATAGTGCAATTTATGTGTATAGAGGACTCCTCTCTAATATAACATGTCACACATTGTGTCAGACTGATGGAATGTTAGGTGTCTCATTGAAAGTCTAACATCTACCATGACTACTGGATGTTTCAATTCTAATAAATAACAACAATCCACACCGTAACAACAATATTGCTTTTTTAATAACTGCTTTTATTAAAGCGTACAACTTTGCTAACGAAAATGACATCAACAAACATCACTGGCCTGACTTGAGCAGCTCTGCCCGGGGATGGAGCCAGCAACTTAGCTGCAACCGGTCCGGTCCAGGCTACCTGCAGACCTCCTCTCCGACCTCCTTTTCAGCACCTCCCCTTAACAGGTGAGGTGGTGGAAATGATCAGAGTTGCATTCAACTTGAATAAAGATGAGAAACTCTGGTCTGTGGAGCCACTGGTCTAAGGGGAGGACTTCTGTTTAAACCATGTCCATTTGGGGATATTTTCTAGGACAGTAGAGGTGGTGAGCAGAGATGAATTCAACTTGGATAAAGATGAGAATCTCTGCTCTGGGGAGGAGAGTCACTGACCTTAGATGGTTTGTTGCCTTGATAAAGAGGATACTTTCTGGCTTGAGGAGAATATCATGTTTTGTGGAGGAAATGTGGCTTGATGACTTAAAGAGGAGGAGGAATTATTGGGTGACACTTTTAATTACCAATGTAACCTCAGTGGAACTGTGGCTTCATCGAGTTCCAGCTCTAGGCAGACAGCACGTCAGGAATGCTGTAAGACATCACAGAGACAGGTAAGTATCTATATATTTACATGTGTGTTGCATGTACACTAAACCCTCACATTTGGATAAAACATATATATAAACAGTGTAACATGAATACATGTTTAAACATTATTTACCTCATCTTAATTCTCTTCCAGATGCCTGGCCTTTTCTTGTTCTTGGAGGATGGCTCTGAAGTTTCAGCCTCTCCTGGAGCTTCTAGCTGCTGGCTCTCTGGCACCCCCTGTTGGTTCTCTGAACTCCCCTCCTGGCTCTCTGGCACCCCCTGTTGGTTCTCTGGCACCCCCTGTTGGTTCTCTGAACTCCCCTCCTGGCTCTCTGGCACCCCCTGTTGGTTCTCTGGCCACTCCTGCTGGCTCTCTGGCTCCCCCTGTTGGTTCTCTGGCTCCCCCTGCTGGCTCTCTGGCCACTCCTGCTGGTTCTCTGGCC
Source organism: Salmo salar (assembly GCF_965601325.2). Classification (NCBI taxonomy): domain Eukaryota; kingdom Metazoa; phylum Chordata; class Actinopteri; order Salmoniformes; family Salmonidae; genus Salmo; species Salmo salar. The sequence continues at coordinate 1,090,512 of NW_027675424.1, forward strand.
ACTCCTGCTGGTTCTCTGAACTCCCCTCCTGGCTCTCTGGCACCCCCTGTTGGTTCTCTGAACTCCCCTCCTGGCTCTCTGGCACCCCCTGTTGGTTCTCTGGCCACTCCTGCTGGTTCTCCGAACTCCCCTCCTGGTTCTCTGCCCATGCCTGCTGCCTCCTTGGCCCCTCCTGCTGGCCATCTCCAGATCCAACAGGCTCTTGGCTTACTTGTTGGCCTGTGGCCCATCCCGGCAATGCCTGACCGTGGTTGGAATCGTGGCTGTGTTGGGTGGTTAGACACCGGGTGTTGATTTGAGCATCAGCCTCCAGATTCATCTGCTCCAGGTACTTTTCCATCATCCTCTCCCTCTCCTCCTTCAGATTCTGATGAGTCCTTTTTTTAAGCAGGGACTGCTCTCTCCACTGCTTATTGAAATCCTCCAACTTCTTCCTTCTCTCCTCATCCTTCAGCAGCTCCTTCCTCTTCTCCCTCTCTCTCTCTGCCCGGGTCATGGTGGATATTACCCTTGGGTGTCCAGGGAAGGCTGGGAGGGGAGAAGAAGTAGAGTTCACATTCAACTTAGTGGATCTGGTATCAACTAAAATGTAATGGACACAGGGAATTAAGAATAGAAAACACAGTTGGAGCTCAATGATTCTTTAATCTTTTCAATTGAGCAAGGCATGGAATTTGTCAATAAAGTGCAATAATTCCCATCCCGAATTGACCTGACCCTAAGTTGAACATGAGCCCCAAATGGCACCTATTCCTTGTATAGTGCCAGGGCCTATGTGATAGCTTAGGGCTCCATGGCAACTAGCGGACCCCCGACCCCCCCAAAAGCCTTTTTTGTGTGTGTTTTTTAGGAACTCTTTCTGGGTCTCTACTTAGTCTTGAGAGTTAGACTAGTAGATGACATAAGGTATCATTTAAAAACGTGGTTGTTACATCAGCAGTATTTTTCTTGTTATGTCAGTCAGTCACTCAATTAGCCATGTCAGCTAACATATTCTTTGGACAGAAGTTTTATATTGAAACAATGATGCAACATGATGACTGGCCTGGAACTTATGTGTGTAGAGGAGACTAAAGAGGATGATGTCATAAGCAGAGGTAAAACAGGTCTTACCTATGTGGACGATCTTATAGCCCTCCTCAGCCTCTCTCTGATACGTTCTCTCCATCTTTTTCAGGTTCCTCTTCTCCCACTTCTTATTCACCCAGTCCACAGCTCTCCTTCGGATACTTTTATCAGGTGGGAGAATGTCCTCCTTGTCATCTTCCTCCTCCTCCTCCTCTTCACTGTTCTCTGTCTCACCCATCTTGTAATTCCCAGGGATCTCTCTTCTTTCCTCTTCTGACATCTCCTCTCTTATGTTTGCCTTTATGATGTTCTCTCTCTCTCTGATTAAAGCTAAATGGCTCTTCAATGGCTCTCTGCCTCTCCTCCTCTCTCTTTTCCTCTCTCTTTCTCTCCTCCTCTCTCTTTTCCTCTCTCTGCCTCTCCTCCTCTCTCTTTTCCTCTCTCTGCCTCTCCTCCTCTCTCTTTTCCTCTCTCTGCCTCTCCTCCTCTCTCTTTTCCTCTCTCTGCCTCTCCTCCTCTCTCTTTTCCTCTCTCTGCCTCTCCTCCTCTCTCTTTTCCTCTCTCTGCCTCTCCTCCTCTCTCTTTTCCTCTCTCTGCCTCTCCTCCTCTCTCTTTTCCTCTCTCTGCCTCTCCTCCTCTCTCTTTTCCTCTCTCTGCCTCTCCTCCTCTCTTAGTCTGAACATTTCTTTCTGTCTGGCAATTCCAATCTGTCGTTTTTTATCCTGCTCCTCTTGTTGTCTTGCCCTCTCCTGTTTTCTTTCCATCTCCAGCCGTCTTTCCTCCTTCTCCCTCCTGATTTGTTGTCCTCTTTCTATGTGTTCTCGTTCCCCCTTCAACACTTCTAACCTCCTCTCTTTACGTCTATTGAAGACTTCCCGTGCTTTAGCTTTAACATGAACTACTACATCTTTCTTCATGCTTACTTCCTTTCCTCTCTCTTCTCTTTCCATGTAGTCTTCCTCTGCTTTCTTAATAATCACTTCCTGCTTTTCTTCCATCTCTCTCTCCTGTTCTATCTCCAGTTCATTCTGCCCCTCATTTGTTCTTCCTGCTTCCTCCCTCTCTCTCATAATCATATTTTCTTTCTCCATCTCTTTCTGTTGCTGATCTTTTAATTCCATCTCTCCCTGATTCTCATTGTCTTTCTCCCTTTCTTTCTCTTTCTCCATTTGTTTCTGTCTCTCCTCTTGTTGTTGTCGTCTGTGTATCTCTTCTATCTTTCTCTGTATCTTGTTCTCCCTCTCTCTTCCCTCCTTCTCCATGTCAATTTGCTTCTGTTTCCATATATCTTCTTCTTCTTGATCTCTCTCAAACTTTCTCTTTCTCTCCTCTTGTTGTTGTCGTCTCTCTTTCTCTTCCATCTCTATTTGCTTCTGTTTACATCTTTCTTCTTCATTCTCTCTTTTAATCTCTCTCTGTCTCTCTTGTTTGCTTTCCATATTTTTTTGTCTCTTCTCCATTCTCTTTCTTTTGATCTCTCTCTGTCTCTCTTCTTCTCGTTCTTCCTCTTCCATCTATATTTGCTTCTGTTTAAATAGTTCCTCTTCATTCTCTCTTTTAATCTCTCTCTGTCTCTCTTCTTCTCTTTCCATATTTTTTTGTCTCTTCTCCATTCTCTTTCTTTTGATCTCTCTCTGTCTCTCTTTCTCCCTCTCTCTTTCTTCCTCTTCCATCTCTATTTGCTTCTGTTTACATCTTTCTTCTTCATTCACTCTTTTAATCTCTCTCTGTCTCTCTTGTTTGCTTTCCATATTTTTTTGTTTCTTCTCCATTCTCTTTCTTTCAATCTCTCTCTGTCTCTCTTCTTCTCTTTCTTCCTCTTCCATCTCTATTTGCTTCTGTTTACATCTTTCTTCTTCTCCTTCGCTCTCCATCTCCTTCTTCTCATCTACTTGTTGTCTCTGTTTTGGTACTTTCTCCATTCTCTTTCTTTCTACCTCTTTCTGTTTGTTGTTCTCACCCTCCATCTTCTCCTCCATGTCCATTTGGTTCTGTTTCCATTTATATTCGTCTGTTTCCATATTTTCTAATTCTAGCAGCTGTACCTTGATTTTCTTGAAGACTTCCTCCAATTCAGACGTCTTTTTGTCATTGATGAGGGCTGTCTCCATCTCCATCTCTCTCTCCACTCTATTTTTCATCTCCTCTTCTCTTCGTCTCCAATCATTTTCTCTCTCTCTGTCTCTATCAAATGTTCTCTCTGGTTCAGTCTCGTCTTTCAATCTAATCTCTTCTTTCATTCTCACAACCTCTCTGTCTAACACTAGTACATTTTGGTTAACCTGTTTCACTCTCTCATTCTGTCTTCTATATGCTTCTTTCGCTCTTTCAAATTTGATTTTGTATTGAATCTCTTTTGTTGTCATATCTTCTTTCAGTCTCTCAACCTCTCTCTCTAACTCTTTTACCTTTCCGTTAACCAGTTTGACTTTCTCATTCTCTGCAATACACATGTCTCTTTCTCTTTCAAATATGATTTCCTTTTCCATCTCTTTCAATCTCTCAATCTCTCGTTCTAACGCTTTTATCGTTTCTTCTGCCTGTTTCACTTTCTTCTTCATTTCTTGTCTTTCCAATTCTGCTTTTCTCTCCCTTTCCATCTCCCTTTCTCTCTCCCTTTCTCTCTCTCTTTCCCTCTCTCTTTCTGTCTCAATAGGTTTGTTGTTCCAGGCCAGTCTTGGTCGCTGATCCTCCATGACTTTCTGCCATAGCCTCAATCTCTCTATCTCTTGCTTCATTTTAAAAGGTGAAATTAGTGATAATCTATGACCAAGACATACTTTCAAAGGATTTGCAGAGAATGATACATAGAAATACAACCTAGACCTAGGTAATTGAATCAAACACTGGACAACATCAATAGCAGGGTTATTTTGATCAATTCATCTGGACAATTCATTGTCAATTAATGTATTGACATGTTTGAAAGAATTATGAGACATTTTATGGACAAATACAAACACACAACTAGCTTGCCCATTCAGTTAGGGGTTTGAGAAATTCCTGTTGCAATTTGTGTGATGTTATAACAATGTTGCCTCTGATGTTTATGCTTGTAGAAATTACTCCTACAAATGATGTTTCACTAATGCAATTATTTACAACCTGCACACATACAGTTATCAACAACAACAACAGTAATGATGTTAATAAGGAAGTGGATATTCAACCGGCAGAAGAAAGGCATAGGGGTTGAGATAAATGAAGGTTAGGTTCAGGACCTAGGGTTGGGTTAAGGTAAAGGTTAGGTATAGTTTCAGTGAGGTCAAGGTAAGGGTTAACGTTAAGGAAAGGCATAAAGGTTAACATTGGGTTAGTGTACCGCTGTCCACCGTCATTCATTTTCAGCTGGGTGAATATACACGGCCATTTAATAATAACAATGACATGTCTTACGTGGGCCAGTTGTAGATCCACCATCAGTAGCTCCAGCAGATGTTTGACTCTCTTGATCTCCTGCATTTTTCTCTGGTTCTCCTTCGCTTCTGTGACTCTCTCTGCCACCCCCTGTCTCTCTGCTTCTCTCTGTCTCTCTGCTTCTCTCTGTCTCTCTGCCTCCATCTGTCTCTCTGCTTCTCTCTGTCTCTCTGCCTCCCTCTGTCTCTCTGCTTCTCTCTGTCTCTCTGCTTCTCTCTGTCTCTCTGCTTCTCTCTGTCTCTCTGCCTCCCTCTGTCTCTCTGCTTCTCTCTGTCTCTCTGCTTCCCTCTGTCTCTCTGCCTCCCTCTGTCTCTCTGCTTCTCTCTGTCTCTCTGCTTCTCTCTGTCTCTCTGCTTCTCTCTGTCTCTCTGCCTCCATCTGTCTCTCTGCTTCTCTCTGTCTCTCTGCCTCCCTCTGTCTCTCTGCTTCTCTCTGTCTCTCTGCTTCTCTCTGTCTCTCTGCTTCCCTCTGTCTCTCTGCTTCTCTCTGTCTCTCTGCTTCTCTCTGTCTCTCTGCTTCTCTCTGTCTCTCTGCTTCTCTCTGTCTCTCTGCCTCCCTCTGTCTCTCTGCTTCTCTCTGTCTCTCTGCTTCTCTCTGTCTCTCTGCTTCTCTCTGTCTCTCTGCTTCTCTCTGTCTCTCTGCTTCTCTCTGTCTCTCTGCTTCTCTCTGTCTCTCTGCTTCTCTCTGTCTCTCTGCCTCCCTCTGTCTCTCTGCTTCTCTCTGTCTCTCTGCCTCTCTCTGTCTCTCTGCTTCTCTTTGTCTCTCTGACTCCCTCTGTCTCTCTGCTTCTCTCTGCCTCTCTGCTTCTCTCTGTCTCTCTGCCTCCCTCTGTCTCTCTGCTTCTCTCTGTCTCTCTGCCTCCCTCTGTCTCTCTGCTTCTCTCTGTCTCTCTGCTTCTCTCTGTCTCTCTGCTTCTCTCTGCCTCTCTGCTTCTCTCTGTCTCTCTGCTTCTCTCTGTCTCTCTGCTTCTCTCTGTCTCTGTGCTTCTCTCTGTCTCTCTGCTTCTCTCTGCCTCTCTGCTTCTCTCTGTCTCTCTGCCTCCCTCTGTCTCTCTGCTTCTCTCTGTCTCTCTGCTTCTCTCTGGCTCTCTGCTTCTCTCTGTCTCTCTGCCTCCATCTGTCTCTCTGACTCCCTCAGTCTCAGGATTTCAACCTTCCACTCATTCATTAGATCCCTTTCTACTCTTCTTCTCCTCCTTTCCTCTTTTAAAAGGGATCTGAGATGGTCTGTCTCAGACTGTAGATGTTCAATGATCTTGTCCTTCTCCATTCCACCATTCCTCTTCTTCTTTTCCTCCTCCCAGAGGCAGACTTGAAGTCTGTCCATCTCCTTCTTCTGATTTCGGATCGTTCGATCCTTCCCTCTCAACTCAAGCATGTGGGCTTCCTTCTTTGTACAGGTCTTCTTCTCTTCTCTCAGGAACTGAACCTCCATCTCTGCCTGCTTGTAGCTGGGAGCAAATGAATGTCAACACATTATTTAGGAAGTGAACTCAGACAATTTATTACAGCGTTAAAATAATAATTAAACCTCTGCGTAATTAAACTGTCTTTAATAACACAACTAACACAACTGTGACTTACAGTACGTGAATGTAATGAGTTGACTGTCCATGATGGCCAGAGGTGGGTAATGTGTAGCTCTGGTCCAGGGCGTTACGTACAGCTTGCAGACACTGAGCCTTCCTTCAGCAAGCCGCACATAATGCCCTGGACCAGAGCTAGGTTATGTGATGAATGACTTACAGACTGTTCCACATGATAGGAGGGGGTAAGAAGACAGTCCCAGTAGGAGACGGAGATCGTCCAGAAGAAGAAGAGGTGTCCATCTCCTCAGAGACTGCAGGAAAGGTCTACAAGTTTTATTTCTGGAAAATAAAGAGATGCCTTCGTTCAGCAACAATGTGTGTTTCTATGTTTCTGTCACTAGATGGGGCCATTGTACACAACATTTACTCACCAGGTCAGTTAATTCAGAAATAGTCTACACACTACAGTACTCAAGCTCTCGCTTACAACCCATCATGCATCAGCACAAGTAATATAATAATACCTCATCACAACTTCATAATCACGGTACACCTGGATTGTGTTCACAAAGTGTTTCAGGGTAGGAGTGTTGATCTAGGATCAGATCCCCCCTGTTCATCAAAACGTATTCAGTTTGATTTAAAAGACAAAATTGATTATTGATCAGCACTCCTTCTATGAGACTTTGTGAATATGAGCCTGTGTGAAAGAACCTTTCTGGCATATGCTGGCTAGACAGTACACAGACAGACAGATAGTCCGACAGACAGACAGATAAGTCAGCAAGACAGACAGACAGAAGAGTAGATATAGATGGACTGATTGATAGCAACAGAAAAAAACAAAGATATAATTGTATTTTATAATGTCAGAAAGAAAAAATATTTCAAATACATTAACGTTCACCTTCACATGTGTTATCTTACCATGACAGAATTATAGGCTAAGTAGGCTAGCGGTTGGTTCATGTATTGTAAACTTGTGTAAATATTTGACTCACCTCAAATCACACGTGTCAAAGCGCAGTTTTAGTGTGGAACCGAATAATATCTTTGGCATGAACTTTCTCTGGTCTGGAGCTGTATTGTTGCGTCATTTGAAACGCTTGAGCGTCATAATCGGTTCACCGCGCCTGCTTGATTGACAGCTAGAGGTTCTCCTGCGCATCAGTGTCCAAAAGTCGATATTGTTGAGCTACTCATAATTGATAAAGACATTTATAACCATTTTCACTTGACTTTTATTTCGCGTATTTTTGCCTAAGGTTATTTGGTAGTCTATGTTGTGTGATTTCTCTTTGTATGGACCTAAAGTTCAATGAAATACAAACAGCAACCATAGCCTACAAACATTTCCCACACAAATACAAATGTGGGTGTTTAGTGAGTACACAAAATAATAACAGGACAGCCATAACTGTACAAACAAACATACAATCACAACTCTTGGGCACCAAATATTCAATGTAAAAGCCAAAAGGTAGGCTAACATGAAGTCCGATTCTGAAATGCGCGTCAACAATTGAAGAACTCGTTTTTAAGCATGAAATAAATCCTCGTGGACCAGATTGACCCGCTCTCCCCACTATGTATTGTTTCTGCAGTGAGGATTCACCCCCTTTAGACAATGATGTTGTAATTTATCTGCAGAAAAACGTTGATCTGAGCTCAACAAGCAGTAGTAGCAGTATGCAAATCAGAGAGCCAGATGAATGGATCTTTCACCGATGCATTTCGGTTCCCGACGTTCAACAAAAAGATCCGTTCAAAAAGAGCCGTTCGTGAACGACACATCACCACACTGTAGTTCTCCACCATTGCGTATCGTGAGCTGGAGGAGCGTTCGTCCAACCTCTCATCCAAGTAAATTGCAGCGGCGCATCATCCATCCGCTGAATGTCCCAAGGGAGGGAGGATAGTTTACGATGCAACAAGCGTTTGGGGAGTACATTCATTGAAACGCAATGAGTGTTTTTAAATTGTTGAGGGACTCTTGCTCCAGGGGAAATCTCAGCAGCGATGTCTCTGCTGTGCGTCCGAGGTGGGATCTTTACCTTCTTCACTATGCTTATTATACTGTACATATCTGTCACATTAATCACATTGCACTCAGGAAAGTTGTCTGTAGGCTATTGGGGAGATGCGTATAGCCTGTTGAGTTGTCACGTTCCAGTCCAAACATGACCTGGGATGTGAGCAGGGAGCTATTCTATAACACATGTAGATGACATGTTGTCTTTATATGTAGATTATATTTTGGTTTCATATTTCATATTTGATTGATGATTAGGCCTATGACTTTTGATTCCACTTTGGCTACTTTGCACCATATTGTCCTCTCTTGCTATATCTTACACTTTATGCCCTTGTGCTGATCTTCTCTCTAAACAATAATCATGATAGTGTGGATGAGTTGAGTAAACTACACTGTTGTTATCTTCTCAGTCTGTACTGTACTGTCCCTGGAAGACCCTCCACATAGTTCACCTAGATCCAGTCCACTTTGTACCGCTGGTCAACTAATCATCCAAACCTCTGATTAGTGAATCAGGTGTGCTGGTGGTGGAATACATGATATGAACTGGTTAGGGGGAGGACAGGTTTGAGAAGGGAAAGACTAAATGGACTTTTCGGACCAACATCCCATTGACAGCCCGTCTGGCCAAAACCTAAACCTAAAACTGACCCTAACCTTAACCTTAACCCTAACATTAACCAAACCTTTAAGCCTTAAAGGTAGTCTCATCATGGGTGTGATTCAGACTGTAGTTTCTCCCTGTGTCCAGTAAACCTCCTCTCATCATGGGTGTGATTCAGACTGTAGTTTCTCCCTGTGTGTCCAGTAAACCTCCTCTCATCATGGGTGTGATTCAGACTGTAGTTTCTCCCTGTGTCCAGTAAACCTCCTCTCATCATGGGTGTGATTCAGACTGTAGTTTCTCCCTGTGTGTCCAGTAAACCTCCTCTCATCATGGGTGTGATTCAGACTGTAGTTTCTCCCTGTGTCCAGTAAACCTCCTCTCATCATGGGTGTGATTCAGACTGTAGTTTCTCCCTGTGTGTCCAGTAAACCTCCTCTCATCATGGGTGTGATTCAGACTGTAGTTTCTCCCTGTGTGTCCAGTAAACCTCCTCTCATCATGGGTGTGATTCAGACTGTAGTTTCTCCCTGTGTCTCCAGTAAACCTCCTCTCATCATGGGTGTGATTCAGACTGTAGTTTCTCCCTGTGTGTCCAGTAAACCTCCTCTCATCATGGGTGTGATTCAGACTGTAGTTTCTCCCTGTGTCCAGTAAACCTCCTCTCATCATGGGTGTGATTCAGACTGTAGTTTCTCCCTGTGTCTCCAGTAAACCTCCTCTCATCATGGGTGTGATTCAGACTGTAGTTTCTCCCTGTGTGTCCAGTAAACCTCCTCTCATCATGGGTGTGATTCAGACTGTAGTTTCTCCCTGTGTCCAGTAAACCTCCTCTCATCATGGGTGTGATTCAGACTGTAGTTTCTCCCTGTGTCTCCAGTAAACCTCCTCTCATCATGGGTGTGATTCAGACTGTAGTTTCTCCCTGTGTCCAGTAAACCTCCTCTCATCATGGGTGTGATTCAGACTGTAGTTTCTCCCTGTGTCTCCAGTAAACCTCCTCTCATCATGGGTGTGATTCAGACTGTAGTTTCTCCCTGTGTCTCCAGTAAACCTCCTCTCATCATGGGTGTGATTCAGACTGTAGTTTCTCCCTGTGTCTCCAGTAAACCTCCTCTCATCATGGGTGTGATTCAGACTGTAGTTTCTCCCTGTGTGTCCAGTAAACCTCCTCTCATCATGGGTGTGATTCAGACTGTAGTTTCTCCCTGTGTCCAGAAAACCTCCTCTCATCATGGGTGTGATTCAGACTGTAGTTTCTCCCTGTGTCTCCAGTAAACCTCCTCTCATCATGGGTGTGATTCAGCCTGAAGCTGGAGAGGCCAGTGGCAAACCAGCCCGACCACTTTATTACTAGTTGGGGATAGATTGTATCTCTAGAGTTACAGTAGGGCATTTCCATGTAAAAGGACCCAGGAGCACCAACGTGATGTTCATAGGAGCATGTGTAATTTGGTGTCAAATGAAATCTAAGAGTCTATATTTTTGGTAAATGTAACTCTAGATTCATTTTTCAACCAGTGAAGGCTTTGATTTCTGGGTAAACACGGGAAAAGGGATATTAGAAAACATCTTCCAGAAAAAGTCTTAAAAGGTCCAATATCAAAACTACATAAAAACAGAATCATGTTGACGTAAAGACCCCTGACTACTAATATCAACACTTACATTTGGTTTTAGAGAAAGAGTTAACCTTCTTTAAGTTTCAGAAAAATTCCCTTGTGCCTTTTAATTCCGTTACCAAAAACCCACATAACTTTCAGGTATTTTCACATTTCTCTCCCTCAGTGAGGAGGGATTATAATGAAAGAAATGGTAGAGATAAAAATGACTTATAGTGATTTTTCTGAGATCAACTTTGTTAAGTGGTTCAAATTCGTAATTCCAAATTGGTAACGGAATTACCCAAAAAATCTGTAATAGAATTACTGCAACTGAATTGGCTACAATGGAAATCATAATAGTCACAAACCACAATTGGGTTACCTGGTACTGTCCTCCCTTCCACTGGCATACTGTTCAGCTCATAAAGGTTTTCTTTCTCTTCTCTTGTGGTCAAACCAAGAGTCTCTCTCTCTCTCTCTCTCTCTCTCTCTCTCTCTCTCTCTCTCTCTCTCTCTCTCTCTCTCTCTCTCTCTCTCTCTCTCTCTCTCTCTCTCTCTCTCTCTCTCTCTCTCTCTCTCTCTCTCTCTCTCTCTCTCCTCTCTCTCTCTCTCTCTCTCTCTCTCTCTCTCCTCTCTCTCTCTCTCTCTCTCTCACACTCACACTCACACTCACACTCACACTCACACTCACACTCACACTCTCTCTCTCTCTCACACTCTCTCTCTCTCTCACACTCTCTCTCTCTCTCTCTCTCTCTCACCAGACTGACTGACTGACTGATTGATTTTGTTTGTTTTCACAGACACTATAATTGATTAACTGTCGATCTCAGGAGTCATATTGAGTTGGCTTCAGTCTCAGTGGTCACACTGCACATGATTCAGAGTCAAGCTTCCTGATTCAGGATCTCTGTTAACACTGGAACCGCTGGGCCTCAAGACCCCCCCATCAAGCTGATGAGCAGTCATTTTGACTGCAACATTCTAACAGTGTAAAACATTTCATATATGCTATCGCAAAAATAATCATTTGGTTTTGTTTACGATTTCAAATAACACAATAGCATTTCATTACTTGACGTTACTGCAGGCTATATGTAAAAATTAATCACCATGAAAAACACGGTAGTTGTGGTTATGGTAGGTCTGATGGTAGATGTGGTGAAGTAATTATGGTATTGTATTTGTGGTGATGGTAGGTGGGATAGGTGTGGTGATTGTAGGTGTGATAAGTGTGGTGATGGTAGGTGTGTGGATGGTAGGTATGGTGATGGTAGGTGAGATGGTAGGTGTATTTGTAGGTATAGTGATGGTAGGTGTGGTTATGTTAGGTGTGATGTAGGTGTGACAGTTGTGGTAGGTAGGTGTGGTAGTTGTGGTAGATAGGGGTGGTAGTTGTGGTATGTAGGTGTGGTAGTTGTTGTAGGTAGGTTTGGTGATGGTTGGTTGGTTTTGTAGTTGTGGTGGTGGTAGGTGTGGTAGTTGTGGTAGATAGGTGTGGTAGTTGTGGTAGGTAGGGGTGGTAGTTGTGGTATGTAGGTGTGGTAGTTGTTGTAGGTAGGTTTGGTGATGGTTGGTTTTGTAGTTGTGGTGGTGGTAGGTGTGGTAGTTGTGGTAGATAGGTGTGGTAGTTGTGGTAGGTAGGTGTGGTAGTTGTGGTAGATAGGGGTGGTAGTTGTGGTAGATAGGGGTGGTAGTTGTGGTAGGTAGGTTTGGTGATGGTTGGTTTTGTAGTTGTGGTGGTGGTGGGTGTGGTAGGTGTCTTCAAAGAACTTGTTAGAAGGTGGGTTCATCGAGGAACCTCCGTTGTTGCTGGACTTCTTCCGGGAACTTCGCAATTACAACTGAAAACGATGGTGACAAGTTTGGATGCGACAACAGTTAAAAAGGTTAAGTTGGGTTGATGTTTGGCTCTGAATATGTCTCGAAATAATTTATTATAATAATATAACATACTAATAATGAATAACGAAGACAATGATGGTTTTCTGTGAATATCTTCCATAACGTTACTATAGTTAATGAACGTAAATATTAGAAAGCCGGGTTTGACCGTCGGCGTTGTATGAGCTACAGTACAGTACCGTTAGCTAGCTAGCTAACGTTATGTCCTAACTAGGCACAACTAGGTTTGGATTATTTCCTCAACTTTATTCATTCCCATATATTGTATATCGTTTCCATACTGCCAACATGGCTTTACACTCATTAACGTAAGTTTCCAATCTAGAGCAGTTTTCACTTTTGTGATAATGAACTAACTAACTAACTAACTAACTAACTAACTAAGGACGGTGACCTGTCCAGACGAGATGTTACAACGAACTGAATCGTCAATGGAGGTCTTCCTCTTTATATAGCCTGCTACAGCATGCAATACTATTAACTCACAAGGGGGCATAACGTGACATGGACAATACTATCCCATTTTGGAAACGTTACATGGACAATACTATCCCATTTTGGAAACATTACATGTACAATACTATCCCATTTTGGAAACGTTACATGGACAATACTATCCCATTTTGGAAACGTTACATGTACAATACTATCCCATTTTGGAAACGTTACATGGACAATACTATCCCATTTTGGAAACGTTACATGTACAATACTATCCCATTTTGGAAACGTTACATGGACAATACTATCCCATTTTGGAAACGTTACATGTACAATACTATCCCATTTTGGAAACGTTACATGGACAATACTATCCCATTTTGGAAACGTTACATGTACAATACTATCCCATTTTGGAAACGTTACATGGACAATACTATCCCATTTTGGAAACATTACATGTACAATACTATCCCATTTTGGAAACATTACATGTACAATACTATCCCATTTAGGAAACGTTACATGTACAATACTATCCCATTTTGGAAACGTTACATGTACAATACTATCCCATTTGGGAAACGTTACATGTCCGCCCCCTTGTGGAGGGAAATTAATATCTTAGATGGTAGCTGTAGATGGGATTCAAATGCATAATGGTATTAATACAGTGTCTAGACTACCTCTTTTGTATAAATGCTCTTCAGAATCCAAACACAGTATTGCCACGCAGCAAAATGTTGCGTATAATCTTTCAAGTCAGCCTGATAAAATATTGAACAATTTGTGTACAAAGATATCTTGAAATGTGATATTATGCCTGTATGGCAGTACTGTTACTGTATGGCAGTACTGTATTGGCTAGTGCTTTCTCCAATATGTTCTTCTATTTTATATTATATTATTTGTCGATGCCTATAATCTTTCAATATTTATTTAATATATATATATATATATATTAATGCTTGTAAGACTATTCTTTGACACATTTTCTCTTCCTTTGAAATTCTTATAGGACAGAACATGGACACAATGCAATTGGGATCAAGAAGAAGGTACAGATATGTTGTAGGACAGCTGCATTTGAAGTGTACATTTAACCTACATAGCAGTCAATACAAACATAGAACATCACCCAAAACACACAAAACAAACACTCCCTGCCACGCCCTGACCAAACTACAATAACAAATAACCCCTTTTACTGGTCAGGACGTGACAGCACCCTCCCCCCCCAAAGGTGCAGACCCCGAAATGCACCTCAAACAAAAAAAAACCACAAAAACAACCCCAAACTTAAAGGGAGGGAAGGGAGGGTGGCCACCGTCAAGGACGGTTCCTGTGCTACACCCCCACATCCCAATCCTCCCCCCACGGAGGTGGCTCTGGGCGTAGCTCCCGTTCCGTAGACTCTAGGCTGGGGAGCGTTGCTGCAGACACCTGGCTGGGGAGCATCTCTGCCGGCTCCGGACTGTAGGCCGTCTCTGCAGGCTCCGGACTGTAGGCCGTCTCTGCAGGCTCCGGACTGTAGGCCGTCTCTGCCGGCTCCGGACTGTAGGCCGTCTCTGCCGGCTCCGGACTGTAGGCCGTCTCTGCCGGCTCCGGACTGTAGGCCGTCTCTGCAGGCTCCGGACTGGGGAACTGTCGCCGGAAGCTCTGGACGGGGAATGCGCACTGGAGGCCTGATGCGTGGGGCTGGCATTGGAGGCGCCAGACTAGTAACACGCACCACAGGGCTAGTGCGAGGAGCAGAAACAGGACGTACTGGACTGAGCAGGCGCACTGGAGGCCTGATGCGTGGGACTGGCATTGGAGGCGCCAGACTAGTAACACGCACCACAGGGCTAGTGCGAGGAGCAGAAACAGGACGTACTGGACTGAGCAGGCGCACTGGAGGCCTGATGCGTGGGACTGGCTTTGGAGGCGCCAGACTAGTGACACGCACCTCAGGGCTAGTGCGAGGAGCAGGAACAGGACGTACTGGGCTATGGAGGCGTACTGGCGACACAGTGCGTAACTGGGCTGTGCTGGGGAATGATGGCTGCCGTGCGTAGAGCAGGCGCAGGGTAGGCTGGACCTAGGAGACGCACTGGTGGCCAGATGTGCTGCGCCAGCGCACTTCTCCCTGGCTGAGTGCCAACTCTAGCACGGCAATGCTGAGGAGCCCGTATCGACCGCACCGGGCTATAGCTGCGCACTGGCGACACAGTGCGTAACTCAGCATAACAGGGTGCCTGCTTGATCCGTCGCTCCCATAATAAGCACGAGGAGTTGGCTCAGGTCTCCAACCTGACTTACCCCAACTCCCTGTGTGCCCCCCCCCCCCCCCCCCCCCATTTTTTGGGGGGGGCTGCCTCTCAGGCTCCTGTAGCTCCCTTAATTTGTCCTCCCAGAATCATCGTTCCTCCTTCCATGTCGATCCTTCTCCCCGGTGCTCCAGTCCACGCTGCTTGGTCTTCTTGTGGTGGGTGGTTCTGTAACGGCCGTCGAAGGGAGTAGACCAAGGCGCAGCGGGTTGAGTGCTCATATTTAAATATTTATTCGAACATTTAAACAAAACAAGAAAAACGACAGCCAAACAGTTCTGTCAGGTACACTAAACACTAAACAGAAAATAACCACCCACAAAACACAATGAGAAAACCCCCTACTTAAATATGGTCTCTAATCAGAGGCAACGAGATTCAGCTGCCTCCAATTAGAGACCAACCCCAAATAGTTCCAACATAGACAACCTAGATTAAACATAGAAATAGAATAACATAGAACATCACCCAAAACCCCCAAAACACACAAAACAAACACCCCCTGCCACGCCCTGACCAAACTACAATAACAAATAACCCCTTTTACTGGTCAGGACGTGACAATACACACTAAAGCTGAAGAAATCTGTATTTAGCATCAAGTCTACAATATTGTTAGTTTACCTATGATTCATCTTTAATGTTGTTTTTATTGTACATCATTAGTTGTATTTTTTAAATGTCATGTCATGTATTCCCCTGTGGCTCAGTTGGTAGAGGATGGTGTTTGCAATGCCAGGGTTGTGGGTTTGATTCCCACGGGGGGCCAGTACAACAACAACAAAAATGCATGAAATGAAATGTATGCATTCACTACTGTAAGTCGCTCTGGATAAGAGCGTCTGCTAAATAACTCAAATGTAAAATGTAAAAAAAATGTCATGAAAAGCACTATACAAAGTAAATGTATTATGTATTATGGTCTGACATGCCTGCAGAAATGTTGCAATTTTGTAATGTGTTTTGTTTGGTAAATTGTTTTGTTAATATGAATTTACATTTGTGGTGCCACTAAATAAACAATGAATTATTTAAATCAATACTGTCAATATTGCTATTATTAATATTAAAATATGTTTTTATAATGGAGGGAGGGTGGACAGGGAGTTTAAAAAATGAACCCCAAAAGGTTCTTTGAGGAACCATGATAAGGGGTTCTTCAAAGAACTTAGAGGTTCCCACAAAAGGTTCTTCAAAGAACTTTTAGGGGTTCCCCCACAGTTTCAATTTGAAGAACCCCTACAGGATACTCCAGGAACCTTTACTTTTTAGAGTGTATATTGATAAAAGTCACCTTGTCCGAGAGACATTTACATAGTTATACACAGCCCAAATTGGGATGATTATTTTAGGGCGAAATAGCGGCCACAACAGACAGACCTGATATCGACCATAATTCAACATCCTTGGACGTCACGTGCTGAGTAGGTATGACCAAAGTTATTCTATTTGTCTACACTTGTAGTACATTTTTACACTATAATAAATGTTTATGATGCCACATCATCCGTTTTCAAAGGGAGTCGTTGGTTTTTAGTGGCAGTCGCTTTTGAGCTTTTTGTCTGAAAGTATTTTCTCAACTGCGATACCAACTCCAGTCAGCAGATGGCGATGTGCGTCTTTCAGGTGATTCTGCCACTGTGACGTATAATCTAGTGGACAGGACGCTTGTTCAGCATCAACAGCTAGTCAGCCACCTTGGTTCACTCTAACTTTATGGAAAAAGGTTTATTCAATAAATCTAGCAACTCCTCTCATACTGGGAAGAACCCCCCCCCCCCCCCCCCCACAGGCCTTAAGGGCAGTTTTATTTCAAATGTAGTACCTGGATGGAGAAAATCCAATTAGCGTTTTATAGTTACATCGTTAGGGTAACTTAACCTAAAGTGGACACACTCCCATCAGTTTCTGAGACAACTGCCCAGACTTTGTAGACAGTTTAATAATGCTTAAAACTCATCTTTATCAAATGATCCATTAAAGATACCAACTCAAAACCTACGTTCGTCTACATATGGATTGTTTAAATTGAATCTAATTATATTCCCAGTATTACTTCATCAAATCTCTAGTAATCATTATACACGCATACAATTCATCATATTTTCATATATTCACAGAATCCATATAAAACGTAAGAAATTCTCAGGTACTCACAACAACCATTCCATTTGCTTTTTCAAGGACTCTCCAAACATACTCCCAGCAGAACAAAAAATTAACTTTTGTTTCCCGAACAATGACCATGGGATCCTCAACGGTTCTCTAACCTCCCAGAGACCACGGCAAAATCAAGCCTCCCAGGAACTATAGACCTTCCACTGCTTTCTAAAATATCATCCCGCTTATTATCCACATTTCAATCATCTGATTAAGCATATTTCTATGTTACTATCCAAACGTCAGATTAAGACTCATATCACAGTCACACAACTCTCATATCAGTCACACAACTCCCATATCACAGTCACACAACTCTCATATCACAGTCACACAACTCTCATATCACAGTCACACAACTCTCATATCACAGTCACAACTCTCATATCACAGTCACACAACTCTCATACCAGTCACACAACTCTATCACAGTCACACAACTCTCATATCACAGTCACACAATGCTATTCCCAAACATACCTAATCAATTAGTTGTTTTTCAACAATATTTTAACCTGCAGGAATATTTTCACATTTCTATCTCATGGTTAGTTCCTAGGATAATGTAAGTCATACATTTACATCTCTCAATACTTCTAAAATGGGGTCCAGGTTTAAAACAATTACAGGTGCACCTTACTATCTTATACTATATCATAAATGGTCTTAACTAGTAAACACAGATTCTAGTTTTCATCCAGTTCACACCTCCACACAGGAATACACACAGAGCCTACGAGGATTTTCTAAAATCTCCACTTTGCGTGTTTCGCTCACCTCATTCTTTTTTTAAAATTAGGTTTGAGTTGTGGTATCCACTCAGATCAAAGGTGGGTTCATCTGCTCCGTTCCCGAAGTCTCCCTGAGATCCCAAGTTAGAGGGATCCCTCGTGCACCATTTACCCAGGTCGTCAGGAGTCAGGTAATTTATCCAGGTCGTCAGGAGCCAGGTCATTTACCCAGGTCGTCAGGAGCCAGGTCATTTACCCAGGTCATCAGGAGTCAGGTCATTTACCCAGGTCATCAGGAGTCAGGTCATTTACCCAGGTCGTCAGGAGACAGGTCATTTACCCAGGTCATCAGGAGTCAGGTCATTTACCCAGGTCGTCAGGAGTCATGTCATTTACCCAGGTCATCAGGAGCCAGGTCATTTACCCAGGTCATCAGGAGACAGGTCATTTACCCAGGTCGTCAGGAGTCAGGTCATTTACCCAGGTCATCAGGAGTCAGGTCATTTACCCAGGTCATCAGGAGTCAGGTCATTTACCCAGGTCATCAGGAGTCAGGTCATTTACCCAGGTCGTCAGGAGTCAGGTCATTTACCCAGGTCGTCAGGAGTCAGGTCATTTACCCAGGTCATCAGGAGCCAGGTCATTTACCCAGGTCATCAGGAGCCAGGTCATTTACCCAGGTCATCAGGTCATTTACCCAGGTCATCAGGAGCCAGGTCATTTACCCAGGTCGTCAGGAGTCAGGTCATTGACCCAGGTCGTCAGGAGTCAGGTCATTGACCCAGGTCGTCAGGAGTCAGGTCAAGATTCACATCCCCATCGCCAAATGTGGAGGTTAATTTCTTTAATATCAATTGAGGAAACAAACTTATCACACAAGTCAGCGTTATTCTAAAACTAAATCTTTATTCACTTATTAATACGGGAGCAGGTCAATACAACACACATATAAAGTGAATCAATTGAGTGTTCTACGAAAATGATGGCTGGTCGACAAATCACCCCCAGATGATTCGTTGAGAGATGAATCACCCCCAGATGATTCGTTGAGAGATGAATCACCCCCAGATGATTCGTTGAGAGATGAATCACCCCCAGATGATTCGTTGAGAGATGAATCACCCCCAGATGATTCGTTGAGAGCCACGATACAAAAGTACAAAGGTCTTTTACAGCCAAGATACACCCCTTTCAACCTACATGACCAACAACAGATGTATAGAACGGGTCACAAGGTTAAGATTTGTATGAAAGATACTTATAATTCTCAGCAGACAGTATCTGCTGTAAAAACAGTACTCTTTATGTAGAGACCAGGGTCTGGCCCTGAGGTCATCTCTCCCTGGTACCATATAGAACAGAAACATTAACTCATGTTCTGGAATGCAGTCTCTTTAGGTTTTATCACCCAAAAGACATTGTAAATCTCCTGTCAGTGTTTTCTCCCAGAGGCCCATCCTCAGTAGAACACACAGACACAATAGTTCTAAGAACCCTCTATTCAGTTGCATAAAACAACCATTTGATGCAATAAAAGTATTATAACAAAGTTGCAGTTTTGCTCTCTCAGTGTCCACTGGAAGTTGACTAGTAACAACAACTGGGACCTAAAAGACACCCACCATGAGACCCACTAAATCTGCCCAAGAAGAGTAAAACAAAATAAAAACCCACACCAAACTTAAAAACAGGAAGCAAACCAAAAAGGTGGAGCAACTAAAGGTGTTGACTCTCCACATGTATCAAGACAACTGGAGCACTGGGCCAGACACTCTTAAATAGAACCTGGACCAGCTCAGGTGAAACACCTTCCCACTAACGAGATGGACAAGCCAGCACAGGTGTAACACATACTGACTAACGAGGTGACACCAATCAGTGCGCCCAACGAGCTAGACGTGCTAGACGTGCTAACGAGCTAGACGGGCTAACGGGCTATACCTGCTAACGAGCTATACGTGCTAAAGTCCAACCTCAAAACATAAATGTAAAAACCAAAGCCTGTAACACCTTAAGACAACAAATATATCCTATATTTCTTTTGGACAAGTTTGCTCACCACCAACAGAAAACAACTTCCATTTCACATTATAATCAACCACAATGATTCACCTTCTACAATATAAACATGGTGTCTACTGGCTGTCAACAATTAAAAACAAGAAAAAAACACGTATTTCTAAATAATAATATACAATAGGATTATTTGTTTCTCCTTTTTCTTTCTATAGAATCCTAAATCCCACTAGCTTCTAGAACTCTCGTCTTCCTACAACTCACTAGCTTCTAGAACTCTCGTCTTCCTAAAACTCACTAGCTTCTAGAACTCTCGTCTTTCTAAATCTCACTAGCTTCTAGAACTCTCGTCTTCCTACAACTCACTAGCTTCTAGAACTCTCGTCTTCCTAAATCCCACTAGCTTCTAGAACTCTCGTCTTCCTAAAACTCACTAGCTTCTAGAACACTCATCTTCCTAAAACTCACTAGATTCTAGAACTCTCCTCTTCCTAAAACTCACTAGATTCTAGAACTCTCATCTTCCTAAAACCCACTAGCTTCTAGAACTCTCGTCCCCTTGGAACGAGCCCAAACAAAACTCATCTCCAATACGGAAAAACGTGCAGTCAAAATAAATTCTGATCCATGGCAACGCACTGCCTAAACACAAAACACAAATCTTATATCCATTTGGGGGGAAATCAGGTTGAACCTGCTCCTGAAACTAACACAACAAAACACATGGAAATGGAGATATATTTTACCTCACTGGTTAGAGGACAACCTGCAGAAGACAGTCAGCTACATTTTGGAGTGATGCATTTAAATGTAGGGGTCACTAAACAAAGGAACATAACACTTATTTGTCATCACTCATCGATATCATGTTGAAATCAATTGCGCGAGAGGAGGGAGATGAGGTTGCACGTCCTGTTAAAACTAACAGCTCAAAAACCACACGGAATCTGGGAATAATGTGTACATCCCTGGTTAGAGGACAACTGGTAGAAAACAGCTGGCTACATTTTGATTCAAGTGGGTCACCAATGCTGTAAATGTAACACAGCTCTTTTTTTGTTAGTCACTTTTTGTTAAATCACATAAATAGTAACTCTTCCATTTCAGAGCCTGGATTTTCCCCCTGAGGCTAATATCCATATCATGTTGAAATCAATAGAACAGGGGACAAACGTTTAGGGTTCTACATTGTGACATCATTAAAATATATTGATATCATTTAACAACTCCTTCATGTATTTTCTGATATTTGATCAGAGGTCTTTTATCAGATTATCTCTGGTCACAGCTATAAGATTTCTCTCCTGTGTGTGTTCTCTTGTGTACTGTCAGCTCTCCAGATCGACCAAAACTCTTCCCACATTGATTACAGCTATAAGGTTTCTCTCCTGTGTGTATTCTCTGGTGCACTGTCAGAGAGCCAGACCTACTAAAACTCTTCCCACATTGATCACAGCTATAAGATTTCTCTCCTGTGTGTATTCTCTGGTGTCGAGTCAGTGTGCTAGGTGAAGCAAAACTCTTCCCACATTGACCACAGCTATAAGATTTCTCTCCTGTGTGTGTTCTCTGGTGTAAAGTCAGAGAGCCAGACATACTAAAACCCTTCCCACATTGATCACAGCTATAAGATTTCTCTCCTGTGTGTGTTCTCTGGTGCACAGTCAGATCTCCAGATTGACCAAAACGCTTCCCACACTGATCACAGATATAAGATTTCTCTCCTGTGTGTATTCTCTGGTGTCGAGTCAGTGTGCTAGGTGCAGCAAAACTCTTCCCACATTGATCACAGCTATAAGGTTTCTCTCCTGTGTGTGTTCTCTGGTGCACTGTCAGATCTCCAGATTGACCAAAACGCTTCCCACACTGATCACAGCTATAAGGTTTCTCTCCTGTGTGTGTTCTCTGGTGCACTGTCAAACCTCCAGATCGACCAAAACGCTTCCCACACTGATCACAGATATAAGATTTCTCTCCTGTGTGTGTTCTTTGGTGTAATGTCAGCTGGCCAGATTGAACAAAACTCTTCCCACATTGACCACAGCTATAAGGTTTTTCTCCTGTGTGTGTTCTGTGGTGTGATATCAGGCTGGTTGACTGAGTAAACCTCTTCCCACATTGACCACAGCTATAAGATTTCTCTCCTGTGTGTGTTCTCTGGTGTTGAGTTAGATGGCCAGATGTAGTACATCTCTTCCCACATTGAGTACAGCTATAAGGTTTCTCCCCTGTGTGAATTATCTGATGAATTTTAATGCCTGATGAGGTGAATCTCTTCCCACAGTCAGAGCAGCAGTGAGTTCTCTTCCCTGTGGATCTCTGCAGGTGTTTCTTGAGGTGTTCTGATCTGGAGAGACTCTTCTCTGCCTCTTCAGCATCATGAGGTTGTTGAGGCTCCCCAGAGGATCCAAGATAGTGAAGTATCTCTCCTGTGTGAACAACAAAGTCAGACAGATGATTTAAAGGCCCACAACAGCAGAAATCCACTGTAAAAGGTGATGCCAACATCGTAGCCATGATGTTATACAACAATTGACGTCTGTAATGAATGTTAACATGATTTAACAATTGTCTTAAAATGAGCAAGAACATTCATATTTTGTCTTATTTTCACATTCGTAGTAACATCAATGATTGTAGGCTAGAAATAAATTATTAGAGTTGTTGAAACTCTAAGCAGTGTGCCAGACGACTTTTGGTCTCCAATATAGGCCCCTTTCTGTTTTTCCGATGCACATGCAATTTGGTTGTAGAAACTCCTCCCTGCTAATGAGGAAACCACTAGTTATGGATGTAGTATATCTGGTAATGAGGAAACCACTAGTTATGGATGTAATATATCTGGTAATGAGGAAACCACTAGTTATGGATGTAGTATATCTGGTAATGAGGAAACCACTAGTTATGGATGTAGTATATCTGGTAATGAGGAA
The DNA here is from genome assembly GCF_965601325.2 of Salmo salar. NCBI lineage: Eukaryota > Metazoa > Chordata > Actinopteri > Salmoniformes > Salmonidae > Salmo > Salmo salar. Next base: position 1,113,263 of record NW_027675424.1, read on the forward strand.
ACCGAAACCGTAAGGAGGTAAGGCAATAAATAGGCCACAGCAGCGAAGTAATTACAATTTAGCAAATTAACACTGGAGTGATACATGTGCAAGTAGAAATACTGGTGTGCAAAAGAGCAGAGAAAGTAAATAAAAACATGGGGATGAGGTAGGCAGTTGGATGGGCTATTTACAGATGGGCTGTGTACAGCTGCAGCGATCGGTAAACTGCTCAGATAGCTGATGCTTAAAGTTAGTGAGGGAGATATATGTCTCCAACTTCAGCGATTTTTTGCAATTTGTTCCAGTGATTGGCAGCAGAGAACTGGAAGGAAATGTGTCCAAAGTAGGTGTTGGCTTTGGGGATGACCAGTGAGATATACCTCCTGGAGCGCGTGCTATGGGTGGGTGTTGCTATGGTGACCAGTGAGCTGAGTTAAGGCGGCCTAGCAAAGACTTATAGATGACCTGGAGCCAGTGGGTTTGGCGACGAATATGTAAAGAAGGCCAGCCGACGAGAGCGTACAGGTCGTAGTGGTGGGTGCTACATGGGGCTTTGGTGACAAAACGGATGGCACTGTGATAGACTGCATCCAGTTTGCTGAGTAGAGTGTTGGAGGCTATTTTGAAAATGACATCACCGAAGTCAAGGATCGGTAGGATAGTCAGTTTTACGAGGGTATGTTTGGCAGCGTGAGTGAAGGTAGCTTTGTTGCGAAATAGGAAGCCGATTCTAGATTTAATTTTGGATTGGAGATGCTTAATATGAGTCTGGAAGGAGAGTTTACAGTCTAACCAGATACCTAGGTATTTGTAGGTGTCCACATATTCTAAGTCAGAATCGTCCAGAGTAGTGATGCTAGTCGGGCGGGTGCGGGCAGCGATCGGTTGAAGAGCATACATTTAGTTTTACTAGTGTTTAAGAGCAGTTGGAGGCCACGGAAGGAGAGTTGTATGGCAATGAAGCTCGTTTGGAGGTTTGTTAACCTCTCTAGGGAAGGTGGGATGAAATCGTCCTGTGGCGCGTTATTCAAATACCTTAGAAATGCTATTACTTCAATTTCTCAAACATATGACTATTTTACACCATTTTAAAGACAAGACTCTCGTTAATCTAACCACACTGTCCGATTTCAAAAAGGCTTTACAACGAAAGCAAAACATTAGATTATGTCAGCAGAGTACCCAGCCAGAAATAATCAGACACCCATTTTTCAAGCTAGCATATAATGTCACATAAACCCAAAAGACAGCTAAATGCAGCACTAACCTTTGATGATCTTCATCAGATGACAACCCTAGGACATTATGTTATACAATACATGCATGTTTTGTTCATATTTATATAAAAAAACAGCTTTTTACATTAGCATGTGATGTTCAGAACTAGCATACCCCCCGCAAACTTCCGGTGAATTTACTAAATTACTCACGATAAACGTTCACAAAAAACATAACAATTATTTTAAGAATTATAGATACAGAACTCCTCTATGCACTCGCCATGTCCGATTTTAAAATAGCTTTTCGGTGAAAGCACATTTTGCAATATTCTCAGTAGATAGCCCGGCATCACAGGGCTAGCTATTTAGACACCGACCAAGTTTAGCCCTCACCAAAAGATTTACTAAAAAAAAAAATGTTATTACCTTTGTTGTTCTTCGTCAGAATGCACTCCCAGGACTTCTACTTCAATAACAAATGTTGGTTTGGTTCAAAATAATCCATAGTTATGTTCAAATATCCTCTGTTTTGTTCGTGCGTTCAAGACACTATCCGAATGGTAAAGAAGGGTGACGAGCACGACGCATTTCGTGACAAAAAATTCTAAATATTCCATTACCGTACTTCGAAGCATGTCAACCGCTGTTTAAAAAAAAATGTATGCCATTTTTCTCGTAAAAAAGCAATAATATTCCGACCAGGAAAGCGTGTTTAGGCTCAAAGACGAAAGAAAATAAAAAAATAAAAACATGGGGTTGACTCGTGCACGCGCCTAAGCCAATGGTCCTCTGATAGACCACTTAGCAAAAGCGCTAAAGTTTTTCAGCCAGGGCCTGGAATTACATCATTCAGCTTTTTCCCGCCTTCTGAGAGCCTATGGGAGCCGTAGGAAGTGTCACGTTACAGCAAAGATCCTCAGTCTTCAATAAACAGAGCCAAGAAGCTCAAGGAATGGTCAGAGAGGGCACTTCCTGAACAGAATCTCCTCAGGTTTTTTTTTGCCTGCCATATGAGTTCTGTTATACTCACAGACACCATTCAAACAGTTTTAGAAACTTTAGGGTGTTTTCTATCCAAAGCCAATAATTATATGCATATTCTAGTTGAAGCTTTTTTGAAATCTGTTACAGCGGTTGCATTAAGGAGATGTTTAACTATAATTCTTTGAATAACAGTTTAATATTTTATCAAAGCTTATGATGAGTATTTCTATAAATTGATGTGCTCATTCACCGGAAGTTTTCAGAGGAAAAGCATTTCTGAACATTACGGGCCAATGTAAAATGGGTTTTTTGGATATAAATATGAACTTTATCGAGCAAAAAATAAATGTATTCTGTAACATGAAGTCCTATGAGTGCCATCTGATGAAGATCATCAAAGGTTAGTGCTTAAATTTAGCTGTATTTCTGGTTTTTGTGACGCCTGTCCTTGCTTGGAAAAATGGCTGTGTGGCTTTTAATCTAATGTTTTACCGTAAAACCTTTTTTGAAATCGGACAGCGTGGTTGGATTAAGGAGAAGTGTATCTTTAAAATGGTGTAAAATAGTAGTATGTTTGAGAAATTTGAATTATGAGATTTTTGCTGTTTTGAATTTGCCGCCAGGTGGGATGCTAGCGTCCCACATAGCCCATACCAGTTAACTTGGCTTCCGAAGACTTTAGAAAGGCAGGGCAGGATGGATATAGGTCTGTAACAATTTGGATCTAGAGTGTCGCCCCCTTTGAAGAGGGGGATGACCACGGAAGCGTTCCAATCTTTAGGAATCTCGGAAGATACGAAAGAGAGGTTGAACAGACTAGTAATGGGGTTGCCACAATGGCTGCGGATAATTTGAGAAAGAGAGGGTCCAGATTGTCTAGCCCAGCTGATTTGTAGGGGTCCAGGTTGTCTAGCCCAGCTGATTTGTAGGGGTCCAGGTTTTGCAACACTTTCAGAACATCAGCTATCTGGATTTGGATGAAGGAGAAGCTGGGGAGGCTCGGGCAAGTAGCTGCGGTGGGTGGGGAGCTGTTGGCCGGGGTTGGGGTAGCCAGGAGGAAAGCATGGCCAGCCGTAGAGAAATGCTTATTGAAATTCTCGATTATCGTGGATTTATCGGTGGTGACAGTGTTTCCTAGCCTCAGTGCAGTGGGCAGCTGGGATGAGGTGCTCTTATTCTCCATGGACTTTACAGTGTCCCAAAACTTTTTGGAGTTAGAGCGACAGGATAAAAATGTATGTTTGAAAAAGCTAGCCTTTGCTTTCCTAACTGACTGTGAATTGGTTCCTGACTTCCCTGAAAAGTTGCATATCGCGGGCAGTATTCAATGCTAGTGCAGTACGCCACAGGATGTTTTTGTGCTGGTCGAGGGCAGTCAGGTATGGAGTGAACCAAGGGCTATATCTGTTCTTAGTTCTACATTTTTTGAAAGGGGCTTATTTAAAGCATCAGACAAGTTACGTACATATAGTTGATTTTATTAAAACACATGGAGCGATTGGTAGAAAGAACAGATGACTCTTGGTTGACCAAGATGTATTTTAGGTGGGGACAGCACTAGAACATGATTTTGGGGCTCCCAAGTGGCACAGCGGTCTAAGACACTGCATCTCAGTGCTAGAGGCGTCACTACAGGCTGTATCACAACCGGCCGTGATTGGGAGTCCCATAGGGTGGTGCACAATTGGCCCAGCGTCGTCCGGGGTAGGCCATCATTGGAAATAAGAATTTGTTCTTAACTGACTTGCCTAGTTAAATAAAGGTTACATTTAAATAAATAAGTGTTTTTTGACAAACCGTTTTTTACAAACCCGTCAAGGCTCCAAATTTGAGAAGGGTTTAAAACAAAGGTTTCAAACCAATGCATGAATGTTATTGAATCTAGGTATGTTTCGCCTTTAATGTAATGACATGAAAAAAATTGGCTGAATATTATACAATGACTTATCAACAGCTCTAATAATTTGCCTCCACAGGAAATCTACACTGGTAATTCTATAATATACTATATAGCCTAGAAACCTGGTTAAACTATCATTATGACATCATGGATGAATTCTAGAATATACTATTTATCCTAGAAACCTGGTTAAACTATCATTATGACATCATGGATGAATTCTAGAATATACTATATAGCCTAGAAACCTGGTTAAACAATCATTATGACATCATGGATGAATTCTAGAATATACTATTTATCCTAGAAACCTGGTTAAACTATCATTATGACATCATGGATGAATTCTAGAATATACTATATAGCCTAGAAACCTGGTTAAACTATCATTATGACATCATGGATGAATTCTAGAATATACTATATAGCCTAGAAACCTGGTTAAACTATCATTATGACATCATGGATGAATTCTAGAATATACTATATAGCCTAGAAACCTGGTTAAACAATCATTATGACATCATGGATGAATTCTAGAATATACTATTTATCCTAGAAACCTGGTTAAACTATCATTATGACATCATGGATGAATTCTAGAATATACTATATATCCTAGAAACCTGGTTAAACTATCATTATGACATCCTGGATGAATAAATTTGAGTGGTTACACTCCTCCTTCCCCCATCCCTCAGCTGTTTACCAAACCAAGCCTCTGGGCAGCCATTTTGTTACTGTTGAAAAAACCCACACAACCCAGCAATCTGCAGTTCAAACAACAACAAAGCTGTCATTCCACCACTGTTTTGGTAATAAGATGATTATGGGGTTGGAGAAATGTAACTACAGACAGACAGACCTATGGATGCAAGGACTGACCATCCATGATATCAACATTATAGTTTTAACCATGTTGAGGCTATACAGTGTTGATTTACATTGTTTCTAGACATTGGAGTAAAAAAAGCCTATTTGGGGTTCTGATGGGGTACAACAGTTGAACTAAGCTCATGAGACATGTGTTATATTCTTCAAGAATCAATGGGTATAAATAAATAATTAAAAAGTCACAATATGGATGTAACAATTGCAGATTTCCCCTTTAACACCACACATCAGTTCAACAACTGCAGAGTTTGTGCCTCTGTATTTAAGACAGTACTTACTAGTGTTAATCAGGGCCAGTTCATCGTTAGAACCATTGGATGCCTTAACATGCCTTTGGGAAACCGGGCCCAGATATCCAGATTCTTCCTCTTCTTCCTTCTTCGATGTGACAGTCATCTCCCCCTCCTCCTCTTTCACTCCAAAAACTGCATTATCCTCTTCTTTTACTGTAACATCCTCCTCCTCCTTCACTCTGAACACGTCTTCCTCTTCTTTCACTGTAATGTCTTTCTCTTCTTCTTTCACCGTAACAGCCTCACCCTCTACTTGTTTTTGTATTGAAACAGCCTCCTCTTCCTCCTCCTCTTTGAAGAGAGCTTCTTTCTCCGTCCAGCAGGCCTCATCTTCTTTAGCAGGAGGAGAGTAGCTTAGTGAACTCATGGTCGGAGATGTTAGCTAGCTAAGCTAATGCTAACTTAACCAGCCCGCTAGCTGACTAATAACAACAACACCGTAAATATGAAATTAAATCGGATAACTAACTAGACGACAGAAGTGGGTTTAAAACACAGTGGCTAATATACACTAAAGCGTCTAATGAGCTTTATTGTTCGGCTATTTTGTCTAGCAAGCTACCGTGGTGTCTGACTAACTGTTGCTACTGTTGAAAGAAGCTCTACCGTCCACTAGATTATACGTCACACCAACAGCATTACCTTAAATTCCCAGACCGCCATCTGCTGACTGGAGTGGGTAACGCAGTTGAGTAAAATGTTTATTTTATTGTCAGACAAAAAGTTAAAGTGTAGGAAGCATGAGTTTTTACTCACCAGTGTAACAACACAGCGTGGTTAAAGACTTAGTAAGCTAGTTGTAGTCACGATATGGTTACCTATAAGTACAAACAGCTATGTTTTTGCATTATTACAAATGTATTAACTTATTTCGGGAAATCTTCTAAACTACCCACAATGCACTATTTCCCAACGTCATATGTATTATCAACTCTATGCTACCGAGTTTGTATGCCAGTGTAACGGTGTAATGAAGTTACATTTAAAAAATGTATTTAACCATTATTTAACCAGGCAAGCCAGCTAAGAACAAATTATTATTTACAATGACGGACCTACCCCTGCCAAAACCCCCTGCCCAAACCCTAACCAAGACGATGCTGGGCCACTGTGCGTTGCCCTATGGGACTCCCTATCAAGGCCTGTTATGATACAGCCTAGTTTTGAACCAGGGTCTGTAGTGATGCCTCTAGCACTGAGATGCAGGACCTTAGACTGCTGCTCGTGTCTTTACATTACAGTCAGTGATAAAGGTATGGGATTCTGGGTAATCCAAAGCAGATTTATGGAGAATTTGGAAATTGAGTGGTCCTGGGATAGAAATGTATAAAGTTGACATTAGATCATAAACCATTCACCTTTTAAATCATAAATTAGCAATTTATGTTTTAGTAACTTCTGTTGTTGGTTTGGCCTCTCTTTATATGTTATTTGCCGAATCTCAGTTTTCCATGTGGGTTTTATGCTGAAGTTCCCTCTTTCAAGTTGGTAGCAAACTGGAAAATGCATCATCTTTAGGAGTGCTATTTATATCCTGATCATTCATCCACACTGCATCTTCTTTAGGAGTGCTATTTATATCCTGATCATTCATCCACACTGCATCTTCTATAGGAGTGCTATTTATATCCTGATCATTCATCCACACTGCATCTTCTATAGGAGTGCTATTTATATCCTGATCATTCATCCTCACTGCATCTTCTTTAGGAGTGCTATTTATATCCTGATCATTCATCCTCACTGCATCTTCTTTAGGAGTGCTATTTATATCCTGATCATTCATCCACACTGCATCTTCTTTAGGAGTGCTATTTATATCCTGATCATTCATCCACACTGCATCTTCTTTAGGAGTGCTATTTATATCCTGATGATTCATCCACACTGCATTTTCTTTAGGAATGCTATTTATATCCTGATCATTCATCCACACTGCATCTTCTTTAGGAGTGCTATTTATATCCTGATCATTCATCCACACTGCATCTTCTTTAGGAGTGCTATTTATATCCTGATCATTCATCCACACTGCATCTTCTTTAGGAGTGCTATTTATATCCTGTCACTACTGATCATTCATCCACACTGCATCTTCTTTAGGAGTGCTATTTATATCCTGATCATTCATCCACACTGCATCTTCTTTAGGAGTGCTATTTATATCCTGATCATTCATCCACACTGCATCTTCTTTAGGAGTGCTATTTATATCCTGTCACTACTGATCATTCATCCACACTGCATCTTCTTTAGGAGTGCTATTTATATCCTGATCATTCATCCACACTGCATCTTCTTTAGGAGTGCTATTTATATCCTGATCATTCATCCACACTGCATCTTCTATAGGAGTGCTATTTATATCCTGATCATTCATCCTCACTGCATATTCTTTAGGAGTGCTATTTATATCCTGATCATTCATCCACACTGCATCTTCTTTAGGAGTGCTATTTATATCCTGATCATTCATCCACACTGCATCTTCTTTAGCAGTGCTATTTATATCCTGATCATTCATCCACACTGCATCTTCTTTAGGAGTACTATTTATATCCTGTCACTACTGATCATTCATCCTCACTGCATCTTCTTTAGGAGTGCTATTTATATCCTGATCATTCATCCACACTGCATCTTCTTTAGGAGTGCTATTTATATACTGATCATTCATCCACACTGCATCTTCTTTAGGAGTGCTATTTATATCCTGATCATTCATCCACACTGCATCTTCTTTAGGAGTGCTATTTATATCCTGATCATTCATCCACACTGCATCTTCTTTAGGAGTGCTATTTATATCCTGATTATTCATCCACACTGCATTTTCTTTAGGAGTGCTATTTATATCCTGATCATTCATCCACACTGCATCTTCTTTAGGAGTGCTATTTATATCCTGATCATTCATCCACACTGCATCTTCTTTAGGAGTGCTATTTATATCCTGATCATTCATCCACACTGCATCTTCTTTAGGAGTGCTATTTATATCCTGATCATTCATCCACACTGCATCTTCTATAGGAGTGCTATTTATATCCTGATCATTCATCCACACTGCATCTTCTATAGGAGTGCTATTTATATCCTGATCATTCATCCTCACTGCATCTTCTTTAGGAGTGCTATTTATATCCTGATCATTCATCCTCACTGCATCTTCTTTAGGAGTGCTATTTATATCCTGATCATTCATCCACACTGCATCTTCTTTAGGAGTGCTATTTATATCCTGATCATTCATCCACACTGCATCTTCTTTAGGAGTGCTATTTATATCCTGATGATTCATCCACACTGCATTTTCTTTAGGAATGCTATTTATATCCTGATCATTCATCCACACTGCATCTTCTTTAGGAGTGCTATTTATATCCTGATCATTCATCCACACTGCATCTTCTTTAGGAGTGCTATTTATATCCTGATCATTCATCCACACTGCATCTTCTTTAGGAGTGCTATTTATATCCTGTCACTACTGATCATTCATCCACACTGCATCTTCTTTAGGAGTGCTATTTATATCCTGATCATTCATCCACACTGCATCTTCTTTAGGAGTGCTATTTATATCCTGATCATTCATCCACACTGCATCTTCTTTAGGAGTGCTATTTATATCCTGTCACTACTGATCATTCATCCACACTGCATCTTCTTTAGGAGTGCTATTTATATCCTGATCATTCATCCACACTGCATCTTCTTTAGGAGTGCTATTTATATCCTGATCATTCATCCACACTGTATCTTCTATAGGAGTGCTATTTATATCCTGATCATTCATCCTCACTGCATCTTCTTTAGGAGTGCTATTTATATCCTGATCATTCATCCACACTGCATCTTCTTTAGGAGTGCTATTTATATCCTGATCATTCATCCACACTGCATCTTCTTTAGGAGTGCTATTTATATCCTGATCATTCATCCACACTGCATCTTCTTTAGGAGTGCTATTTATATCCTGATCATTCATCCACACTGCATCTTCTTTAGGAGTGCTATTTATATCCTGATCATTCATCCACACTGCATCTTCTATAGGAGTGCTATTTATATCCTGATCATTCATCCTCACTGCATCTTCTTTAGGAGTGCTATTTATATCCTGATCATTCATCCACACTGCATCTTCTTTAGCAGTGCTATTTATATCCTGATCATTCATCCACACTGCATCTTCTTTAGGAGTGCTATTTATATCCTGTCACTACTGATCATTCATCCTCACTGCATCTTCTTTAGGAGTGCTATTTATATCCTGATCATTCATCCACACTGCATCTTCTTTAGGAGTGCTATTTATATCCTGATCATTCATCCACACTGCATCTTCTTTAGGAGTGCTATTTATATCCTGATCATTCATCCACACTGCATCTTCTTTAGGAGTGCTATTTATATCCTGATCATTCATCCACACTGCATCTTCTTTAGGAGTGCTATTTATATCCTGATTATTCATCCACACTGCATTTTCTTTAGGAGTGCTATTTATATCCTGATCATTCATCCACACTGCATCTTCTTTAGGAGTGCTATTTATATCCTGATCATTCATCCACACTGCATCTTCTTTAGGAGTGCTATTTATATCCTGATCATTCATCCACACTGCATCTTCTTTAGGAGTGCTATTTATATCCTGATCATTCATCCACACTGCATCTTCTATAGGAGTGCTATTTATATCCTGATCATTCATCCTCACTGCATCTTCTTTAGGAGTGCTATTTATATCCTGATCATTCATCCTCACTGCATCTTCTTTAGGAGTGCTATTTATATCCTGATCATTCATCCACACTGCATCTTCTTTAGGAGTGCTATTTATATCCTGATCATTCATCCACACTGCATCTTCTTTAGGAGTGCTATTTATATCCTGATGATTCATCCACACTGCATTTTCTTTAGGAATGCTATTTATATCCTGATCATTCATCCACACTGCATCTTCTTTAGGAGTGCTATTTATATCCTGATCATTCATCCACACTGCATCTTCTTTAGGAGTGCTATTTATATCCTGATCATTCATCCACACTGCATCTTCTTTAGGAGTGCTATTTATATCCTGATCATTCATCCACACTGCATCTTCTTTAGGAGTGCTATTTATATCCTGATCATTCATCCACACTGCATCTTCTTTAGGAGTGCTATTTATATCCTGTCACTACTGATCATTCATCCACACTGCATCTTCTTTAGGAGTGCTATTTATATCCTGATCATTCATCCACACTGCATCTTCTTTAGGAGTGCTATTTATATCCTGATCATTCATCCACACTGCATCTTCTTTAGGAGTGCTATTTATATCCTGATCATTCATCCACACTGCATCTTCTTCCGGAGAGCTATTTATATCCTGATCATTCATCCACACTGCATCTTCTTTAGGAGAGCTATTTATATCCTGATCATTCATCCACACTGCATCTTCTATAGGAGTGCTATTTATATCCTGATCATTCATCCACACTGCATCTTCTTTAGGAGTGCTATTTATATCCTGTCGACTACTGATCATTCATCCACACTGTGTGTCTCATCAATGCAGGTAATTTATGACATGTATAAAGTATGTGTTTTATAAACTCATGAACACCAGCCAGTTTATCAGCCGGTTCTGTTAGTTTAGGTGGATTATACTTCTTCACCACCAGAGGGGGACATTGAGTAATATTTCAGGTTAATTTGATACATTTTGATACTAAAATGGATGACAGTTTATTCTGATGTTGTGAATATGAGATTACACATGGAAACTATGTATTTATTTTATTATAGTAAATTAGGAATTATTAGGAACTGTTAAATCCACTATATGATCATAATAACTTTGACAGACATCTTGATTGTTTTTTGTTAGTATATTATAGGGCAGATTTATGGAGAATTGCTATGGGAGTGCTATTTATATCCCGTCACTACTGATCATTCATCCATACTGTGTGTGTCCCATCATTTCAGCTTTGGAAATAAATGAACTATCCATCCATTGCTCCTTCCTGTGTTGACTCACTGACTTGAGAGACGGGACCAGGAAGGTCACACTAGGTTGATATCTAGCTCAAGCTTGCAAACGTTAGTCACACCTCATGCTTTTCATGAACTGTGTGGTTGTGTTATCTAGAGGGAACCCGTTAGCACAGTAGCTCTGGTGCCTCTTGCCGTGGGATATCAACCTGCTTGCTGGTTTTTTTGTTTTTTTTGTTGACACAACAGGCTGAAAAGCGTCAATGCTTCAGGAAGCTTTGTTTCCCCATCACTACTTTTCAGCATATTCTCTGTGAAGTCGACTACGGGATTTTTGTCACTTTTTCCACCTTGGCTTACTGCTAGCGCACTAGCTGACTGACTTCTGGAATCTATCTATTTTGGATGTTGAGGATTTTCCCAGCCATCATTCTGTATGTCTCTGCTCTTTTGATCTGCAGTTATGTTTTAGTTGGGTTTTGTTAATCGGGTTCTAACTGGTCTCTTGTAGTTGGGCTCCAGCTCGCTGACCATAACTAGTTGGCTAAATAGCTAATGTTAGCTGGCTGGCTAAGATAACTGCATATAGCTAACATTCTTTGATATTTGGTTAGATAGCGTTATGTATTTCCAAAACGTTGGTTTAAACGATTGGTTTAATTTGAAGTTCTTTCTGTTGTTGTTTACATCACAGGGAATAGACCGGTCTTCCATATTACATCACACCTGCCTTTGGCATTCTTCTGAATTCTGATTGGTTTTATGTAATAACTCCAAAAATAGAACAGTGAGGTGTAACTTTGCATTGGGACTTAAAACAATTTTTGGGAAAAATATTTTATTTGATCTTTTATAAACTTTACCATAACCTAACCATTTTATTTCTCTCCGTCTCACCCACTTTACATGTGTAGATAATAAAGCATTTGACCTTTCCACTGCGTTAACAATAGAGGATTGGTTGATTTCCAGTTTAAGTATTTAAGATGATTAACGAGAAAAGTATTGTCCAACCATCGGGTTACTTGTTTCATGCGCATCAAAGGTGAGGGTGAATTTCAGATGTTCACTGCTTGTATTGATGAAGGAGTGGAATCGATGAAGTTCCTCTGCTGTCCCCTGGAATAGATGGAACACGTCATCAATGAAGACTTTTTCAGAGCCTGATGAGCTGCTAGAATGGATTGTTAGGGCTGACAATCACATTCTTCTCTAACAACCCCACATACAGAATGGCATAATTTAGGGTGACCAAATTTTAGTTTTCCAAAAAGAGGACATGTCCGGGAAAAAGAGGACGTATGGTCACCCTACTGTAAATGCAATATATTTGGAAAAAATCCCATTATTTTCCAGTGTTTCTTTGATGTATTGCGCGATCGTATCAGCTGTCTCATTTGGAGTGTTTTTAACTTCGACTAATTTACTTTGCACGCCACCATTCTTCCAATCAAAATACTGAATAAGCAGAGGGAATATTTCCACAGCACCGTGATTGCTCCCATCAGTAGAAACACCACAGTAAGGTATGTCTTCTAGTGCTTTCTGAGCTATGTCGACAGAATGTGGTGCTATCACAGCGTTAACAATTGCTTCGGTCTTAGTACGAGCGCTTGAAAAAGGTCAAAGCAATGCAAAACCCCCAAAACGCACACAATGAATGGAGACTGTAGGAAGCAAAAGCCGAAACCCGGACATTTTAGGCGATTTAGAAATCCCGGCCGGACGCATTTTTTTAGGTCCAAAAAGAGGACATGTCCGGGAAAAAGAGGACGTATGGTCACCCTACATAATTAGATGCTATTTTTAAACTACAATGACCATAATGCACTGCGTGCCTACTTGTCTTGTCTGTGTTTATTTTACACCTGCTATGTAAAAGAGACAGAAGAATGCACAATGGTCAATGCTTTCTGGGATCCTTGGGACATCCCTACCCTAAACCCTAACCTTATCCCCTACCTTAACCATTTTAAATGTCAACTTCAACGGGCTAGGGACGTCCCAAGGATGTATCTCTACCTGAAAATACATGATCTAAGTGATTGATAGTTGGTATTCAGCAGTCATAAAGCCTTATTTACTTTAATGAACTACTAAAATAGTGATTTTGTCAGACAGCAGCTCTACACTTTATTGACTGACTGATCCATTCATCCTTCCATCCCTCCTCAGCCTTCCTCTCCTCTGAAGACCCAGTGAGGGTGGAGCTCAGTCAGAGAGCTGTTGAGGAACTGGTTAGGAAGAACACTTCTACAGCCAGAGAGGTGAGAGGTCACACATGGTTTAGATGGTAAATATTTATGTCCCCTTAGCGGTTCATCACGTCAGCTAAAGGGAATATGTTCCATCGTCTATGTTTATTTACATTAGTGCAAATTCTCCACTGATATTGGTGTAATTTCTCACCCCTTTTGGCTGTATGAAAGTTCATTTCCCCTCAGACACACATTTGTTCTTTGATATTATGAAGGTCATTTGTGTCAACTGTACTTTTCCCCTCATTCACCCCATCTCTTTACATTGCTTATGCATATTCAGTGGCCTGACTGCATCCAGACTATGTCAAAGGCCCATCCTGGTAGATCTGAACCTAATGCAGCTTGGAGTGATCAGAAGTCACATTTAGGTGCCAGGTGTAACTGAGGCCATAGATGCTCCATATCCATTACTTTGAGTGTTATAATATGACTAAATGTGTTTCTGTGTTGCAGGGGCAGTCAAGAAATGGAACAGCAAGTCCACAGAACATGACATAAGCAGAGCTGTGGGAGACCACCTCAAGCCCCTGGTAGAGCCGGGGGTGGTGTTTACCACTCCACCACGCCTTCAGCAGGCTGGAAAAGTGGGATTGATCTGGTTGATCCATTTGTTTGTTTCAGTTTCCAGTAGTTGAATCCTTTGACGTATTGTTGAATTAAACATTTATCTTCAACAAATGCACTGGGTTGGTTGAAAAGTGATACTAAATGTACATACCAGCACTATTTTGACATAGTGGGAGATATAATGAATTTATACTGTTTTCATAATAAGATGGACCAAGATACGTATTGGTTTTACAAGAGTCTGTTGATTGTCAGTCATTGGGTTAATTTCTTTTGCAATATGTTCAAATCAAGCTTTATTTATACAGCACATTTCAGACATGGATGCTTCACAGGAAAAAAATTAAATGAAAATAAACAGAAATATTTACCACAACAAACATAAGATTAACAACTGAAAGACGAATTAGCATTCTAAGGAAAATCCATGGATTAAAATATTAATTGGATGCAACATCCAACCCAAAATATAAGCTTGTTTTTTAGGAGGGGCTCTGAAAGACACTATGGGGGTGTCCCACCATGAGACCCACTAAATCTGCCCAAGAAGAGGCAAACAAAAGAAAAACCCACACCAAACTTAAAGACAGGAAGTAAACCAAAAAGGTGGAGCAACTAAAGGTGTTGACTCTCCACATGTATCAAGACAACTGGAGCACTGGGCCAGACACTCTTAAATAGAACCTGGACCAGCTCAGGTGAAACACCTTCCCACTAACGAGATGGACAAGCCAGCACAGGTGTAACACATACTGACTAACGAGGTGACACCAATCAGTGCGTCCTACGTGCTAACGAGCTAGACGTGCTAACGGGCTAGACGTGCTGACGGAGCTAGACGTGCTAACGAGCTAACGAGCTTGCTAACGAGTTAGACGTGCTAACGGGCTAGACGCGCTTGCTAACGAGCTTGCTAACGAGCTTGCTAACGAGCTTGCTAACGAGCTTGCTAACGAGCTTGCTAACGAGCTTGCTAACGAGCTTGCTAACGAGCTTGCTAACGAGCTTGCTAACGAGCTTGCTAACGAGCTTGCTAACGAGCTTGCTAACGAGCTTGCTAACGAGCTTGCTAACGAGCTTGCTAACGAGCTTGCTAACGAGCTTGCTAACGAGCTTGCTAACGAGCTTGCTAACGAGCTTGCTAACGAGCTAAAGTCCAACCTCAAAACATTAATGGAAAAACCAAAGCCTGTAACACCTTCCCCCTTAAGACAACAAATATATCCTATATTTTTGTTGGACAAGTTTGCTCACCATCAACAGAAAACAACTTCCACTTCACATTATAATCAACTACAATGCTTCACCTTCACCAATATAAACATGGTGTCTACTGGCTGTCAACAATTAAAAACAAGAAGAAAAAAAACTCGTAAAGCTCACTAGCTTCTAGAACTCTCGTCTTCCTAAAACTCACTAGCTTCTAGAACTCTCGTCTTCCTAAAACTCACTAGCTTCTAGAACTCTCGTCTTCCTAAAACTCACTAGCTTCTAGAACACTTGTCTTCCTAAAACTCACTAGCTTCTAGAACTCTCGTCCCCTTGGAACGAGCCCAAACAAAACTCATCTCCAATAGGACACAGACATGTCTGATTTCAAGAGGAAACTCCTGCAATATCCGTAGTAACTTTCCACCTCACTGCAGAGCTTCTCTCTCTTTTCAGGGTTCACTAGATAGGCATGTTGTTGGATCGGGGCCCAGTCCCCAATGTCATGCTCTAGTACATTTGGGTTGGCACATCTGAGAATTAACCCTGATATTATAAAAGCAGGGCAACAATGTCAATATAATTGTACCCAGAAATTGTCAGTTGGTTGCATGAATAATTTTCATTACCAAATGTTCCATGACATGTAAATATGAAATATTTGATTGCATAGTCTTATTTTCAATGACTTTTCAATTACATTTTTCTAGGTGGGATAGCCCAATGTCAAAACACAGTTTTAACGTGTCCAAATCAATTACCAATATGCAGAAACAGTTTGTGATTTATTGAAAACATAAAATGTAATACATACACAAACATCTGCCACAATAATCATATTACTTGTATTTTTTAAAACAAGCTCCTTTTAAACTGCACAAGCACCAGAAACACTGTTGTTTTGACAAGTAGCAATAAATCACTGATATGGATTAGGGGGGAAATCAGGTTGAACGTGATGTTGAAACTAACACAACAACAAAAAAACACATGGAAATGTGAGATATATTTTACCTCACTGATTAGAGGACAACCTGCAGAAGACAGTCAGCTACATTTTGGAGTGATGCATTTAAATGTAGGGGTCGCTAAACAAAGGAACACTTACTTGTCATAACTCATCGATGTCATAACTCATCGATATCATGTTGAAATCAATTGCGCGAGAGGAGGGAGATGAGGTTGCACGTCCTGTAAAAACTAACAGCTCCAAAACCACACGGAATCTGGGAATAATGTGTACATCCCTGGTTAGAGGACAATTTGTAGAAAACAGCTATCTACATTTTGATTCAAGTGGGTCACCAATGCTGTAAATGTAACACAGCTCTTTTTTTGTTAGTCACTTTTTATTAAATCTCATAAATAGTAATCCTCCAATTCAGAGCCTGGATTTTCCCCCTGAGGCTAATATCCATATCATGTTGAAATCAATAGAACAGGGGACAAACGTTTAGGGTTCTACATTGTGACATCATTAAAATATATTGATATCATTTAACAACTCCTTCATGTATTTTCTGATATTTGATCAGAGGTCTTTTATCAGATTATCTCTGGTCACAGCTATAAGATTTCTCTCCTGTGTGTGTTCTCTTGTGTACTGTCAGCTCTCCAGATCGACCAAAACTCTTCCCACATTGATTACAGCTGTAAGATTTCTCTCCTGTGTGTATTCTCTGGTGCACTGTCAGAGAGCCAGACCTACTAAAACTCTTCCCACATTGATCACAGCTATAAGATTTCTCTCCTGTGTGTATTCTCTGGTGTCGAGTCAGTGTGCTAGGTGCAGCAAAACTCTTCCCACATTGACCACAGCTATAAGATTTCTCTCCTGTGTGTGTTCTCTGGTGCACAGTCAGATCTCCAGATTGACCAAAACGCTTCCCACACTGATCACAGATATAAGATTTCTCTCCTGTGTGTATTCTCTGGTGTCGAGTCAGTGTGCTAGGTGCAGCAAAACTCTTCCCACATTGATCACAGCTATAAGGTTTCTCTCCTGTGTGTGTTCTCTGGTGCACTGTCAGATCTCCAGATTGACCAAAACGCTTCCCACACTGATCACAGCTATAAGGTTTCTCTCCTGTGTGTGTTCTCTGGTGCACTGTCAAACCTCCAGATCGACCAAAACGCTTCCCACACTGATCACAGATATAAGATTTCTCTCCTGTGTGTGTTCTTTGGTGTAATGTCAGCTGGCCAGATTGAACAAAACTCTTCCCACATTGACCACAGCTATAAGGTTTTTCTCCTGTGTGTGTTCTGTGGTGTGATATCAGGCTGGTTGACTGAGTAAACCTCTTCCCACATTGACCACAGCTATAAGATTTCTCTCCTGTGTGTGTTCTCTGGTGTTGAGTTAGATGGCCAGATGTAGTACATCTCTTCCCACATTGAGTACAGCTATAAGGTTTCTCCCCTGTGTGAATTATCTGATGAATTTTAATGCCTGATGAGGTGAATCTCTTCCCACAGTCAGAGCAGCAGTGAGTTCTCTTCCCTGTGGGTCTCTGCTGGTGTTTCTTGAGGTGTTCTGATCTGGAGAGACTCTTCTCTACCTCGTCAGCATCATGATGTTGTTGAGGCTCCCCAGAGGATCCAAGATAGTGAAGTATCTCTCCTGTGTGAACAACAAAGTCAGACAGATGATTTAAAGGCCCACAACAGCAGAAATCCACTGTAAAAGGTGATGCCAACATCGTAGCCATGATGTTATACAACAATTGATATCTGTAATGAATGTTAACATGATTTAACAATTGTCTTAAAATGAGCAAGAACATTCATATTTTGTCTTATTTTCACATTCGTAGTAACATCAATGATTGTAGGCTAGAAATAAATTATTAGAGTTGTTGAAACTCTAAGCAGTGTGCCAGACGACTTTTGGTCTCCAATATAGGCCCCTTTCTGTTTTTCCGATGCACATGCAATTTGGTTGTAGAAACTCCTCCCTGCTAATGAGGAAACCACTAGTTATGGATGTAGTATATCTGGTAATGAGGAAACCACTAGTTATGGATGTAATATATCTGGTAATGAGGAAACCACTAGTTATGGATGTAGTATATCTGGTAATGAGGAAACCACTAGTTATGGATGTAGTATATCTGGTAATGAGGAAACCGATAGTTATGGATGTAGTATATCTGCTAATGAGGAAACCACTAGTTATGGATGTACCATATCTGCCTGGAGCAAAAATGGTGAGCAAAGATTTTAG
This sequence comes from Salmo salar, assembly GCF_965601325.2. Lineage (NCBI taxonomy): Eukaryota > Metazoa > Chordata > Actinopteri > Salmoniformes > Salmonidae > Salmo > Salmo salar. Next base: position 1,131,799 of record NW_027675424.1, read on the forward strand.
TTTTTCACAATGTATTCTGAATGGGGGAAAACTCAGGGAAGTAACTTCCATTTCCAGGTTGCTTATGAGTGCATTTCACACTACTTTGGATTATAATTGTAAAGCTCGCTTGAATGTCCTGCTTAATATAATGTTTGCTACAGTATTAAGAACCGAGTTAATGACAGTATCCATTTGGGTGTTGTCAATAAACTTATGATTTTTTAAATGTATTTTTTTGTACATTTTGTTTTTCACCTTTATTTAACCAGGTAGGCCAGTTGAGAACAAGTTCTCATTTACAACTGCGACCTGGCCAAGATAAAGCAAAGCAGTGCGACACAAACAACACAGAGTTACACATGGGATAAACAAGCATACAGTCAATAACACAATAGAAAAATCTATATACAGTTGTGCAAATGGAGTAAGGAGGTAAGGCAATAAATAGGCCACAGCAGCGAAGTAATTACAATTTAGCAAATTAACACTGGAGTGATACATGTGCAAGTAGAAATACTGGTGTGCAAAAGAGCAAAAAAAGTATATAAAAACACGGGGATGAGGTAGGCAGTTGGATGGGCTATTTACAGATGGACTGTGTACAGCTGCAGCGATCGGTAAGCTGATCAGATAGCTGATGCTTAAAGTTAGTGAGGGAGATATATGTCTCCAACTTCAGCGATTTTTTGCAATTTGTTCCAGTGATTGGCAGCAGAGAACTGGAAGGAAATGTGTCCAAAGTAGGTGTTGGCTTTGGGGATGACCAGTGAGATATACCTCCTGGAGCGCGTGCTATGGGTGGGTGTTGCTATGGTGACCAGTGAGCTGAGTTAAGGCGGCCTAGCAAAGACTTATAGATGACCTGGAGCCAGTGGGTTTGGCGACGAATATGTAAAGAAGGCCAGCCGACGAGAGCGTACAGGTCGTAGTGGTGGGTGCTACATGGGGCTTTGGTGACAAAACGGATGGCACTGTGATAGACTGCATCCAGTTTGCTGAGTAGAGTGTTGGAGGCTATTTTGAAAATGACATCACCGAAGTCAAGGATCGGTAGGATAGTCAGTTTTACGAGGGTATGTTTGGCAGCGTGAGTGAAGGTAGCTTTGTTGCGAAATAGGAAGCCGATTCTAGATTTAATTTTGGATTGGAGATGCTTAATATGAGTCTGGAAGGAGAGTTTACAGTCTAACCAGATACCTAGGTATTTGTAGGTGTCCACATATTCTAAGTCAGAATCGTCCAGAGTAGTGATGCTAGTCGGGCGGGTGCGGGCAGCGATCGGTTGAAGAGCATACATTTAGTTTTACTAGTGTTTAAGAGCAGTTGGAGGCCACGGAAGGAGAGTTGTATGGCAATGAAGCTCGTTTGGAGGTTTGTTAACCTCTCTAGGGAAGGTGGGATGAAATCGTCCTGTGGCGCGTTATTCAAATACCTTAGAAATGCTATTACTTCAATTTCTCAAACATATGACTATTTTACACCATTTTAAAGACAAGACTCTCGTTAATCTAACCACACTGTCCGATTTCAAAAAGGCTTTACAACGAAAGCAAAACATTAGATTATGTCAGCAGAGTACCCAGCCAGAAATAATCAGACACCCATTTTTCAAGCTAGCATATAATGTCACATAAACCCAAAAGACAGCTAAATGCAGCACTAACCTTTGATGATCTTCATCAGATGACAACCCTAGGACATTATGTTATACAATACATGCATGTTTTGTTCATATTTATATCAAAAAACAGCTTTTTACATTAGCATGTGATGTTCAGAACTAGCATACCCCCCGCAAACTTCCGGTGAATTTACTAAATTACTCACGATAAACGTTCACAAAAAACATAACAATTATTTTAAGAATTATAGATACAGAACTCCTCTATGCACTCGCCATGTCCGATTTTAAAATAGCTTTTCGGTGAAAGCACATTTTGCAATATTCTCAGTAGATAGCCCGGCATCACAGGGCTAGCTATTTAGACACCGACCAAGTTTAGCCCTCACCAAAAGATTTACAAAAAAAAAAAATGTTATTACCTTTGTTGTTCTTCGTCAGAATGCACTCCCAGGACTTCTACTTCAATAACAAATGTTGGTTTGGTTCAAAATAATCCATAGTTATGTTCAAATATCCTCTGTTTTGTTCGTGCGTTCAAGACACTATCCGAATGGTAAAGAAGGGTGACGAGCACGACGCATTTCGTGACAAAAAATTCTAAATATTCCATTACCGTACTTCGAAGCATGTCAACCGCTGTTTAAAAAAAATGTATGCCATTTTTCTCGTAAAAAAGCAATAATATTCCGACCAGGAAAGCGTGTTTAGGCTCAAAGACGAAAGAAAATAAAAAAATAAAAACATGGGGTTGACTCGTGCACGCGCCTAAGCCAATGGTCCTCTGATAGACCACTTAGCAAAAGCGCTAAAGTTTTTCAGCCAGGGCCTGGAATTACATCATTCAGCTTTTTCCCGCCTTCTGAGAGCCTATGGGAGCCGTAGGAAGTGTCACGTTACAGCAAAGATCCTCAGTCTTCAATAAACAGAGCCAAGAAGCTCAAGGAATGGTCAGAGAGGGCACTTCCTGAACAGAATCTCCTCAGGTTTTTTTTTGCCTGCCATATGAGTTCTGTTATACTCACAGACACCATTCAAACAGTTTTAGAAACTTTAGGGTGTTTTCTATCCAAAGCCAATAATTATATGCATATTCTAGTTTCTGGGCAGTAGTAATAACCAGATTAAATCAGGTATGTTTTTTATCCGGCCGTGTAAATACTGCCCCCACAGGTTAACAGTGTCCAAAGAAGGGCCAGATGTATACAGAATGGTGTCGTCTGCGTAGAGGTGGATCAAGGAATCACCCGCAGCAAGAGCAACATCGTTGGTATATACAGAGAAAAGAGTCGGTCCGAGAATTGAACCCTGTGGTACCCCCATAGAGACTGCCAGAGGTCCGGACAACAGGCCCTCCGATTTGACACACTGAACTATATCATTGAAGTAGTTGGTGAACCAGGCGAGTCAGTCATTTGAGAAACCAAGGCTATTGAGTCTGCCGATAAGAATACAGTGATTGACAGAGTCGAAAGCCTTGGCCAGGTCGATGAAGACGGCTGCACAGTAGTGTCTTTTATCGATGGCGGTTATGATATCGTTTAGTACCTTGAGCGTGGCTGAGGTGCACCCGTGACCAGGTCGGAAACCGGATCAGCGGAGAAGGTACGGTGGGATTCAAAATGGTCAGTGATCTGTTTATTAACTTTTTGGTGACAGGGGGCAGTATTCGGAAATTCAGATGAATACGTGCCCAAATTAAACTGCCTGCTACTCGGGCCCAGAAGGTAGGATATGCATATTATTAGTAGATTTGAATAGAAAACACTCTGACGTTTCTAAACTGTTTGAATGATGTCTGTGAGTATAACAGAACTCATATGGCAGGCAAAAACCTGAGAAAAAATCCAACCAGGAAGTGGTTTGTAGTTTTTCAAGACTGGGCCTATTTGATATACAGTGACTTAGGGTTCATTTTGCACTTCCTAAGGCTTCCACTAGATGTCAACAGTCTTTAGAACGTTGTTTCAGGCTTTTGCAGTGAACAGGGAGTGAACAAGAGCTCCTGGAGTGATATGACTGAGAGAATGACATGGCCTCAGTTGTGTGCTTTCACGTGAGAGGTAGCTGTGTTCCATTACATTTTTGAAGACATTTTGAATCGTCCGGTTGGAATATTATTGAATATTTATGGTAAAAAGGCCGTAAAGATTGATGCTATACATCGTTTGACATGTTTCTACGAACGTAAATATAACTTTTTTTGACTTTTCGTCGTGAAATTTTCGGCGCGCTTCCTACATTTGGAGTAGCTTACTGAACGCGTTAACAAAAAGGACTTAAATGATGGACTTTATCGAACAATAAAAGATTTATTGTGGACCTGGGATTCCTGGGAGTGCATTCTGAGGTAAGTGAATATTTATAATGCTATTTATGATTTTAGATGACTCCAAAATGGCGGGTATCTGTATTGCCTGATGTTTTTTGAGCGCTGTACTCAGATTATCAAAGTGTGCTTTCCCGTGAAGCTTTTTTGAAATCTGTCACAGCGGTTGCATTAAGGAGATGTTTAACTATAATTCTTTGAATAACAGTTTAATATTTTATCAACGCTTATGATGAGTATTTCTATAAATTGATGTGCTCATTCACCGGAAGTTTTCAGAGGAAAAGCATTTCTGAACATTACGGGCCAATGTAAAATGGGTTTTTTGGATATAAATATGAACTTTATCGAGCAAAAAATACATGTATTCTGTAACATGAAGTCCTATGAGTGCCATCTGATGAAGATCATCAAAGGTTAGTGCTTAAATTTAGCTGTATTTCTGGTTTTTGTGACGCCTGTCCTTGCTTGGAAAAATGGCTGTGTGGCTTTTAATCTAATGTTTTACCGTAAAACCTTTTTTGAAATCGGACAACGTGGTTGGATTAAGGAGAAGTATATCTTTAAAATGGTGTAAAATAGTAGTATGTTTGAGAAATTTGAATTATGAGATTTTTGCTGTTTTGAATTTGCCGCCAGGTGGGATGCTAGCGTCCCACATAGCCCATACCAGTTAACTTGGCTTCCGAAGACTTTAGAAAGGCAGGGCAGGATGGATATAGGTCTGTAACAATTTGGATCTAGAGTGTCGCCCCCTTTGAAGAGGGGGATGACCACGGAAGCGTTCCAATCTTTAGGAATCTCGGAAGATACGAAAGAGAGGTTGAACAGACTAGTAATGGGGTTGCCACAATGGCTGCGGATAATTTGAGAAAGAGAGGGTCCAGATTGTCTAGCCCAGCTGATTTGTAGGGGTCCAGGTTGTCTAGCCCAGCTGATTTGTAGGGGTCCAGGTTTTGCAACACTTTCAGAACATCAGCTATCTGGATTTGGATGAAGGAGAAGCTGGGGAGGCTCGGGCAAGTAGCTGCGGTGGGTGGGGAGCTGTTGGCCGGGGTTGGGGTAGCCAGGAGGAAAGCATGGCCAGCCGTAGAGAAATGCTTATTGAAATTCTCGATTATCGTGGATTTATCGGTGGTGACAGTGTTTCCTAGCCTCAGTGCAGTGGGCAGCTGGGATGAGGTGCTCTTATTCTCCATGGACTTTACAGTGTCCCAAAACTTTTTGGAGTTAGAGCGACAGGATAAAAATGTATGTTTGAAAAAGCTAGCCTTTGCTTTCCTAACTGACTGTGAATTGGTTCCTGACTTCCCTGAAAAGTTGCATATCGCGGGCAGTATTCAATGCTAGTGCAGTACGCCACAGGATGTTTTTGTGCTGGTCGAGGGCAGTCAGGTATGGAGTGAACCAAGGGCTATATCTGTTCTTAGTTCTACATTTTTTGAAAGGGGCTTATTTAAAGCATCAGACAAGTTACGTACATATAGTTGATTTTATTAAAACACATGGAGCGATTGGTAGAAAGAACAGATGACTCTTGGTTGACCAAGATGTATTTTAGGTGGGGACAGCACTAGAACATGATTTTGGGGCTCCCAAGTGGCACAGCGGTCTAAGACACTGCATCTCAGTGCTAGAGGCGTCACTACAGGCTGTATCACAACCGGCCGTGATTGGGAGTCCCATAGGGTGGTGCACAATTGGCCCAGCGTCGTCCGGGGTAGGCCATCATTGGAAATAAGAATTTGTTCTTAACTGACTTGCCTAGTTAAATAAAGGTTACATTTAAATAAATAAGTGTTTTTTGACAAACCGTTTTTTACAAACCCGTCAAGGCTCCAAATTTGAGAAGGGTTTAAAACAAAGGTTTCAAACCAATGCATGAATGTTATTGAATCTAGGTATGTTTCGCCTTTAATGTAATGACATGAAAAAAATTGGCTGAATATTATACAATGACTTATCAACAGCTCTAATAATTTGCCTCCACAGGAAATCTACACTGGTAATTCTATAATATACTATATAGCCTAGAAACCTGGTTAAACTATCATTATGACATCATGGATGAATTCTAGAATATACTATTTATCCTAGAAACCTGGTTAAACTATCATTATGACATCATGGATGAATTCTAGAATATACTATATAGCCTAGAAACCTGGTTAAACAATCATTATGACATCATGGATGAATTCTAGAATATACTATTTATCCTAGAAACCTGGTTAAACTATCATTATGACATCATGGATGAATTCTAGAATATACTATTTATCCTAGAAACCTGGTTAAACTATCATTTTGACATCATGGATGAATTCTAGAATATACTATATAGCCTAGAAACCTGGTTAAACTATCATTATGACATCATGGATGAATTCTAGAATATACTATATAGCCTAGAAACCTGGTTAAACTATCATTATGACCTCATGGATGAATTCTAGAATATACTATATAGCCTAGAAACCTGGTTAAACTATCATTATGACATCATGGATGAATTCTAGAATATACTATATAGCCTAGAAACCTGGTTAAACTATCATTATGACATCATGGATGAATTCTAGAATATACTATATATCCTAGAAACCTGGTTAAACTATCATTATGACATCATGGATGAATTCTAGAATATACTATATAGCCAAGAAACCTGGTTAAACTATCATTATGACATCATGGATGAATTCTAGAATATACTATATAGCCTAGAAACCTGGTTAAACTATCATTATGACATCATGGATGAATTCTAGAATATACTATATATCCTAGAAACCTGGTTAAACTATCATTATGACATAATGGATGAATTCTAGAATATACTATATATCCTAGAAACCTGGTTAAACTATCATTATGACATCATGGATGAATTCTATAATATACTATATATCCTAGAAACCTGGTTAAACTATCATTATGACATCATGGATGAATTCTAGAATATACTATATATCCTAGAAACCTGGTTAAACTATCATTATGACATCATGGATGAATTCTAGAATATACTATATATCCTAGAAACCTGGTTAAACTATCATTATGACATCATGGATGAATAAATTTGAGTGGTTACACTCCTCCTTCCCCCATCCCTCAGCTGTTTACCAAACCAAGCCTCTGGGCAGCCATTTTGTTACTGTTGAAAAAACCCACACAACCCAGCAATCTGCCGTTCATACAACAACAAAGCTGTCATTCCACCACTGTTTTGGTTATAAGATGATTATGGGTCTGGAGAAATGTAACTACTCTCAAATTCATAGACTGACCTATGGATGCAAGGACTGACCATCCATGATGTCAACATTATAGTTTTAACTATGTTGAGGCTATACAGTGTTGGTTTACATTTCTAAACATTGGAGTAAAAAAAAGCTTATTTGGGGTTCTGATGGGGTACAACAGTCGAACTAAGCTCATGAGGCATGTGTTATATTCTTCAAGAATCAATGGCTATAAATTAATAATTTAAAAGTCGCAATATGGATGTAGCTATTGCATATTTCAGCTTTAACACCACACATCAGTTCAACAACTGCAGAGTTTGTGCCTCTGTATTTAAGACAGTACTTACTAGTGTTAATCAGGGAACGGTTTCTCAAAACCATCTTATGGCTAAGTTCACCGTTAGAACCATTGGACGCCTTAAGATGCGTTTGGGAAACCGGGCCCAGATGTCCAGTTTCCTCCTCTATCCATGTAACAGTCATCTCTTCCTCTTTCACTCCATAAACTGCATCCTCCTCTTCTTTTACTGTAACATCCTCCTCCTCTTTCACTCTGAAAGCGTATTTTTCTTCTTTCACAGTAACGGCCTCACCCTCTACTTCTTGTTTTACTGTGATGTCCTCTTCTTTAGCAGGAGAGTAGCTCAGTGACCGCATGGTCGGAGATGTTAGCTAGCTAGGCTAATGCTAACTTAACCAGCCCGCTAGCTGAATAATAACAACACCGTAAATATGAAATTAAATCGGATAACTAACTAGACGACAGAAGTGGGTTTAAAACACAGTGGCTAATATACACTAAAGCGTCTAATGAGCTTTATTTGTTCGGCTATTTTGTCTAGCAAGCTACCGCGGTGTCTGACTAACTGTTGCTGCTGTTAAAAGAAGAGTTTCGTCCACTACATTATACGTCACACCAACAGCATCGCCTTAAATTCCCAGACCGCCATCTGCTGACTGGAGTGGGTAACGCAGTTGAGTAAAATGTTTATTTTATTGTCAGACAAAAAGTTAAAGGGTAGGAATAAGGGACATCGCTGGTCATAAAATATTCATTAGCCCCCCCCCCCCCCCCTAAATAAATCAATATCAGTCAATATATTTTTTCTGTGATTTATTTTTTTTCGTCAACCGTTCCATCGCATCTTAAACTCCTAGGACCGGGGGAGGCTGCTGCTGCACCAGTGACTGTTAGACTTTCTTCAGAAATACTAGGAGAGAGGGGTACCCCTACACAGAACTGAACTGGATCAAAGATGGAGGACAGAAATACTAGGAGAGAGGCGTAACCCTACACAGAACTGAACTGGATCAAAGATGGCGGACAGAAATACTAGGAGAGAGGGGTACCCCTACACAGAACTGAACTGGATCAAAGATGGAGGACAGAAACACTAGGAGAGAGGGGTACCCCTACACAGAACTGAACTGGATTAAAGATGGCGGACAGAAATACTAGGAGAGAGGGGTACCCCTACACAGAACTGAACTGGATCAAAGATGGCGGACAGAAACACTAGGAGAGAGGGGTACCCCTACACAGAACTGAACTGGATCAAAGATGGCGGACAGAAATACTAGGAGAGAGGGGTACCCCTACACAGAACTGAAATGGATCAAAGATGGAGGACAGAAATACTAGGATGGAAGCAAATGTAAGGGATTATAACGTCATAACGAATCATGCAGAAACATGTACAGTTGACAGGAATGTTAGTTAATGTAGAGACAAACGATTATGTTTTTTTAAATCATAAAGTTCATTTACGAAAATCGCGATTTAGCAAGCTAGCTGACTAGTTAACATTAGCCAGCTAGCTGAATAGCTAACATTAGCCAGCTAGCTGACTAGCTAACATTAGCCAGCTAGCTGACTAGCTAACATTAGCCAGCTAGCTGACTAGCTAACATTAGCCAGCTAACGGACTAGCTAACATTAACCAGCTAGCTGACTAGCTAACATTAGCCAGCTAGCTGACTGGCTAACATTAACCAGCTAGCTGACTAGCTAACAATAACCAGCTAGCTGACTAGCTAACATTAGCCAGCTAACGGACTAGCTAACATTAACCAGCTAGCTGACTAGCTAACATTAGCCAGCTAACGGACTAGCTAACATTAACCAGCTAGCTGACTAGCTAACATTAGCCAGCTAGCTGACTAGCTAACATTAACCAGCTAGCTGACTAGCTAACATTAACCAGCTAGCTGACTAGCTAACATTAGCCAGCTAGCTGACTAGCTAACATTAACCAGCTAGCTGACTAGCTAACATTAGCCAGCTAGCTGGGCTAGCTTTATGGGTGTTGTGACATGAGTATGAAATTGTCATTCTGGTTGTTTTAGGGACTCCTGAAACAACCAGCAATCCAGGCTGTCGTTTTGTGAAACAGTGGATGTATAGAATCTAGTTAGCTGAAGAATTTACTGCAAATTGAATGTACAATTTTGTAAGCTTGCCTTGCTGATATTTGCCATGCAGATAGATGAAATAACGTAGCTAGCTATGTTCTTGCTTATTGTGCAGTGGATGATTATAATACCTGTATGCCTATGGATGTGTAGCTAGCTATCTAGCCGATCTGTGTATGGACCCAAACGTTTGGTATACATATTAGTTCAGAACCTATGAACCTCAGCTATCATAGCCAGTTGTATCAACTTCAAAACAGCCTGAATGACATTAATGAAGCCTATGGATTGAGTAGAATATAATATCATGTTGTACCAAGGATGCAAGTCGTATATACATGTAGTTATTACCATGCATGAGATCCCCACATTGTAGCCTGTACATTTAATATATTCACTGATCATGTACTCTACCTTGGCAAATAAAGGTGCAGTTTAGGTATGAATGTCTTCGAGATTATTTTTCAGTCATATCCAATACCAGGAGTATCAAATTCCAGTCTTTGAATGACGCTGTGTCTGCATGTATGGATTACAATTATACACTTCAACAGTGTTTACCAATCTTGGTCCTGGGACATCAATGGTTACACATTGTAACTAATAGACTAGAAACAGGATTTAACTAGTTAATTCATATATACAGAAATATAATGTTAAAAAACAATACACTACACTTCCTATGCATCATGTAAATACTCTAACACTGGTTCATCTCAACATCTAATGCCCTTCATCTGCATTGATCTGATAAACACAGGATAGGTGGAGTATTTCATCACATTACACTTCATTTCAACCAGTAGAGAATGTGAAACGCTTTATTGAAAAGCTCATTATCCAAGTGTTATAAATACAAGTTTAATCTGTACTTCAATGCACATCTGTTGTGCATTATAAAAACAGAGGAAGAAAGAGGAGGTGGTGAGAGAGGTGTAAAAGACAGAAAGGGAAAGAGGTAAGCACATAGGAGCAGGGAAGGCAGCACATGATTAATGAATCACAGTGCTACATAAATATTCTCTCAGTTCGTCACAATTACATAATAGTGTCTCTAGTCGGCCCAAAGGTTCTTAAAAGCAGGTGAGGTGGTGATGATGGGACTGGGGGTTGGCATCCTCTCACATCAAAACATATCTGCAGACGAGAGACAGATGGTGTTTGTGTTTTTATTTTAACATTGTTAGTCATCAATCAGGAGGTGAAATGCAAAACTGACCTTGGATCGTTAACTCTGGGACTACTTGCATCTCTGTCTGTATTTCAATGTAAAGCATCTCTTTAATAATACTTCCTGTATAATATAAACTGACCTGGGATCATTAACTCTGGGACTACTGCATCTCTATCTGTATTTCAATGTAAAGCATCTCTTTAATAATACTTCCTGTATAATATAAACTGACTTGGGATCATTAACTCTGGCACTACTGCATCTCTATCTCTATTTCAATGTAAAGCATCTCTTTAATAATACTTCCTGTTGACCTGACCAAGTGACCTCTCACCTCTGATCATGCTGAGCCCTCTATGTAGCCAGTTCAGATGCAGGAGGGGTTCGTCGACACAGCTGATATAACCTAGAGGATTTAGGGAGAAGAGGAGAGAGGGATGAAGTGAAGGAGAGAGACTGTTATTGAGAAAATAAGGTCGTTAAAGCGACAGTGTTCAACAGGAATCTGTGTGTGGCCTCACCTGGTGTCCACACCACACTAAGTGGCTGCAGAGTACTTTATGCTGAAAAACATGAATGGACACACAAGGATAAACAATATAGCGTAGTTATAGAAATAATGAAGTGTCTCACTATTCTCCATGGTTGGCCCTCTTGCCTATTCTTTGAAGGTGGAAGGAGCCACAGTTATACACCTGAACCTGTTTACTGCACAACACAATCCATCAATCAGATTGATACATGTGTGTGTAGGTGTGGGTTATAGGGTGTCTAATTGTTCTACATTTTTTCAATATGGGTGATTTAAAATAGCCTGTTTTGTTTTTGTACAGACATCACACACCCTTACCTAAACAGCACCCTCACCTGAGAAGTAGAAATCAAAGGGAGAGAAACTGTGAATTGAATAACTGCAGTTGACATAGCTCAGTAAATGGAAGAATACTCTTATTGCAATGTGAATGGCTCTTAAAAGAGCCTTTGGTTGTGCATAGTGACATCTATGGTGTTGCCAGGGAACAGCACCCTCTTTGAAGAAGTAGGAGGTGAAGATCTCCTGCACACGGATTGCCTCTCTTGCTGCGTTGTTGGACCCCATCCTTGAAACATCCTGCAGAGCAGCAGACTCCTCCTCTGGCACACGGCGGCGAGCTGCAGATCCCCTCCTGGTCCTCGTGTCCATCCTCATGAAGTTACGCAGGACACAGGTAGCCTTCACACACCTGAATTCCTCCAGGAGGCAGTCCTAGATGACCCTGGTCACCCAACCTTGCAGTGCCCTACACGTTAACTGTAGGCAACCGTTATGAAGGAATCTCCAGTTACAAGGTATCTGTAGGAATATGGAAGACAATGTAATTATTAGACTGTTACATCACCAGGTCTTTGTGGATTACTAAAGTATAATATCCCTGATAACAAATCATGATAACATTGGATTGATAGATGCATGGGCACACATATGTACATGTGTAGCATGTGACAATAACAGAATCATATCAAGGACAGCATCACAAATGAATACATAAATACCACTTGAAGCTTGATGATGAGTTTGAATCATTTGAATCAGCTGTGCAGTGTGAAGGCAAAAACAAAAATGTGCCCCTCTTTGAGTCCCCAGGACTGAGAACCACTGCTCTTCATTGGGACCTCTTCATATGTAGACTGGCTTTCATAGAGCTCTTTATCTGAGGACAGAAAACCTCACAAGAAACAGACTTCATTATAGTCAAATTACACCACACTGAATATTATGTTACTATTATCTCCGTCCTCACTTCTAGGGACAGGAACTACACAAAAGTACCTGCCCTATCCAGAATAGCCTCCTCTCTCACTGACAGTTGGGGCTGCTCTCCTTTCACCCTCCTCCATGGCTGTTAGCTAGCTACCTACAAATGCATGTGGAGTTTGTTTTTTACAATGATAAATACATCAAGATAGCTAGCTAAAATGAAGTTAGGTAGCTGGTGATATTTAATTATATCTATACAGAATGTGATATTTAATTCTATCTAGCTATCTATCTATACAGAATGTGTAGTTGGCTAGATAGCTAGCTCATTTAGCAGCTCATTTGAGTTAGCCTGCACTGTAGCTAGTTAGCTAATAATACATCGGTTTTTTTTACATTTTCAAAATCTATTTACTTACTTACTTGAATAGGTTCTCCCAGCCATGTGGACAACTGGAAACAGGGCAGTAAAGTTTGTCACCAGAGCGTTTTAGAGGATATTACTATTGAACTATGTACCCATTTAAGAACCAGACCTTCATACAAACTTGCTCTGCTGAATTCTTGACGGAGTCACAATGGGCGGCCTAAGAGGCATCTAGTCCATCTGCTGACTGGACGCAGTTCAGTAAAATGTACATTTTATCTTCAGACAACAAGTTAAAGGGGTCAAATACTTATTTCACTCATTAAAATGCAAATCATTTTATAACATTTTTGACATGCGTTTTTCAGGATTTTTTGTTGTTGTTATTCTGTCTCTCACTGTTCAAATAAACCATTAAAATGATAGACTGATCATTTCTTTGTCAGTGAAAGTGTAAGTGGGCAAACGTACAAAATCAGCAGGGGATCAAATACTTTTTTCCCCCGCTGTATCTCAGTCTATGCTGCTCTGACATTGTTTATCCATATATTTATATATTCCTAATTCCATTCCTTTACTTAGATATGTGTGTATTAGGTATTTGTTGTGAAATTGTTAGATATTAATTGTTAGATATTACTGCACTGTGGGAACTAGAAGGACAAGCATTTCACTACACCTGCAATAACATCTGCTGAACACCTGTATGTGACCAACAACATTTGATTTATTACGAAGGTAATTTGTGTCAAATTTACTTTTCCCCTCATTCACCCCATCTCTTTACATTGCTTATGCATAATCAGTGGCCTGACTGTGTCAAAGGCCCATCCTGGTAGATCTGAACCTAATGCAGCTTGGAGTGATCAGAAGTCACATTTAGGTACCAGGTGTAACTGAGGCCATAGATGCTCCATATACATTACTTTGAGTGTTTTATATAATATGACTAAATGTGTTTCTGTGTTGCAGGGGCAGTCAGAAATGGAACAGCAAGGCCACAGAACATGACATAATCAGAGCTGTGGGAGACCACCTCAAGCCCCTGGTAGAGCCGGGGGTGGTGTTTACCACTCCACCACGCCTTCAGCAGGCTGGAAACGTGATACTGTTTTTCATACCAAGAGTCTGTTGATTGGCCAGTCATTGGGTTAATTTGTACGAAATCAAATCCAGCTTTATTTATACAGCACATTTCAGACATGGATGCAACACAATGGCTTCACAGGAAAAAAAATAAAAAATGAAAATAAACAGAAATATTTAGTAAACAACAAACAGAAGACTAACAACTGAAAGACTAATGAACATTCTAAGGAAATGCCATTGATTAAAATATTAATTGGATGCAATATCCAACCCAAAATATAAGCTTGTTTTTTAGGAGGGGCTCTGAAAGACACTATGGGGGTGTCCACTGGAAGTTGACTAGTAACAACAACTGGGACCTAAAAGACACCCACCATGAGACCCACTAAATCTGCCCAAGAAGAGGAAAACAAAAGAAAATCCCACACCAAACTTAAAGACAGGAAGTAAACCAAAAAGGTGGAGCAACTAAAGGTGTTGACTCTCCACATGTATCAAGACAACTGGAGCACTGGGCCAGACACTCTTAAATAGAACCTGGACCAGCTCAGGTGAAACACTTTCCCACTAACGAGATGGACAAGCCAGCACAGGTGTAACACATACTGACTAACGAGGTGACACCAATCAGTGCGTCCTACGTGCTAACGAGCTAGACGGGCTAACGAGCTAGACGTGCTAACGAGCTAACACCTTCCCCCTTAAGACAACAAATATATCCTACATTTCTTTTGGACAAATTTGCTCACCACCAACGGAAAACAACTTCCATTTCACATTATAATCAACTACAATGATTCACCTTCACCAATATAAACATGGTGTCTACTGGCTGTCAACAATTAAAAACAAGAAAAAACACATATTTCTAAATAATAATATACAATAGGATTATTTGTTTCTCCTTTTTCTTTCTATAGAATCCTAAATCCCACTAGCTTCTAGAACTCTCGTCTTCCTAAAACTCACTAGCTTCTAGAACTCTCGTCTTCCTAAAACTCACTAGCTTCTAGAACTCTCCTCTTCCTAAAAAACACTAGCTTCTAGAACTCTCGTCTTCCTAAAACTCACTAGCTTCTAGAACTCTCGTCTCCTTGGAACGAGCCCAAACAAAACTCATCTCCAATACGGAAAAACATGCAGCCAAAATAAATAAAGATCCATGGCAACGCACTAGCTAAACGCAAAACACAAATCTTATATCCATTTGGGGGGAAATCAGGTTGAACCTGCTCTTGAAACTAACACAACAAAACAAAAAACACATGGAAATGGAGATATATTTTACCTCACTGGTTAGACAACCTGCAGAAGACAGTCAGCTACATTATGGAGTGATGCATTTAAATTTAGGGGTCCCTAAACAAAGGAACACAACACTTATTTGTCATAACTCATCGATATCATGTTGAAATCAATTGTGCCGAGAGGAGGGAGATGAGGTTGCGCGTCCTGTTAAAACTAACAGCTCAAAAATCACACGGAATCTGGGAATAATGTGTACATCCCTGGTTAGAGGACAATTTGTAGAAAACAGCCAGATACATTTTGATTCCAGTGGGTCACCAACATGGTAAGTGTAACACAACTCTTTTTTTGTTAGTCACTTTTTGTTAAATCACATAAATAGTAACTCTTCCATTTCAGAGCCTGGATTTTCCCTCTGAGGCTAATATCCATATCATGTTGAAATCAATAGAACAGGGGACAAACATTTAGGGTTCTACATTGTGACATCATTAAAATACTCCTTCTACAATGTTAAAACATTCTACATTGTGACATCATTAAAATACTCCTTCTACAATGTTTAAACATTCATCATTGATATCACGAAATAACTCCATGTATTTTCTGATGTTTGATCAGATGTCTTATCGGAGAATCTCTTGTCACACTGATCACAGCTATAAGATTTCTCTCCTGTGTGTGTTCTCTTGTGTGATTTCAGGCCACCTGACTGAGTAAAACTCTTCCCACATTGACCACAGCTATAAGGTTTCTCTCCTGTGTGTGTTCTCTGGTGTAGTCAGATTGCTTGATGCAGCAAAACTCTTCCCACATTGAGTACAGCTATAAGATTTCTCTCCTGTGTGTCTTCTCTGGTGCACTGTCAGATCTGTAGATTGAACAAAACTCTTCCCACATTGAGTACAGCTATAAGGATTCTCTCCTGTGTGTATTCTCTGGTGCACTCTCAGACCTGTAGATTGAACAAAACTCTTCCCACATTCACCACAGCAATAAGATTTCTCTCCTGTGTGTGTTCTCTGATTAATTTTAATGCCTGATGAGGTGAATCTCTTCCCACAGTCAGAGCAGCAGTGAGTTCTCTTCCCTGTGGGTCTCTGCAGGTGTTTCTTGAGGTGTTCTGATCTGGAGAGACTCTTCTCTGCCTCGTCAGCATCATGAGGTTGTTGAGGCTCCCCAGAGGATCCACGATAGTCCCGTATCTCTCCTGTGTGAACAACAAAGTCAGACAGATGGTTAAAGGCCCACAACAGCAGAAATCCACTGTTTATTTGAGGTAAAAGGTCGTACCCATGAAGTTATACAACAACTGATGTCTGTAAAATTATTTGACCATTAAGACAGTCAACTTAGCAACAATCATATTTTGTCTTGTTTTCAAATTAGTAGAAACTAGAAATAAGTTATTAAAGTTGTTGAAACTCTAAGCAGTGTGCCAGATGACTTTTGGTCTCCAATATAGGCCCCTTTAGCTGAGTAAAACATCTTCCCACATTGATTACAGCTACATGGTTTCTCTCCTGTTTGTATTATCTGATGTGATTTCAGGGTTTGTAGCCGAATAAATCTCTTCCCACATTGATCACAGCCGTAAGGTTTCTCTCCTGTGTGTGTTCTCTGGTGTCTAGTTAGATTGCTAGATGTAGTAAAACTCTTCCCACATTGATCACAGCTATAAGGTTTCTCTCCTGTGTGAATTCTTTGATGTATTTTAAGGTCTGATGAAGAGCTGAATCTCTTCCCACAGTCAGAGCAGCAATGAGATTTCTTCCCTGTGGGTCTCTGCTGGTGTTTCTTGAGGAGTTCTGATCTGGAGAGACTCCTCTCTGCCTCTTCAGCATCATGAGGTTGTTGAGGCTCCCCAGAGGATCCAAGATAGTGAAGTATCTCTCCTGTGTGAACAACAAAGTCAGACAGATGGTTAAAGGCCCACAACAGCAGAAATCCACTATTTATTTGAGGTAAAGGGTGATGTCCAGAGCGTACCCATGAAACTGTACAACAATTGTCATCTGTTAAATTTGAAAATTAAGACAGTCAAGATAGCAACAATAGTCATATTTAGTCTTGTTTTCACATTAGTAGTAACATCGATGATTGTAGGCTAGAAATAAGTTATTCATGTTGTTGAAACTCTAAGCAGTGTGCCAGATGACTTTTGGTCTCCAATATAGGCCCCTTTCTGTGTTTGCTAAAATTGTGGCACGAGAGCAATGCACACACAGAAACACCTCCCTGCTAATGAGGAAACCAATAGTTATGGATGTAGTATATCTGCTAATGAGGAAACCACTAGTTATGGATGTAGTATATCTGCTAATGAGGAAACCACTAGTTATGGATGTAGTATATCTGGTAATGAGGAAACCACTAGTTATGGATGTAGTATATCTGGTAATGAGGAAACCACTAGTTATGGATGTAGTATATCTGCTAATGAGGAAACCACTAGTTATGGATGTAGTATATCTGGTAATGAGGAAACCACTAGTTATGGATGTAGTATATCTGGTAATGAGCAAACCACTAGTTATGGATGTAGTATATCTGGTAATGAGGAAACCACTAGTTATGGATGTAGTATATCTGGTAATGAGGAAACCACTAGTTATGGATGTAGTATATCTGGTAATGAGGAAACCACTAGTTATGGATGTAGTATATCTGGTAATGAGGAAACCACTAGTTATGGATGTAGTATATCTGCTAATGAGGAAACCACTAGTTATGGATGTAGTATATCTGGTAATGAGGAAACCACTAGTTATGGATGTAGTATATCTGCCTGGAGCAAAAAATAGTGAGCAAAGATTTTCGTTTTCACAATGTATTCTGAATATTACAGCACTAGATCAGGAGTGCTACTCAAGGAAACTCACATTAAGGTCTGTGTCTATTCACTAATTCACCACCGTGGGGGAAAACTCAGGGGAGTTCTCATAGGCTGACAGCAAAAACAGTCTCCATTTACAGGTTGCTTATGAGTGCATTTCACATTAAATATGGATTATAATTGTAAGACTCGCTTGAATCACCTACTTAATATGTTTGTGTTATTGTCGCATATCAACTGATTTATACTTAAAAAACACTTCAACCAGTAAAATGCTCTTTGGCTTTTCCATCAGCCTGACAATGAGGGTTTGTACACTAAGTGTTTAACAAATTGGCCCATAACTTCACCTAACAACAACATAGACCTACTGTAGGAACCATAACTTCACCTAACAATAACATAGACCTACTGTAGGACCCATAACTTCACCTAACAATAACATAGACCTACTGTAGGAACCATAACTTCACCTAACAATAACATAGACCTACTGTAGGAACCATAACTTCACCTAACAACAACACAGACCTACTGTAGGACCCATAACTTCACCTAACAATAACATAGACCTACTGTAGGACCCATAACTTCACCTAACAACAACACAGACCTACTGTAGGACCCATAACTTCACCTAACAATAACATAGACCTACTGTAGGACCCATAACTTCACCTAACAATAACATAGACCTACTGTAGGACCCATAACTTCACCTAACAATAACATAGACCTACTGTAGGACCCATAACTTCACCTAACAATAACATAGACGTAGGACTATAAATCATTTAATATTTCAGGTGAAACATGGAAACTAAAATGTTTTTGTCATGACATTTCATAACCTGATCACCAGATAATTTTGTGAATAATCCCACTAGGCTACTCTGTAATGTGTTGTCATTCTAAATGTCCTGAATAAAGGAAAATAGCTCTGTGTGTTGAACAATAGCCTATCCACCAAGGAACAGTTCTCTACACATTATGAGCGAAGTATCTCTGTGTCCAAACAGACTAACAAGACCCTACTGTAAATCAGCCAGACAGTAACACATTATAAACATCAATTTGTTAGGGATGTTGGATCCAACATGGAGAACGGCATAACTGTCTTTACCAGAGTAATGAATGAAGAAGCACTTTGGTTGTTGTTGCATGTCCTGATGTTTGTCATGTGACTGTCATTCAGAAAATGATTTCCTGGATCAGCTGATGATAGTTGAACATGTGACTGTAACTAAACAGCTACAGTATTAAGTATTATGTGTAATTATTGAAGAACGACGTTAATGACAGTATCTATTTGGGTGTTGTCAATAAAGTTAAGGTGACTCTCGGTTAGAACCATTGGATTTAGCAAACTCTGAAATTATTTAGGATTTCTGTGCCCATAAAAACTGTTTTCCCAGCGTAACATAAGGAGACACTAAATGTTACGTAGGTAGAGTGCATTTCAGAGATCTGAATACAAAAAACTGTCCTAACAGGACAATAACCTAAACCACAAGGCCAAATCTACACTGGAGGAGCTTACCAAGATGACATTGAATGTTCCTGAGTGGCCTAGTTACAGTTTGGACTTAAATCGTCTTTAAAATCTATAGCAAGACTTGAAAATGGCTTTCTAGCAATGATCAACAACCAACTTGACAGAACATGAAGGATTTTAAAAAGAATAATGAATATTCACATGAAGATCAGTCTCCTATTGGATGACATCACGACTTCCCATCAAGCCAACTCCTTGAAGGCCTTACTATGACATCACTCACTCCTTCTAGTTTGCCTTCATGGACAATTCATACAGTACAAAAACATATTCAAGTGTAGAATGCCCTTTTAAAAATCACACATTAGTTCAACAACTGCAGAGTTTGTGTCCCTGTTTTATTAGATAGTACTCACTGTATTTACTGGTGTTAATCAGATCAATGTCCCTGTTTTATAAGATAGTACTCACTGTATTTACTGGTGTTAACCAGATCAATGTCCCTGTTTTATAAGATAGTACTCACTGTATTTACTGGTGTTAATCAGATCAAGGTCCCTGTTTTATTAGATAGTACTCACTGTATTTACTGGTGTTAATCAGATCAATGTCCCTGTTTTATTAGATAGTACTCACTGTATTTACTGGTGTTAATCAGATCAATGTTCCTGTTTTATAAGATAGTACTCACTGTATTTACTGGTGTTAATCAGTTCTCCAGTCTTCTCTTCATCATTGACAGTAATTGACCCCTCTTCAGCCTTAATTCCAAAAACGACTTCATCTTCTTTCACTTCATCCTCCACTCCAAAAACTGCATCCTCCTCCTCTTTCACTCTGAACGCGTCTTTCTCTTCTTTCACTGTAACGTCTTTCTCTTCTTCTTTCACTGTAACAGCCTCACCCTCTACTTGTTTTTGTATTGTAACATCTTTCTCTTCCTCCTCCTCTTTCACCAGAGCTTCTTTCTCCGTCCAGCAGACCTCTTCTTTAACAGGAGGAGAGTAGCTTAGTGAACTCATGGTCGGAGATAATAGCTAGTTAGCATTAGCGACTAGACTAGTGCTAATTTAACCAGCCAGCTAGTTGACTTACAACGTAAATATTAAATTAAATGGGGTAGCTAGTTGTTTCCACATAAGTATGTTTAAATCATAGTAGCAAATAAACCACGAAATTGTCTAAAGAACTTGAATGTTCCGACTTTGTCGGCTAGCGAGCTACCGAGGTGGCTGCAGTTGTTGAAGAAGCGTTCCGTCCACTAGATTATACGTCACACTAGAAACATCGCCTGAAAGACACATATCGCCATCTGTTGTCTGGAGGGAGGAAACGCAGTTGAGGAGGGAAAACTATTTTTATTCTTCATTGAATTATAATATTATAAAGCAGTTTAGGGAAACGTTTTTTCTCTCCATTAAATATGAATATTATATCAACACGTACAAAGAGCAACAAGTGTTGTTTGATTAGTTCAGATTTTTTTTATGAAAATTTTAAACAAACTCTACATCTACTCCACATCTGTATTTCTGATTCAGTGAAATAACTAGATATCAAAACAAGCACCTAGTTATTGATACCCTTGATAAAGATGAGCAAAAATTACTGTAAAAAATAAATAAATAAACTTTACCCACTACCAGGATATTTTAGCCCAAAACCTGGTTACCTCTCTGCTAGGAGGCTGAGACTTGGCCATAAGTGGATCTTCCAGCAAGACACATCAACATCCACAAAGAAATGGTTAATTGAGCACAAAAATCAACATTTTCAATGGCCATCTCAGTCTTCAGACTCATAAAACATTTCAGTGTCATTATCCTCCCAAGGGGAGGGTGCTGGAGTATTGAAAACATGGGTGGCAATAATTCAGACCCCTACCTTTTGAGAATTACATGTTAAATTAAATATATTTTTCTGAACAATTGTATTAGTTTAAAATAATATAGGACTAGCTATAGGACTAGGTCTATACTGCTCCTACATGGTGTAACAATACATCATGTAGATGTATATAATGAACAGACTAGGTCTATACTGCTGCTACATGGTGTAACAATACATCATGTAGATGTATATAATGAACAGACTAGGTCTATACTGCTCCTACATGGTGTAACAATACATCATGTAGATGTATATAATGAACAGACTAGGTCTATACTGCTCCTACATGGTGTAACAATACATCATGTAGATGTATATAATGAACAGACTAGGTCTATACTGCTCCTACATGGTGTAACAATACATCATGTAGATGTATATAATGAACAGACTAGGTCTATAATGCTCCTACATGGTGTAACAATACATCATGTAGATGTATATAATGAACAGACTAGGTCTATACTGCTCCTACATGGTGTAACAATACATCATGTAGATGTATATAATGAACAGACTAGGTCTATACTGCTCCTACATGGTGTAACAATACATCATGTAGATGTATATAATGAACAGACTAGGTCTATACTGCTCCTACATGGTGTAACAATACATCATGTAGATGTATATAATGAACAGACTAGGTCTATACTGCTCCTACATGGTGTAACAATACTTCATGTAGATGTATATAATGAACAGACTAGGTCTATACTGCTCCTACATGGTGTAACAATACATCATGTAGATATATACTACCGTTCAAAAGTTTGGGGTCACTTAGAAATGTCCTTGTTTTTTAAAGAAAGCACATTTTTCATCCATTAAAATAATAATAAAATTAATCAGAAATACAGTGTAGACATTGTTAATGTTGTAAAAAAATTAAGAAACAAAAAAATTAAACAAATTCACCTTTATTTAACCGACACAAACAACAACTTGTTCTTTAACAAAGCTTTTGTAAACAGTGTTGTTGCATAACAATCAGGCAGTAGAACAACAATAATCATCACCCTCTTGACCAATCTACCCTCCCCTTAACATTGGGTTGATTCAGACCCTGCCAGTGTACCAGGTGGACATTGGGTTTGATTCAGACCCTGTCAGTGTACCAGGTGGACATTGGGTTGATTCAGACCCTGTCAGTGTACCAGGTGGACATTGGGATTGATTCAGACCCTGTCAGTGTACCAGGTGGACATTGGGTTTGATTCAGGCCCTGCCAGTGTACCAGGTGGACATTGGGTTTGATTCAGACCCTGCCAGTGTACCAGGTGGACATTGGGTTTGATTCAGACCCTGTCAGTGTACCAGGTGGTCATTGGGTTGATTCAGACCCTGTCAGTGTACCAGGTGGACATTGGGTTGATTCAGGCCCTGTCAGTGTACCAGGTGGACATTGGGTTTGATTCAGACCCTGTCAGTGTACCAGGTGGACATTGGGTTTGATTCAGGCCCTGCCAGTGTACCAGGTGGACATTGGGTTTGATTCAGACCCTGTCAGTGTACCAGGTGGACATTGGGTTTGATTCAGACCCTGTCAGTGTACCAGGTGGACATTGGGTTTGATTCAGACCCTGCCAGCATGGCCAGAAATGTATTCCAAGGTCAGTAACTTATAACCACAGAACCACCACAGACCTTTCATGCATGACTAAAAACACCTAAGTATTAGATTTACTGCCATGGTCTAGTATGTCACTGCATCAGACACCATTCACAATGCTGGCTGAGGTACTAGTAAAACATGACATATTATTTCCTAACCATTCACAATGCTGGCTGAGGTACGAGTAAAACATGACATATTATTTCCTAACCATTCACAATGCTGGCTGAGGTACTAGTAAAACATGACATATTATTTCCTAACCATTCACAATGCTGGCTGAGGTACTAGTAAAACATGACCTATTATTTCCTAACCATTCACAATGCTGGCTGAGGTACGAGTAAAACATGACATATTATTTCCTAATTGTAAAAAATTCCCCACTCCTTAAAAAAAATATTACAAATCATTTCAGACTCAAATATGTCATTTTAAATGGCTCAATTCAATCCAGCTGGGCCTTTTTAACACAGTCAGTTGTTCCTGCTGTAGATGTTATGCCTTTGTACAGATCTAGGATCAGTTCTCCTCCACAATGCATATTCAGTACCGGTCAATTGTTTGGACACACCTCCAAATTCAATGTTTTTTCTTTATTTTAACTATTGTCTACATTGTAGAATAATAGTGGAGACATCAAAACTATGAAATAACTCATATGGAATCATGTAGTAACCAAAAAAAAGTGTTAAACAAATCAAATTATATTCTATATTTTATATTCTCCAAGTTTATCATTTTAAAAGTCTAATTGATCATTAGAAAACCCTTTTGCAATTATGTTAGCACAGCTGAAAACTGTTGTTCTGATTAATGAAGCAATAAAACTGGTCTTCTTTAGACTAGTTGAGTATCTGGAGCATCAGCATTTGTGAGTTCGATTACAGGCTCAAAATGGCCAGAAACAAATCATTTTCTTCTGAAAATTGTTAGTCTATTCTATTTCTGAGAAATGAAGGCTATTCCATGTGAGAAATTGCCAAGAAACTGAAGATCTCGTACAATGCTGTGTACTACTCCCTACACAGAACAGCGCAAACTGGCCTAACCAGAATGGAAGGAGGCCCCAGTGCATAACTGAGCAAGAGGACAAGTACATTAGTGTCTAATTTTAGAAACAGACACCTCAGAAGTTTTCAACTAGGTGCTTAATCAAATAGTACCTGCAAAACACCAGTCTAAACGTCAACAGTGAAGAGGCGACTCCGGGATGTTGGCTTTCTAGGCAGAGTTGCAAAGAAAAATCCATATCTCAGACCGTTTAAAAAAAGGAAAAGATTAAGATGGGCAAACTAACACAGACATTGGGCAGAGGAAGATTGGAAAAAAGTGTTATGGACAGACTAATCTAAGTTTGAGGTGTTCGGATCACAAACAAGAACATTTGTGAGTTCCAGAAAAAATGAAAAGATGCTGGAGGAGTGCTTGACGCCTTCTGTCAAGCATGGTGGAGGCAATGTGATGGTCTGGGGGTGCTTTGGTGGTGGTAAAGTGGGAGATTTGTACAGGGTAAAAGGGATCTTGAAGAAGGAAGGCTATCACTCCATTTTGCAAAGCCATGCCATACCCTGTGGACGGCGCTTAATTGGAGCCAACTTCCTCCTACACCAGGACAATGACCCAAAGCACAGCTCCATTTAGGGAAGAAGCATTCAGCTGGTATTCTGTCTATAATGGAGTGGTCAGCACAGTCACCGGATCTCAACCCTATTGAGCTGTTGTGGGAGCAGCTTGACCGTATGATACGTAAGAAGTACCCATCAATCCAATCCAACTTGTGGGAGGTGCTTCAGGAAACATGGGGTGAAATCTCTTTAGATTACCTCAACAAATTGACAACTAGAATGCCAAAGATCTGCAAGGCTGTAATTGCTGCAAATGGAGGATTCAAAGTCTGAAGGACACAATTATTATTCCAATTAAAAATCATTATTTAAAACCTTGTCAAAGTCTTGACTATATTTACTATTCATTATGCAACTCATTTCATGAATGTTTTCATGGAAAACAAGGACATTTCTAATTGACTCCAAACTTTTGAACGGCAATGTAGGTTCAACAGGTTTGAGCACCGAATCGCATGCGCAGTGTGGCCTTTTTGTCATCTACTAAACCACTGGCCGTGTTCGAGAGCTTCAAATCCATGCTGCATTGTGGGTAAATGGTCACTGGCTGACTGATTTATAAATAATAATGAGTAGTTATTTATGATGTAAGGTGATGTGTAGATCAGTCAGTCGGCAGTCGCATGCAATGTCGAACAAGCCCAATACCAAACCAATCAGGTGGTTGTTTGATCAAATGAAGCTTCAGACGCCATTGATGACGTGCTGCTGATAAAGTGATACAGGCATCGGTACACTGCTTTGAAGTTTACTGCTTAGCGATTTGGACCCAGCCCTCGTAGCTCCGGTATCAAACATAACATCCCTAATGAAAAGTTGTCAAAACAAAAAGTAGCAAGCAGGTTGATTTCCTCTGTCGATTTGAGCCCACAGCAAGAAGGCACCAGAGCCTACCGTGCTAACGGGTTCCCACTAGATATAACACAACCACACAGTTCATGAAAGGTATGAGGTGAAGCTTGAGCTAGATATCGACCTTCCTGTTCCCGTCCCTCAAGTCAGTGAGTCAACACAGGAAGGAGCAATGGATGGACAGTTCATTTATTTCCAAAGCTGCAATGATGGGACACACACAGTATGGATGAATGATCAGTAGTGACGGGATATAAATAGCACTCCGATAGTAATTCTCCACAAATCTGCCGTATAATATACTAACTTTGTTGTTGTTGAAATGTCTATCAAAGTTTTTGTGATCGCATGGTGGATTTAACAATTCCTACTAATTCCTAATGTACTCTAATAAAATAAATACAACATCAGAATAAACTGTCATCCAATTTAGTATCAAAATATATCAAATTAACCTGGAATATTACTCAACGTCCCCCTCTGGTGGTGAAGAAGTATAATCCACCTAAACTAACAGAACCGGGCTGATAAACTGGCTGGTGTTCATGAGTTTATAAAACACATACTTTATACATGTCATAAATTACCTGCATTGATGAGACACACAGTGTGGATGAATGATCAGGATATAAATAGCACTCCTAAAGAAGATGCAGTGTGGATGAATGATCAGGATATAAATAGCACTCCTAAAGAAGATGCAGTGTGGATGAATGATCAGGATATAAATAGCACTCCTAAAGAAGATGCAGTGTGGATGAATGATCAGGATATAAATAGCACTCCTAAAGAAGATGCAGTGTGGATGAATGATCAGAATATAAATAGCACTCCTATAGAAGATGCAGTGTGGATGAATGATCAGGATATAAATAGCACTCCTAAAGAAGATGCAGTGTGGATGAATGATCAGAATATAAATAGCACTCCTAAAGAAGATGCAGTGTGGATGAATGATCAGTAGTGACAGGATATAAATAGCACTCCTAAAGAAGTTGCAGTGTGGATGAATGATCAGGATATAAATAGCACTCCTAAAGAAGATGCAGTGTGGATGAATGATCAGAATATAAATAGCACTCCTAAAGAAGATGCAGTGTGGATGAATGATCAGGATATAAATAGCACTCCTAAAGAAGATGCAGTGTGGATGAATGATCAGGATATAAATAGCACTCCTAAAGAAGATGCAGTGTGGATGAATGATCAGGATATAAATAGCACTCCTATAGATGATGCAGTGTGGATGAATGATCAGAATATAAATAGCACTCCTAAAGAAGATGCAGTGTGGATGAATGATCAGTAGTGACAGGATATAAATAGCTCTCCTAAAGAAGATGCAGTGTGGATGAATGATCAGGATATAAATAGCACTCCTAAAGAAGATGCAGTGTGGATGAATGATCAGAATATAAATAGCACTCCTAAAGAAGATGCAGTGTGGATGAATGATCAGTAGTGACAGGATATAAATAGCACTCCTAAAGAAGTTGCAGTGTGGATGAATGATCAGGATATAAATAGCACTCCTAAAGAAGATGCAGTGTGGATGAATGATCAGAATATAAATAGCACTCCTAAAGAAGATGCAGTGTGGATGAATGATCAGGATATAAATAGCACTCCTAAAGAAGATGCAGTGTGGATGAATGATCAGGATATAAATAGCACTCCTAAAGAAGATGCAGTGTGGATGAATGATCAGGATATAAATATCACTCCTAAAGAAGATGCAGTGTGGATGAATGATCAGTAGTCAACAGGATATAAATAGCACTTTTAAAGAAGATGCAGTGTGGATGAATGATCAGGATATAAATAGCACTCCTAAAGATGATGCAGTGTGGATGAATGATCAGTAGTGACAGGATATAAATAGCACTCCTAAAGAAGTTGCAGTGTGGATGAATGATCAGGATATAAATAGCACTCCTAAAGAAGATGCAGTGTGGATGAATGATCAGAATATAAATAGCACTCCTAAAGAAGATGCAGTGTGGATGAATGATCAGGATATAAATAGCACTCCTAAAGAAGATGCAGTGTGGATGAATGATCAGGATATAAATAGCACTCCTAAAGAAGATGCAGTGTGGATGAATGATCAGGATATAAATATCACTCCTAAAGAAGATGCAGTGTGGATGAATGATCAGGATATAAATAGCACTCCTAAAGAAGATGCAGTGTGGATGAATGATCAGGATATAAATATCACTCCTAAAGATGATGCAGTGTGGATGAATGATCAGGATATAAATAGCACTCCTAAAGAAGATGCAGTGTGGATGAATGATCAGTAGTGACAGGATATAAATACCACTCCTAAAGGAGATGCAGTGTGGATGAATGATCAGGATATAAATAGCACTCCTAAAGGAGATGCAGTGTGGATGAATGATCAGTAGTGACAGGATATAAATAGCACTCCTATAGAAGATGCAGTGAGGATGAATGATCAGGATATAAATAGCACTCCTAAAGGAGATGCAGTGTGGATGAATGATCAGTAGTGACAGGATATAAATAGCACTCCTAAAGAAGTTGCAGTGTGGATGAATGATCAGGATATAAATAGCACTCCTAAAGAAGATGCAGTGTGGATGAATGATCAGAATATAAATAGCACTCCTAAAGAAGATGCAGTGTGGATGAATGATCAGGATATAAATAGCACTCCTAAAGAAGATGCAGTGTGGATGAATGATCAGGATATAAATAGCACTCCTAAAGAAGATGCAGTGTGGATGAATGATCAGGATATAAATAGCACTCCTATAGATGATGCAGTGTGGATGAATGATCAGAATATAAATAGCACTCCTAAAGAAGATGCAGTGTGGATGAATGATCAGTAGTGACAGGATATAAATAGCTCTCCTAAAGAAGATGCAGTGTGGATGAATGATCAGGATATAAATAGCACTCCTAAAGAAGATGCAGTGTGGATGAATGATCAGAATATAAATAGCACTCCTAAAGAAGATGCAGTGTGGATGAATGATCAGGATATAAATAGCACTCCTAAAGAAGATGCAGTGTGGATGAATGATCAGGATATAAATAGCACTCCTAAAGAAGATGCAGTGTGGATGAATGATCAGGATATAAATAGCACTCCTATAGATGATGCAGTGTGGATGAATGATCAGAATATAAATAGCACTCCTAAAGAAGATGCAGTGTGGATGAATGATCAGTAGTGACAGGATATAAATAGCTCTCCTAAAGAAGATGCAGTGTGGATGAATGATCAGGATATAAATAGCACTCCTAAAGAAGATGCAGTGTGGATGAATGATCAGAATATAAATAGCACTCCTAAAGAAGATGCAGTGTGGATGAATGATCAGTAGTGACAGGATATAAATAGCACTCCTAAAGAAGTTGCAGTGTGGATGAATGATCAGGATATAAATAGCACTCCTAAAGAAGATGCAGTGTGGATGAATGATCAGAATATAAATAGCACTCCTAAAGAAGATGCAGTGTGGATGAATGATCAGGATATAAATAGCACTCCTAAAGAAGATGCAGTGTGGATGAATGATCAGGATATAAATAGCACTCCTAAAGAAGATGCAGTGTGGATGAATGATCAGGATATAAATATCACTCCTAAAGAAGATGCAGTGTGGATGAATGATCAGTAGTCAACAGGATATAAATAGCACTTTTAAAGAAGATGCAGTGTGGATGAATGATCAGGATATAAATAGCACTCCTAAAGATGATGCAGTGTGGATGAATGATCAGTAGTGACAGGATATAAATAGCACTCCTAAAGAAGTTGCAGTGTGGATGAATGATCAGGATATAAATAGCACTCCTAAAGAAGATGCAGTGTGGATGAATGATCAGAATATAAATAGCACTCCTAAAGAAGATGCAGTGTGGATGAATGATCAGGATATAAATAGCACTCCTAAAGAAGATGCAGTGTGGATGAATGATCAGGATATAAATAGCACTCCTAAAGAAGATGCAGTGTGGATGAATGATCAGGATATAAATATCACTCCTAAAGAAGATGCAGTGTGGATGAATGATCAGGATATAAATAGCACTCCTAAAGAAGATGCAGTGTGGATGAATGATCAGGATATAAATATCACTCCTAAAGATGATGCAGTGTGGATGAATGATCAGGATATAAATAGCACTCCTAAAGAAGATGCAGTGTGGATGAATGATCAGTAGTGACAGGATATAAATACCACTCCTAAAGGAGATGCAGTGTGGATGAATGATCAGGATATAAATAGCACTCCTAAAGGAGATGCAGTGTGGATGAATGATCAGTAGTGACAGGATATAAATAGCACTCCTATAGAAGATGCAGTGAGGATGAATGATCAGGATATAAATAGCACTCCTAAAGGAGATGCAGTGTGGATGAATGATCAGTAGTGACAGGATATAAATAGCACTCCTAAAGAAGTTGCAGTGTGGATGAATGATCAGGATATAAATAGCACTCCTAAAGAAGATGCAGTGTGGATGAATGATCAGAATATAAATAGCACTCCTAAAGAAGATGCAGTGTGGATGAATGATCAGGATATAAATAGCACTCCTAAAGAAGATGCAGTGTGGATGAATGATCAGGATATAAATAGCACTCCTAAAGAAGATGCAGTGTGGATGAATGATCAGGATATAAATAGCACTCCTATAGATGATGCAGTGTGGATGAATGATCAGAATATAAATAGCACTCCTAAAGAAGATGCAGTGTGGATGAATGATCAGTAGTGACAGGATATAAATAGCTCTCCTAAAGAAGATGCAGTGTGGATGAATGATCAGGATATAAATAGCACTCCTAAAGAAGATGCAGTGTGGATGAATGATCAGAATATAAATAGCACTCCTAAAGAAGATGCAGTGTGGATGAATGATCAGTAGTGACAGGATATAAATAGCACTCCTAAAGAAGTTGCAGTGTGGATGAATGATCAGGATATAAATAGCACTCCTAAAAAAGATGCAGTGTGGATGAATGATCAGAATATAAATAGCACTCCTAAAGAAGATGCAGTGTGGATGAATGATCAGGATATAAATAGCACTCCTAAAGAAGATGCAGTGTGGATGAATGATCAGGATATAAATAGCACTCCTAAAGAAGATGCAGTGTGGATGAATGATCAGGATATAAATATCACTCCTAAAGAAGATGCAGTGTGGATGAATGATCAGTAGTCAACAGGATATAAATAGCACTCCTAAAGAAGATGCAGTGTGGATGAATGATCAGGATATAAATAGCACTCCTAAAGATGATGCAGTGTGGATGAATGATCAGTAGTGACAGGATATAAATAGCACTCCTAAAGAAGTTGCAGTGTGGATGAATGATCAGGATATAAATAGCACTCCTAAAGAAGATGCAGTGTGGATGAATGATCAGAATATAAATAGCACTCCTAAAGAAGATGCAGTGTGGATGAATGATCAGGATATAAATAGCACTCCTAAAGAAGATGCAGTGTGGATGAATGATCAGGATATAAATAGCACTCCTAAAGAAGATGCAGTGTGGATGAATGATCAGGATATAAATATCACTCCTAAAGAAGATGCAGTGTGGATGAATGATCAGGATATAAATAGCACTCCTAAAGAAGATGCAGTGTGGATGAATGATCAGGATATAAATATCACTCCTAAAGATGATGCAGTGTGGATGAATGATCAGGATATAAATAGCACTCCTAAAGAAGATGCAGTGTGGATGAATGATCAGTAGTGACAGGATATAAATACCACTCCTAAAGGAGATGCAGTGTGGATGAATGATCAGGATATAAATAGCACTCCTAAAGGAGATGCAGTGTGGATGAATGATCAGTAGTGACAGGATATAAATAGCACTCCTATAGAAGATGCAGTGAGGATGAATGATCAGGATATAAATAGCACTCCTAAAGGAGATGCAGTGTGGATGAATGATCAGTAGTGACAGGATAAAAATAGCACTCCTATAGAAGATGCAGTGTGGATGAATGATCAGGATATAAATAGCACTCCTAAAGAAGATGCAGTGTGGATGAATGATCAGGATATAAATAGCACTCCTAAAGAAGATGCAGTGTGGATGAATGATCAGGATATAAATAGCACTCCTATAGAAGATGCAGTGTGGATGAATGATCAGGATATAAATAGCACTCCTAAAGAAGATGCAGTGTGGATGAATGATCAGGATATAAATAGCACTCCTAAAGAAGATGCAGTGGGGATGAATGATCAGGATATAAATAGCACTCATAAAGAAGATGCAGTGTGGATGAATGATCAGTAGTGACAGGATATAAATAGCAGCCCTAAAGGAGATGCAGTGTGGATGAATGATCAGGATATAAATAGCACTCATAAAGAAGATGCAGTGTGGATGAATGATCAGTAGTGACAGGATATAAATAGCACTCCTATAGAAGATGCAGTGTGGATGAATGATCAGGATATAAATAGCACTCCTATAGAAGATGCAGTGTGGATGAATGATCAGTAATGACAGGATATAAATAGCACTCCTATAGAAGATGCAGTGAGGATGAATGATCAGGATATAAATAGCACTCCTAAAGAAGATGCAGTGTGGATGAATGATCAGAATATAAATAGCACTCCTATAGAAGATGCAGTGTGGATGAATGATCAGGATATAAATAGCACTCCTAAAGAAGATGCAGTGTGGATGAATGATCAGAATATAAATAGCACTCCTAAAGAAGATGCAGTGTGGATGAATGATCAGTAGTGACAGGATATAAATAGCACTCCTAAAGAAGTTGCAGTGTGGATGAATGATCAGGATATAAATAGCACTCCTAAAGAAGATGCAGTGTGGATGAATGATCAGAATATAAATAGCACTCCTAAAGAAGATGCAGTGTGGATGAATGATCAGGATATAAATAGCACTCCTAAAGAAGATGCAGTGTGGATGAATGATCAGGATATAAATAGCACTCCTAAAGATGATGCAGTGTGGATGAATGATCAGTAGTGACAGGATATAAATAGCACTCCTAAAGAAGTTGCAGTGTGGATGAATGATCAGGATATAAATAGCACTCCTAAAGAAGATGCAGTGTGGATGAATGATCAGTAGTGACAGGATATAAATAGCTCTCCTAAAGAAGATGCAGTGTGGATGAATGATCAGGATATAAATAGCACTCCTAAAGAAGATGCAGTGTGGATGAATGATCAGAATATAAATAGCACTCCTAAAGAAGATGCAGTGTTGATGAATGATCAGTAGTGACAGGATATAAATAGCACTCCTAAAGAAGTTGCAGTGTGGATGAATGATCAGGATATAAATAGCACTCCTAAAGAAGATGCAGTGTGGATGAATGATCAGAATATAAATAGCACTCCTAAAGAAGATGCAGTGTGGATGAATGATCAGGATATAAATAGCACTCCTAAAGAAGATGCAGTGTGGATGAATGATCAGGATATAAATAGCACTCCTAAAGAAGATGCAGTGTGGATGAATGATCAGGATATAAATATCACTCCTAAAGAAGATGCAGTGTGGATGAATGATCAGTAGTCAACAGGATATAAATAGCACTCCTAAAGAAGATGCAGTGTGGATGAATGATCAGGATATAAATAGCACTCCTAAAGATGATGCAGTGTGGATGAATGATCAGTAGTGACAGGATATAAATAGCACTCCTAAAGAAGTTGCAGTGTGGATGAATGATCAGGATATAAATAGCACTCCTAAAGAAGATGCAGTGTGGATGAATGATCAGAATATAAATAGCACTCCTAAAGAAGATGCAGTGTGGATGAATGATCAGGATATAAATAGCACTCCTAAAGAAGATGCAGTGTGGATGAATGATCAGGATATAAATAGCACTCCTAAAGAAGATGCAGTGTGGATGAATGATCAGGATATAAATATCACTCCTAAAGAAGATGCAGTGTGGATGAATGATCAGGATATAAATAGCACTCCTAAAGAAGATGCAGTGTGGATGAATGATCAGGATATAAATATCACTCCTAAAGATGATGCAGTGTGGATGAATGATCAGGATATAAATAGCACTCCTAAAGAAGATGCAGTGTGGATGAATGATCAGTAGTGACAGGATATAAATACCACTCCTAAAGGAGATGCAGTGTGGATGAATGATCAGGATATAAATAGCACTCCTAAAGGAGATGCAGTGTGGATGAATGATCAGTAGTGACAGGATATAAATAGCACTCCTATAGAAGATGCAGTGAGGATGAATGATCAGGATATAAATAGCACTCCTAAAGGAGATGCAGTGTGGATGAATGATCAGTAGTGACAGGATAAAAATAGCACTCCTATAGAAGATGCAGTGTGGATGAATGATCAGGATATAAATAGCACTCCTAAAGAAGATGCAGTGTGGATGAATGATCAGGATATAAATAGCACTCCTAAAGAAGATGCAGTGTGGATGAATGATCAGGATATAAATAGCACTCCTATAGAAGATGCAGTGTGGATGAATGATCAGGATATAAATAGCACTCCTAAAGAAGATGCAGTGTGGATGAATGATCAGGATATAAATAGCACTCCTAAAGAAGATGCAGTGGGGATGAATGATCAGGATATAAATAGCACTCATAAAGAAGATGCAGTGTGGATGAATGATCAGTAGTGACAGGATATAAATAGCAGCCCTAAAGGAGATGCAGTGTGGATGAATGATCAGGATATAAATAGCACTCATAAAGAAGATGCAGTGTGGATGAATGATCAGTAGTGACAGGATATAAATAGCACTCCTATAGAAGATGCAGTGTGGATGAATGATCAGGATATAAATAGCACTCCTATAGAAGATGCAGTGTGGATGAATGATCAGGATATAAATAGCACTCCTATAGAAGATGCAGTGTGGATGAATGATCAGGATATAAATAGCACTCCTAAAGAAGATGCAGTGTGGATGAATGATCAGGATATAAATAGCACTCCTATAGAAGATGCAGTGTGGATGAATGATCAGGATATAAATAGCACTCCTAAAGAAGATGCAGTGTGGATGAATGATCAGGATATAAATAGCACTCCTAAAGAAGATGCAGTGGGGATGAATGATCAGGATATAAATAGCACTCATAAAGAAGATGCAGTGTGGATGAATGATCAGTAGTGACAGGATATAAATAGCAGCCCTAAAGGAGATGCAGTGTGGATGAATGATCAGGATATAAATAGCACTCATAAAGAAGATGCAGTGTGGATGAATGATCAGTAGTGACAGGATATAAATAGCACTCCTATAGAAGATGCAGTGTGGATGAATGATCAGGATATAAATAGCACTCCTATAGAAGATGCAGTGTGGATGAATGATCAGGATATAAATAGCACTCCTATAGAAGATGCAGTGTGGATGAATGATCAGGATATAAATAGCACTCCTATAGAAGATGCAGTGTGGATGAATGATCAGTAGTCAACAGGATATAAATAGCACTCCTAAAGAAGATGCAGTGTGGATGAATGATCAGTAGTGACAGGATATAAATAGCACTCCTAAAGAAGATGCAGTGTGGATGAATGATCAGGATATAAATAGCACTCCTAAAGAAGATGCAGTGTGGATGAATGATCAGGATATAAATAGCACTCCTAAAGAAGATGCAGTGTGGATGAATGATCAGTAATGGCAGGTTATAAATAGCACTCCTAAAGAAGATGCAGTGTGGATGAATGATCAGGATATAAATAGCACTCCTAAAGAAGATGCAGTGTGGATGAATGATCAGTAGTCGACAGGATATAAATAGCACTCCTAAAGATGATGCAGTGTGGATGAATGATCAGGATATAAATAGCACTCCTAAAGAAGATGCAGTGTGGATGAATGATCAGGATATAAATAGCACTCCTAAAGAAGATGCAGTGTGGATGAATGTTCAGGATATAAATAGCACTCCTATAGAAGATGCATTTTCCAGTTTGCTACCAACTTGAAAGAGGGAACTTTAGCATAAAACCCACATGGAAAACTGAGATTCGGCAAATAACATATAAAGAGGGGCCAAACCAACAACAGAAGTTACTAAAACATAAATTGCTAATTTATGATGTAAAAGGTGGATGGTTTATGATCTAATGTCAACTTCATACATTTCTATCCCAGGACCACTCAATTTCTAAATTCTCCATAAATCTGCTTTGTATTACCCAGAATCCCATACCTTTATCACTGACTGTAATGTAAAGACACGAGCAGCAGTCTAAGGTCCTGCATCTCAGTGCTAGAGGCGTCACCACAGACCCTGGTTCAAAACTAGGCTGTATCATAACAGGCCGGGATAGGGAGTCCCATAGGGCAGCGCACAGTGGCCCAGCATCGTCTGGGTTAGGGTTTGGCAGGGGTAGGTCGGTCATTGTAAATAATAATTTGTTCTTAGCTGGCTTGCCTGGTTAAATAATGGTTAAATACATTTTTTAAATGTAACTTCATTACACCGTTACACTGGCATACAAACTCGGTAGCATAGAGTTGATAATACATATGACGTTGGGAAATAGTGCATTGTGGGTAGTTTAGAAGATTTCCCGAAATAAGTTCATACATTTGTAATAATGCAAAAACATAGCTGTTTGTACTTATAGGTAACCATATCGTGACTACAACTAGCTTACTAAGTCTTTAACCACACTGTGTTGTTACGCTGGTGAGTAAAAACTCATGCTTCCTACACTTTAACTTTTTGTCTGACAATAAAATAAACATTTTACTCAACTGCGTTACCCACTCCAGTCAGCAGATGGCGGTGTGGGAATTTAAGGTAATGCTGTTGGTGTGACGTATAATCTAGTGGACGGAACGCTTCTTTCAACAGTAGCAACAGTTATTCAGCGACCTCTGTAGCTTGCTAGACAAAATAGCCGAACCAATAAAGCTCTTTGGGCGCTTTAGTGTATATTAGCAACTGTGTTTTAAAGCCACTTTTGTCGTCTAGTTAGTTATCCGATTTAATTTCATATTTACGGTGTTGTTGTTATTAGTCAGCTAGCGGGCTGGTTAAGTTAGCATTAGCCTAGCTAGCTAACATCTCCGACCATGCGCTCACAAAGCTACTCTCCTCCTGTTAAAGAAGATGTCTGCTGGACGGAGAAAGAAGCTCTCGTCAAAGAGGAGGAGGAAGAGGAGGCTGTTTCAATACAAAAACAAGTAGAGGGTGAGGCTGTTACCGTGAAAGAAGAAGAGAAAGACATTACAGTGAAAGAAGAGGAAGACGTGTTCAGAGTGAAAGAGGAGGAGGATGTTACAGTAAAAGAAGAGGAAGACACGTTCAGAGTGAAGGAGGAGGAGGATGCAGTTTTTGGAGTGAAAGAGGAGGAGGAGATGACTGTCACATCGAAGAAGGAAGAAGAGGAAGAAACTGGATATCTGGTCCCGGTTTCCCAAAGGCATGTTAAGGCATCCAATGGTTCTAACGATGAACGGGCCCTGATAAACACTAGTAAGTACTGTTTTAAAAACAGAGGCACAAACTCTACACGTGTTAAACTGAGGTGTTAAAGGGGAAATCTGTAATTGCTACATCCATTTTTTTTTTCTTTAAAATTATTTAATTATAGCCATTGGTTCTTGAAGAATATAACACATGCCTCATGAGCTTAGTTCAACTGTTGTACCCCATCAGAACCCCAAATAAGCTTTTTTTACTCCAATGTTTAGAAACAATGTAAACCAACACTGTATAGCCTCAACATGGTTAAAACTATAATGTTGATATCATGGATGGTCAGTCCTTGCATCCATCGGTCTGTCTATGAATTTGAGAGTAGTTACATTTCTCCAACCCCATAATCATCTTATTACCAAAACAGTGGTGGAAGTACAGCTTTGTTATTGTTTGGACTGCAGATTGGTTGATTGATTGTGTGGCTTTTTTAAAGGGGCAACCTAGTTTTAAAACAGAAACAAAATGGCTGCCCAGAGACTTGAGCTGTGTTCGAATACTCATACTAACCATACTATATATTATGCTTATTTGTCATAGTATGGATATAGTTAGTATGCCAAAAGTTCCCGGGTGTGGTACTACAGTCGCCAAAATACGAAGTATATATGCAGAGGACACTATTTCTGTGCTTTTAGGGCCCATAATGCAATTCTTCTGGAAATGGGCGGGGCTTCAACTATTTTACCAGATTTGAAAAAAATTGTGGAAAATATGCAGCCGAAGTCCGACGAGAGAGTGGATACAAATGAACTGCTTTAACTAATTATGACAAATGTTAAGAGAATGTTGAGCAATGTAACGATATGTTGGCTACGTTATCCTTACAAACCGCATAGCATATCTTTACAGCAGTATGTACCAGTATGTTAGCAAGCTACGCTGTCCTTATGAACCACATAGCATATCTTTACAGCAGTATGTACCAGTATGTTAGCTAGCTACGCTGTCCTTATGAACCACATAGCATATCTTTACAGCAGTATGTACCAGTATGTCAGCTACAGTTGAAGTCAGAAGTTTACATACACTTAGGTTGGAGTCATCAAAACTTGTTTTTCAACCACTCCACAAATTGTTTGATAACAAACTATAGTTTTGACAAGTCGGTTAGGACATCTACTTTGTGCATGACACAAGTAGTTTTTCCAACAATTGTTTACAGATTATTTCACTTATAATTCACTGTATCACAATTCCAGTGGGTCAGAAGTTTACATACACTAAGTTGACTGTGCCTTTAATGTTGGGGATAGGGGACAGTATTGAGAATTTAAAAAAAAATATGTGCCCATTTTTAACTGCCTCCTACACCAACTCAGAAGCTAGGATATGCATATTATTGTTCAGGTTTGGATAGAAAACACTCTGAATTTTCTAAAACTGTTTGAATGGTGTCTGTAAGTATAACAGAACTCATATGGCAGTCAAAACCCTGAGACAAATTCTGACAGGAAGTGGATACCTGATGTGTTGAATTACTTTTAAGCCTATGCCATTGAAACATACAGGGGCTTATTAATCATTGAGCACTTCCTATGGCTTCCACTAGATGTCACCAGTCTTTACAAAGTGGTTTGAGTCTTCTACTATGAAAACTGACCGAACAAGAGACTTGGAACGTTGGTCATAAGCGGATGGCCGATACTACTCTGGCGCGCGAGTGCATGTTGGGTACCCTCGTTCCAATACGTTTTAAAAGAGAATGCAATCGTCCGCCTTGAATATTATTGAAGTTCTGATTGAAAAAGGCCCTAACATTTTATGCTATACAACGTTTGACATGTTTGAACGAACGTACATAATTTTTTTCTCCCTTTTTGGTGAAGACATGTCCGGCGGGCGACGTTCATGTTTTTGAGTAGCCTACACGACGCGCTAACAACACGGAGCTTTTTGGGCATAAATTATGAGCTTTTTCGAACAAAACTACATTTGTTATGGACCTGGGATACCGCACCTGCTCGCCCGTCCAGCATCACTACTCTGGACGGTTCTGACTTAGAATATGTGGACAACTACAAATACCTAGGTGTCTGGCTAGACTGTAAACTCTCCTTCCAGACTAATATTAAGCATTTCCAATCCAAAATTAAATCTAGCATCGGCTTCCTATTTCGCAACAAAGCCTCCTTCACTCACGCTGCCAAACATACCCTCGTAAAACTGGCTATCCTACCGATCCTTGACTTCGGCGATGTCATTTTCAAAATAGCCTCCAACACTCTACTCATCAAACTGGATGCAGTCTTATCACAGTGCCATCCGTTTTGTCACCAAAGTCCCATATACCACCCACCACTGCACCCTGTATGCTCTCGTCGGCTGGCCCTCGCTACATATTCGTCGCCAAACCCATTGGCTCCAGGTCATCTACAAGTCTTTGCTAGGCCGCCTTAACTCAGCTCACTGGTCACCATAGCAACACCCACCCATAGCACGCGCTCCAGGAGGTATATCTCACTGGTCATCCCCAAAGCCAACACCTACTTTGGACACATTTCCTTCCAGTTCTCTGCTGCCAATCACTGGAACGAATTGCAAAAATCGCTTAACTTGGAGACTTATATCTCCCTCACTAACTCCAAGCATCAGCTATCTGAGCAGCTTACCGATCGCTGCAGCTGTACACAGCCCATCTGTAAATAGCCCATCCAACTGCCTACCTCATCCCCATGTTTTTATTTATGTTTTTTTGCTCTTTTGCACACCAGTATTTCTACTTGAACATCTATCACTCCAGTGTTAAATTGTAATTACTTCACTACTATGGTCTATTTATTGCCTTGCCTCCGTACTCCATTTGCACACACTGTATATAGATTTTTCTATTGTGTTATTGACTGTTCGTTTGTTTATCCCACGTGTAACTGTTGTTTGTGTCGCACTGCTTTGCTTTATCTTGGCCAGGTCACAGTTGTAAATGAGAACTTGTTCTCAACTAGCCTACCTGGTTAAATAAAGGTGAAATACATTTTTTTATTTTTTTATCTTAGCTTTATTGACAACACTCAAATGGATACTGTCATTAACGCAGTTCTTCAATAATTACACATAATACTTAATACTGTAGCTGTTTAGTTACAGTCACATGATCAACTATCAGAAGATCCAGGAAATACTTTTCTGAATGACAGTCAAATTACAAACATCAGGACATGCAACAACAACCAAAGTGCTTCTTCATTCATTACTCTGGTAAAGACAGTTATGCCGTGCTCCACGTTGGATCCAACATCCCTAACAAATTGATGTTTATAATGTGTTATTGTCTGCTTGATTTACTGTAGGGTCTCGTTAGTCCGTTTGGAAACGGAGATACTTAGCTCATAATGTGTAGAGAACTGTTCCTTGATGGATAGGCTATTGTTCAACACACAGAGCTATTTTCCTATATTTGTTGTTAGGTGTAGTTATGGGTCCTACAGTAGGTCTATGTTATTGTTATGTGAAGTTATGGGTCCTACAGTAGGTCTATGTTATTGTTAGGTGAAGTTATGGGTCCTACAGTAGGTCTATGTTATTGTTAGGTGAAGTTATGGGTCCTACAGTAGGTCTATGTTATTGTTAGGCGAAGTTATGGGTCCTACAGTAGGTATATGTTATTGTTAGGTGAAGTTATGGGTCCAACAGTAGGTCTATATTTGTTGTTAGGTGAAGTTATGGGCCAATTTGGCAAACAGTGTACAAACCCTCATTGTCAGGCTGATGGAAAAGCCAAAGAGCATTTTACTGGTTGAAGTGTTTTTTAAGTACAAAGCGGTTGATTTGCGACGACGACACAAACATATTAAGCAGGAGATTCAAGCGAGCCTGACAATTATAATCCAAAGTAGTGTGAAATGAACTCATTAGCAACCTGGTAATGGAGGTTACTCCCCTGAGCAAAAATCTTTTCTCACCAGCAAACATAGAAAAGGGCCTCCAATCTTAGATGTTACTACTAATGTGAAAACAAGACAAAATATGACTATTGTTGCTCATTTTAAGACAAATGTCAAGTAATCATTACATTCATTACAGATGTCAATTGTTGTACAACATCATGGCTACGCTGTTGGCATGACCTTTTACAGTGGATTTCTGCTGTTGTGGGCCTTTAACCATCTGTATGACTTTGTCATTCACACAGGAGAGAGACGGGACTATCGTGGATCCTCTGGGGAGCCTCAACAACCTCATGATGCTGATGAGGCAGAGAAGAGTCTCTCCAGATCAGAACTCCTCAAGAAACACCAGCAGAGACCCACAGGGAAGATAATTAACCTCTCTGACTGTGGGAAGAGATTCACCTCATCAGGCATTAAAATTCATCGGAGAAGCCACACAGTAGAGAAAGCTTATTGCTGTACTCAATGTGGGAAGAGTTTTGATACATCTAGCCATCTTATTGTACACCAAAGAACACACACAGGAGAGAAACCATATAGCTGTGATGAATGTGGGAAGAGTTTTACTCAGCTAGGCAACCTGATAACACACCAGAGAACACACACAGGAGAGAAACCATATAGCTGTGATGAATGTGGGAAGAGTTTTACTCAGCTAGGCAACCTGATAACACACCAGAGAATACACACAGGAGAGAAACCTTTTAGCTGTGATCAATGTGGGAAGAGTTTTACTCATCGAAGCAGCCTGATATCACACCAGAGAATACACACAGGAGAGAAACTTTCTAGCTGTGATGAATGTGGGAAGAGTTTTACTCATCGAAGCAGCCTGATATCACACCAGAGAATACACACAGGAGAGAAACTTTCTAGCTGTGATGAATGTGGGAAGAGTTTTACTTGCTTGCGCAATCTGACTCTTCACCAGAGAACACACACAGGAGAGAAATCCTATAGCTGTACTCGATGTGGGAAGTTTTTTTAAAAATCTAACCATCTGACGATACACCAAAGAAGACACACAGGAGAGAAACCCTATAGCTGTACTCAATGTGGGAAGAGTTTTGTTCAATCTGGAGAACTGAAGATGCACCAGAGAAGACACACAGGAGAGAAACCTTATAGCTGTACTCGATGTGGCAAGAGTTTTGTTCAATCTGGCGAACTGAAGATACACCAGAGAACACACACAGGAGAGAAATCTTATAGCTGTGATCAATGTGGGAAGCGTTTTGGTCAATCTGGCCAGCTGACATCACACCAGAGAACACACACAGGAGAAAAACCTTATAGCTGTGGTCAATGTGACAAGAGATACTCCGATAAAAGACATCTGATCAAACATCAGAAAATACATGAAGGAGTTGTTTCATGATATCAATGAATTAATGTCACAATGTAGAATGTTTTAACATTGTAGAAGGAGTATTTTAATGATGTCACAATGTAGAACCCTAAACGTTTGTCCCCTGTTCTATTGATTTCAACATGATATGGATATTAGCCTCAGGGGGAAAATCCAGGCTCTGAAATGGAAGAGTTACTATTTATGTGATTTAACAAAAAGTGACTAACACAAAAAGAGTTGTGTTACACTTACCACGTTGGTGACGCACTTCAATCAAAATGTATCTGGCTGTTTTCTACAAATTGTCCTCTAACCAGGGATGTACACATTATTCCCAGATTCTGTGTGGTTTTTGAGCTGTTAGTTTTAACAGGACGTGCAACCTCATCTCCCTCCTCTCGCACAAATGATTTCAACATGATATCGATGAGTTATGACAAATAAGTGTTGTGTTCCTTTGTTTAGCGACCCCTAAATTTAAATGCATCACTCCAAAATGTAGCTGACTGTCTTCTGCAGGTTGTCCTCTAACCAGTGAGGTAAAATATATCTCCATTTCCATGTGTTTTTTGTTTTGTTGTGTTAGTTTCAAGAGCAGATTCAACCTGATTTCCCCCCAAATGGATATAAGATTTGTGTTTTGCATTTAGGCAGTGCATTGCCATGGATCAGAATTTATTTTGACTGCACGTTTTTCCGTATTGGAGATGAGTTTTGTTTGGGCTCGTTCCAAGGGGACGAGAGTTCTAGAAGCTAGTGAGTTTTAGGAAGAGGAGAGTTCTAGAAGCTAGTGAGTTTTAGGAAGACGAGAGTTCTAGAAGCTAGTGAGTTTTAGGAAGACGAGAGTTCTAGAAGCTAGTGAGTTTTAGGAAGACGAGAGTTCTAGAAGCTAGTGAGTTTTAGGAAGACGAGAGTTCTAGAAGCTAGTGGGATTTAGGATTCTATAGAAAGAAAAAGGAGAAACAAATAATACTATTGTATATTATTATTTAGAAATAAGGTTTTTTTTCT
Source organism: Salmo salar (assembly GCF_965601325.2). Classification (NCBI taxonomy): domain Eukaryota; kingdom Metazoa; phylum Chordata; class Actinopteri; order Salmoniformes; family Salmonidae; genus Salmo; species Salmo salar. Next base: position 1,175,083 of record NW_027675424.1, read on the forward strand.
TGTTTTTAATTGTTGACATCCAGTAGACACCATGTTTATATTGGTGAAGGTGAAGCATTGTAGTTGATTATAATGTGAAATGGAAGTTGTTTTCTGTTGGTGGTGAGCAAACTTTTCCAACAAAAATATAGGATATATTTGTTGTCTTAAGGGGGAAGGTGTTACAGGCTTTGGTTTTTCCATTTATGTTTTGAGGTTGGACTTTAGCCCGTCTAGCTCGTTAGCACGTCTAGCCCGTTAGGACGTCTAGCTCGTTAGCTCGTCTAGCCCGTTAGCACGTCTAGCCCGTTAGCCCGTCTAGCTCGTTAGCCCGTCTAGCTCGTTAGCCCGTCTAGCTCATTAGCCCGTCTAGCTCGTTAGCCCGTACAGCTCGTTAGCCCGTCTAGCTCGTTAGCCCGTCTAGCTCGTTAGCACGTCTAGCTCGTTAGCCCGTCTAGCTCGTTAGCACGTAGGACGCACTGATTGGTGTCACCTCGTTAGTCAGTATGTGTTACACCTGTGCTGGCTTGTCCATCTCGTTAGTGGGAAGGTGTTTCACCTGAGCTGGTCCAGGTTCTATTTAAGAGTGTCTGGCCCAGTGCTCCAGTTGTCTTGATACATGTGGAGAGTCAACACCTTTAGTTGCTCCACCTTTTTGGTTTGCTTCCTGTCTTTAAGTTTGGTGTGGGTTTTTCTTTTGTTTTCCTCTTCTTGGGCAGATTTAGTGGGTCTCATGGTGGGTGTCTTTTAGGTCCCAGTTCTTGTTACTAGTCAACTTTCAGTGGACACTGAGAGAGCAAAACTGCAACTTTGTTATAATACTTTTATTGCATCAAATGGTTGTTTTATGCAACAGAATAGAGGGTTCTTATAACTATTATGTCTGTGTTCTACTGAGGATGGGCCTCTGGGAGAAAACACTGACAGGAGATTTACAATGTCTTTTGGGTGATAAAACCTAAAGAGACCGCATTCCAGAACATGAGTTAATGTTTCTGTTCTATATGGTACCAGGGAGAGATGACCCCAGGGCCAGACCCTGGTCTCTACACACAGAGTACTGTTTTTACAGCAGATACTGTCTGCTGAGAATTAGAAGCATCTTTCATACAAATCTTAAGCTTGTGACCCATTCTATTCATCGGTTGTTTGTCATGTAGGTTGAAAGGGGTGTATCTTGGCTTTAAAATACCTTTGTACTTTTGTATCGTGGTTCTCAACGAGTCATCTGGGGGTGATTCATCTCTCAACGAATCATCTGGGAGTGATTCGTCGACCAGCCATCATTATCGTAGAGCACTCAATTGATTCACCCTATATTTGCGTGTTGTATTGACCTGCTCCCTTATTAATAAGTTAATAAAGATTTAGTTTAAGTATAACTCTGACTTGTGTGATAAGTTTGTCTCCTCATTTGATGTTAAAGAAATTAATCACCACATTTGGGGATGTGAATTTTCACTTGGTGACCGCTCCTGGTGACCTGGGTAAATGGTGCACCAGGGATCCCTCTAACTTGGGATCTCAGGGAGACCACACTTCAGGAACGAGCAGATGGTCCCACCTTTGATCTGAGAGGCAGTGAGCTGAGTGGATACCACATCTCGAACGTAGTTAAAAAAAAAAAAAGAATGTGAGTGAAACACGCAAAGTGGAGTTTTTAGAAAAGCCTCGTAGGCTCTGAGTGTGTATTCCTGGGGGGGGGGGGGCCTTGGAGGTGTAAAGCCCAGCCAGCCATCTGTGAACTGAATGAAAACTGGAATCTGTGTTTACTAGTTAAGACCATTTATGATATAGTATAAGCTAGTAAGGTGCACCTGTAATTATTTTAAACATATACTTGATTTAAACCTGTAATAGTTAACGTTAGCTAGTTCATTATCACAAAAGTGAGAACTGCTCTAGATTGGAAACTTACGTTAATGAGAGTAAAGCCATGTTGGCTTTATGGAAACTTGTTTTAAACCTGTACTTATTCTAAACCTGTAATTATTTTAAACCTGTACCCCATTTTAGAAGTAATGAAAAATGTATGAGTTGCATTATCCTAGGAACTAACCATGAGATAGAAATGTGAAAATATTCCTGCAGGTTAAAATATTGTTGAAAAACAACTAATTGATTAGTTATGTTTGAGAATAGCATTGTGTGACAGGCTGACTTGAAAGATTATACGCAACATTTTGCTGTGTGGCAATACTGTGTTTGGATTCTGAAGGGCATTTATACAAAAGAGGTAGTCTAGACACTGTATTAATACCATTATGCATTTGAATCCCATCTACAGCTACCATCTAAGATATTAATTTCCCTCCACAAGGGGGCGAACATGTAACGTTTCCAAAATGGGATAGTATTGTCCATGTAACGTTTCCTAAATGGGATAGTATTGTACATGTAATGTTTCCAAAATGGGATAGTATTGTACATGTAACGTTTCCAAAATGGGATAGTATTGTCCATGTAAATGAGGTAGTCTAGACACTGTATTATATATTAAAAGTGAAACTGCTCTAGATTGGAAACTTACGTTAATGAGTGTAAAGCCATGTTGGCAGTATGGAAACGATATACAATATATGGGAATGAATAAAGTTGAGGAAATAATCCAAACCTAGTTGTGCCTAGTTAGGACATAACGTTAGCTAGCTAGCTAACGGTACTGTACTGTAGCTCATACAACGCCGACGGTCAAACCCGGCTTTCTAATATTTACGTTAATTAACTATAGTAACGTTATGGAAGATATTCACAGAAAACCATCATTGTCTTCGTTATTCATTATTAGTATGTTATATTATTATAATAAATGATTTCGAGACATATTCAGAGCCAAACATCAACCCAACTTAACCTTTTTAACTGTTGTCGCATCCAAACTTGTCACCATCGTTTTCAGTTGTAATTGCGAAGTTCCCGGAAGAAGTCCAGCAACAACGGAGGTTCCTCGATGAACCCACCTTCTAACAAGTTCTTTGAAGAACCTTTTGGGGCTGTTTTTCATTGACCAAGAACCCTACGGTTCTTAGGGGATCTGAGAACAACTCCAGTTGAACCCTTCATTTTTAGAGTTGTAATCGGCTCTATTTACTCTCAGATTCAAACATGATGATTAGTATCAACGATCAAGTCAGCTGCTGCTGCTCCAATACAGTATGAGGTGAGACAGTGAACTGATGTTGAACCGGGCAGTCAGCTGCTGCTGCTCCAATACAGTATGAGGTGAGACGTGAACTGATGTTGAACCGGGCAGTCAGCTGCTGCTGCTCCAATACAGTATGAGGTGAGACGGTGAACTGATGTTGAACCGGGCAGTCAGCTGCTGCTGCTCCAATACAGTATGAGGTGAGACGGTGAACTGATGGTGAACTGGGCAGTCAGCTGCTGCTGCTCCAATACAGTATGAGGTGAGACGGTGAACTGATGTTGAACTGGGCAGTCAGCTGCTGCTGCTCCAATACAGTATGAGGTGAGACGGTGAACTGATGTTGAACTGGGCAGTCAGCTGCTGCTGCTCCAATACAGTATGAGGTGAGACTGTGAACTGATGTTGAACCGGGCAATCAGCTGCTGCTGCTCCAATACAATATGAGGTGAGACGGTGAACTGATGTTGAATCATAATGATTAAGTTAATTAAAATGAATTAGTGAAACTATTAAAAAATAGTATTTGTCATATTAAATATATTACTCTATTGTTATCATATAGAAACATCATGGAATATTATACATCATATTAAATATATTACTCTATTGTTATCATATAGAAACATCATGGAATATTATACATCATATTAAATATATTACTCTATTGTTATCATATAGAAACATCATGGAATATTATACATCATATTAAATATATTACTCTATTGTTATCATATAGAAACATCATGGAATATTATACATCATATTAAATATATTACTCTATTGTTATCATATAGAAACATGATGGAATATTATACATCATATTAAATATATTACTCTATTGTTATCATATAGAAACATCATGGAATATTATACATCATATTAAATATATTACTCTATTGTTATCATATAGAAACATCATGGAATATTGTACATCATATTAAATATATTACTCTATTGTTATCATATAGAAACATCATGGAATATTGTACATCATATTAAATATATTACTCTATTGTTATCATATAGAAACATGATGGAATATTGTACATCATATTAAATATATTACTCTATTGTTATCATATAGAAACATGATGGAATATTGTACATCATATTAGCATCAACATACATTATTGTTTCATTCAATTTCACATAATAAGGATATTTAATATTTTCAAGTTCAGAAGTCAGAACTCATCACCTGCTATGTAAAAGAGACAGAAGAATGCACAATGGTCAATGCTATCTGGGATCCTTGGGACATCTCTACCCTAAACCCTAACCTTAACCCCTACCTTAACCATTTTAAATGTCAACTTCAACGGGCTAGGGACGTCCCAAGGATGTATCTCTACCTGAAAATACATGATCTAAGTGATTGATAGTTGGTATTCAGCAGTCATAAAGCCTTATTTACTTTAATTAACTACTAAAATAGTGATATTGTCAGACAGCATAAACAGCAGCTCTACACTTTATTGACTGACTGATCCATTCATCCTTCCATCCCTCCTCAGCCTTCCTCTCCTCTGAAGACCCAGTGAGGGTGGAGCTCAGTCAGAGAGCTGTTGAGGGACTGGTTAGGAAGAACACTTCTACAGCCAGAGAGGTGAGAGGTCACACATGGTTTAGATGGTAAATATTTATGTCCCCTTAGCGGTTCATCACGTCAGCAAAAGGTGATATGTTCCATCATCTATGTTAATTTACATTAGTGCAAATTGTTCACTGATATTGGTGTAATTTCTCACCCCTTTTGGCTGTATGAAGTTAATTTCCCCTCAGACACACATTTGTTCTTTGATATTATGAAGGTCATTTGTGTAGAATGTACTTTCCCCACTCATTCACCCCATCTCTTTACATTGCTTATGCATATTCAGTGGCCTGACTTTGTCAAAAGCCCATCCTGGTAGATCTGAACCTAATGCAGCTTGGAGTGATCAGATGACAGAAGTCACATTTAGGTGCCAGGTGTAACTGAGGCCATAGATGCTCCATATCCATTACTTTGAGTGTCTTATATAATATGACTAAATGTGTTTCTGTGTTGCAGGGGCAGTCAGAAATGGAACAGCAAGGCCACAGAACATGACATAATCAGAGCTGTGGGAGACCACCTCAAGCCCCTGGTAGAGCCGGGGGTGGTGTTTACCACTCCACTACGCCTTCAGCAGGCTGGAAAAGAGTGATTGATACGGTTTTTCATACTAAGGTGGACCAATAGTTTGTTGATTGGTCAGTCATTGGGTTCATTAGTTTTGCAATATGTTCAAATCAAATCAAGCTTTATTTATACAGCACATTTCAGACATGGATGCTTCACAGGAAAAAAAATAAAACAATGAAAATAAACAGAAATATTTACCACAACAAACATAAGATTAACAACTGAAAGACAGATTAGCATTCTAAGGAAAATCCATTGATTAAAATATTAATTGGATGCAACATCCAACCCAAAATATAAGCTTGTTTTTTAGGAGGGGCTCTGAAAGACACTATGGGGGTGTCCACTGGAAGTTGACTAGTAACAACAACTGGGACCTAAAAGACACCCACCATGAGACCCACTAAATCTGCCCAAGAAGAGGAAAACAAAAGAAAAACCCACACCAAACTTAAAGACAGGAAGTAAACCAAAAAGGTGGAGCAACTAAAGGTGTTGACTCTCCACATGTATCAAGACAACTGGAGCACTGGGCCAGACACTCTTAAATAGAACCTGGACCAGCTCAGGTGAAACACCTTCCCACTAACGAGATGGACAAGCCAGCACAGGTGTAACACATACTGACTAACGAGGTGACACCAATCAGTGCGTCCTACGTGCTAACGAGCTAGACGGGCTAACGAGCTAGACGAGCTAACGAGCTGTACGGGCTAACGAGCTAGACGTGCTAACGGGCTAGACGGGCTAACGAGCTAGACGGGCTAGACGGGCTAACGGGCTAGACGTACTAAAGTCCAACCTCAAAACATAAATGGAAAAACCAAAGCCTGTAACACTTTAAGACAACAAATATATCCTATATTTTTGTTGGAAAAGTTTGAGCACCACCAACAGAAAACAACTTCTATTTCACATTATAATCAACTACAATGATTCACCTTCACCAATATAAACATGGTGTCTACTGGCTGTCAACAATTAAAATCAAGAAAAAAACACGTATTTCTAAATAATAATATACAATAGGATTATTTGTTTCTCCTTTTTCTTTCTATAGAATCCTAAATCCCACTAGCTTCTAGAACTCTCCTCTTCCTAAAACTCACTAGCTTCTAGAACTCTCCTCTTCCTAAAACTCACTAGCTTCTAGAACTCTCGTCCCCTTGGAACGAGCCCAAACAAAACTCATCTCCAATACGGAAAAACACTTATTCATCGATATCATGCTAAAATCATTTGTGTGAGAGGAAGGAGACGAGGTTGCACGTCCTGTTAAAACGAACAGCTCAAAAAGCACACGGAATCTGGGAATAATGTGTACATCCCTGGTTAGAGGACAACTTGTAGAAAACAGCTCGCTACATTTTGAAGTGTTGCATTTTGATTCAAGTGGGTCGCCAACGTGGTAAGTGTAACACAACTCTTTTTTTGTTAGTCACTTTTTGTTAAATCTCATAAATAGTAACTCTTCCATTTCAGAGCCTGGATTTTCCCCCTGAGGCTAATATCCATATCATGTTGAAATCAATAGAACAGGGGACAAACGTTTAGGGTTCTACATTGTGACATCATTAAAATACTCCTACTACAATGTTAAAACATTCTACATTGTGACATTAATTCATTGATATCATGAAACAACTCCTTCATGTATTTTCTGATGTTTGATCAGAGATCTTTAATCAGATTATCTCTGGTCACAGCTATAAGATTTCTCTCCTGTGTGTGTTCTCTGGTGTAAAGTCAGCTGGCCAGATGAAACAAAACTCTTCCCACATTGATCACAGCTATAAGGTTTCTCTCCTGTGTGTGTTCTCTGGTGTACAGTCAGAGAGCTAGATATAGTAAAACTCTTCCCACATTGATCACAGCTATAAGGTTTCTCTCCTGTGTGTATTCTCTGGTGCACTCTCAGAGTTTCAGATTGACTAAAACTCTTCCCACATTGATCACAGCTATAAGGTTTCTCTCCTGTGTGTATTCTCTGGTGCACTCTCAGAGTTTCAGATTGACTAAAACTCTTCCCACATTGATCACAGATATAAGGTTTCTCTCCTGTGTGTGTTCTCTGGTGTGATACCAGATGGCAAGATTGACCAAAACTCTTCCCACATTGATCACAGCTGTAAGGTTTCTCTCCTGTGTGTATTCTCTGATGCATTTTAATGCCTGATGAGGTGAATCTCTTCCCACTGTCAGAGCAGCAGTGAGTTTTCTTCCCTGTGGGTCTCTGCAGGTGTTTATTGAGGTGTTCTGATCTGGAGAGACTCTTCTCTGCCTCTTCAGCATCACGAGGTTGTTGAGGCTCCCCAGAGGATCCACGATAGTTAAGTATCTCTCCTGCGTGAACAACAAAGTCAGACAGATGGTTAAAGGCCCACAACAGCGGTAATCCACTGTAAAAGGTGATGCCAACAGCGTTGCCATGATGTTGTACAACAATTGACATCTGTAATGAATGTTAAAATTACTTGCCAATTGTCTTAAAATGAGCAAGAAAAGTTATATTTTGTCTTGTTTTCACATTAGTAGTAAAATCGATGATTGTAGGCTAGAAATAAGTTATTCATGTTGTTGAAACTCTAAGCAGTGTGACAGACGACTTTTGGTCTCCAATATAGGCCCCTTTCTGTGTTTGCTAAAATTGCGGCACGAGAGCAATTTGATTGTAGAAACTCCTCCCCACTAATGAGGAAACCACTAGTTATGGATGTAGTATATCTGGTAATGAGGAAACCACTAGTTATGGATGTAGTATATCTGGTAATGAGGAAACCACTAGTTATGGATGTAGTATATCTGGTAATGAGGAAACCACTAGTTATGGATGTAGTATATCTGGTAATGAGGAAACCACTAGTTATGGATGTAGTATATCTGGTAATGAGGAAACCACTAGTTATGGATGTAGTATATCTGGTAATGAGGAAACCACTAGTTATGGATGTAGTATATCTGGTAATGAGGAACCCACTAGTTATGGATGTAGTATATCTGGTAATGAGGAAACCGCTAGTTATGGATGTAGTATATCTGGTAATGAGGAAACCACTAGTTATGGATGTAGTATATCTGGTAATGAGGAAACCACTAGTTATGGATGTAGTATATCTGCATGGACCAAAAATGGTGAGCGAAGATTTAAGTTTTCCACAACGTTTTCTGAATATTACAGCTCAATGTCAGGACAAGATCAGGAGTGCTACTCAAGGAAACTCACATTAAGCTCTGTGTCTATTCACTAATTCACCACCGTGGGGGAAAACTCAGGGGAGTTCTCATAGGTTGACAGCAAATATAGCCTCCATTTCCAGGTTGCTTATGAATGCATTTCACACTACTTTGGATTATAACTGTAGGACCCATAACTTCACCTAACAATAACATAGACCTACTGTAGGACCCATAACTTCACCTAACAACAACATAGACCTACTGTAGGACCCATTACTTCACCTAACAACAACATAGAAGTTATGGGTCCTACAGTAGGTCTAACAACAACATAGACCTACTGTAGGACCCATAACTTCACGTAACAATAACATAGACCTACTGTAGGACCCATAACTTCACACAACAATAACATAGACCTACTGTAGGACCCATAACTTCTAACAACAACATAGACCTACTGTAGGACCCATAACTTCACCTAACAATAACATAGACCTACTGTAGGACCCATAACTTCACCTAACAACAACATAGACCTACTGTAGGACCCATAACTTCACGTAACAATAACATAGACCTACCGTAGGACCCATAACTTTATCTAACAACAACATAGACGTAGGACTATAAATCATTCAATATTTCAGGTGAAACATGGAAACTAAAATGTCTTTGTCATGACATTTCATAACCTGATCACCAGATAGTTTTGTGAATAATCCCACTAGGCTACTCTGTGATGTGTTGTCATTCTAAATGTCCTGAATATAGGAAAATAGCTCTGTGTTGTACAATAGCCTATCCATCAAGGAACAGTTCTCTACACATTATGAGCTAAGTATCTCTGTGTCCAGACAGACTAACGAGACCCTACAGTACATCGACCAGACAATAGCACATTATAAACATGAATTTGTTAGGGATGTTGGATCCAACGTGGAGAACGGCATAACTGTCTTTACCAGAGTAATGAATGAAGAAGCACTTTGGTTGTTGTTGCATGTCGTGATGTTTGTCATGTGACTGTCATTCAGAAAATGATTTCCTGGATCAGCTGATGATAGTTGAACATGTAACTGTAACTAAACAGCTACAGTATTATGTGTAATTATTGAAGAACCGCGTTAATGACAGTATCCATTTGGGTGTCAATAAAGTTAAGGTGACTCTTGGTTAGAACCATTGGATTTAGCAAACTCTGAAATGATTTAGGATTTCTGTGCCCATGAAAACTGTTTCCCCAGCGTAACATAAGGAGACACTAAATGTTACGTAGGTAGAGAGCATTTCAGAGATCTGAATACAAACAACTGTCCTAACAGGACAATAACCTAAACCACAAGGCCAAATCTACACTGGAGGAGCTTACCAAGATGACATTGAATGTTCCTGAGTGGCCTAGTTACAGTTTGGACTTAAATCGTCTTTAAAATCTATAGCAAGACTTGAAAACGGCTTTCTAGCAATGATCAACAACCAACTTGACAGAACATGAAGGATTTTAAAAAGAATAATGAATATTCACATGAAGATCAGTCTCCTATTGGATGACATCACGACTTCCCATCAAGCCAACTCCTTGAAGGCCTTACTATGACATCACTCACTCCTTCTAGTTTGCAGTTGTTAAAAAAACACTATTTTGCCCAAAACATTTATTTGTTTCCCATTAGTGTGTTTATACTTTACTGTATTTATATCACTTTTCAACAGGAAAAGTTAAAAAATCCCTGGAGGACGTCATGAACAATTCATACAGTACAAAAATATATTCAAGTGTAGAATGCCCTTTTAAAAATCACACATTAGTTCAACAACTGCAGAGTTTGTGTCCCTGTTTTATAAGATATTACTCACTGTATTTACTGGTGTTAATCAGATCAATGTCCCTGTTTTATTAGATAGTACTCACTGTATTTACTGGTGTTAATCAGATCAATGTCCCTGTTTTATTAGATAGTACTCACTGTATTTACTGGTGTTAATCAGATCAATGTCCCCGTTTTATTAGATAGTACTCACTGTATTTACTGGTGTTAATCAGATCAATGTCCCTGTTTTATTAGATAGTACTCACTGTATTTACTGGTGTTAATCAGATCAATGTCCCTGTTTTATTAGATAGTACTCACTGTATTTACTGGTGTTAATCAGATCAATGTCCCTGTTTTATTAGATAGTACTCACTGTATTTACTGGTGTTAATCAGATCAATGTCCCTGTTTTATTAGATAGTACTCACTGTATTTACTGGTGTTAATCAGATCAATGTCCCTGTTTTATTAGATAGTACTCACTGTATTTACTGGTGTTAACCAGATCAATGTCCCTGTTTTATTAGATAGTACTCACTGTATTTACTGGTGTTAACCAGATCAATGTCCCTGTTTTATAAGATAGTACTCATTGTATTTACTGGTGTTAATCAGATCAATGTCCCTGTTTTATTAGATAGTACTCACTGTATTTACTGGTGTTAATCAGATCAATGTCCCTGTTTTATTAGATAGTACTCACTGTATTTACTGGTGTTAATCAGTTCTCCAGTCTTCTCTTCTTCGTCCTCCTCTAATGTGACAGTAATCTCCCCCTCTTCATTTTCTTCCACTTCCTCCTCTTCTTTCACAATAACATCCTCCTCCGCTTTCACTCTGAACGCGTCTTCCTCTTCTTTCTCTGTAACGTCTTTCTCTTCTTCTTTCACGGTAACAGCCTCACCCTCTACTTGTTGTTTTACTGTGACATCCTCCTCTTCCTTCTCCTCTTTCACGACAATGTTCAGCCCCAGAGCTTCTTTCTCCGTCCAACAGACCTCTTCTTTAGCAGGAGGAGAGTAGCTTAGTGAGCGCATGGTCGGGGATGTTAGCTAGTTAGGCTAGTACTAACTTAACCAGCCAGATAGTTGACTTACAACGTAAATATTAAATTAAATGGGGTAGCTAGTTGTTTACACATAAGTATGTTTAAATCACAGTTACAATTAAACCAGGAAAGTGTCTAAAGAACTTGAATGTTCCGACTTTGTCGGCTAGCGAGCTACCGAGGTGGCTGCAGTTGTTGAAGAAGCGTTCCGTCCACTAGATTATACGTCACACTAGAAACATCGCCTGAAAGACACATATCGCCATCTGCTGTCTGGAGGGAGGAAACGCAGTTGAGGAGGGAAAACTATTTTTATTCTTCATTGAATTATAATATTATAAAGCAGTTTAGGGAAACGTTTTTTTCTCTCCATTAAATATTAATATTATATCAACACGTATAAAGAGCAACAAGTGCTGTTTGATTAATTCAGTTTTTTATATGAATTTAAAACAAACTCTACATCTACTCCACATCTGTATTTCTGATTCAGTCAAAAAACAAGATATCAAAATAAGCACCTAGTTATTAATACCCTTGATAAAGATGAGCTAAAATTACTGTATGAAATAAATAAATAAACTTTACCCTCTACCAGGATATTTTAGCCCAAAACCTGGTTACCTCTCTGCTAGGAGGCTGAAACCTGGCCATAAGTGGGTCTTCCAGCAACACAAAGAAACTGTAAATTGGGCACAAAATCAAAAATGTTCTATGGTCATCTCAGTTTTCGGACTTGAACTCCATTGAAACCCTGTGGTTTGAATTGAACAGGGCAGTCCATAAGACAGACTAAATAAAACAAGGACCTGGAGAGATTCTGTATGGAGGAATGGTCTAAGATACCACCCAATGTGTTCTCTAATCTCATAAAAATTTCAGTGTCATTATCCTCCCAAGGGGAGGGTGCTGGAGTACTGAAAACATGGGTAGCAATAATTCAGACCCCTGCCTTTTGAGAATTACATGTTAAACTAAATCTCTTTCTCTGAGCAATTGTATTAGTATAAAATAATATAATTTCCCCTTTTTTTGGTGTAACAATACATCATGTAGATGTATATAATGAACAGACTAGGTCTATACTGCTCCTACATGGTGTAACAATACATCATGTAGATGTACAGTGGGGGGAAAAAGTATTTGATCCCCTGCTGATTTTGTACATTTGCCCACTTACAAAGAAATAATCAGTCTATAATTTTAATAGTAGGTTTATTTGAGCAGTGAGAGACAGAATAACAACAAAAAAATCCAGAAAAATGCATGTCAAGAATGTTATAAAATTGATTTGCATTTTAGTGAGGGAAATAAGTATTTGACCCCCTCTCAATCAGAAAGATTTCTGGCTCCCAGGTGTCTTTTATACAGGCAACGAGCTGAGATTAGGAGCCCACTCTTAAAGGGAGTGCTCCTAACTGTAGAGGGATCATTCCAGTGCAGTACAGGTAGAGCATGGTGTTTGGTGGTAGAGGGATAATTCCAGTGCAGTACATGTGTAAAGGGTGTAGAGGGATAATCCCAGTGCAGTACATGTGTAAATGGTGTAGAGGGATAATTCCAGTACAGTACATGTGTAAAGGGTGTTGAGGGATAATTCCAGTGCAGTACATGTGTAAAGGGTGTTGAGGGATAATCCCAGTGCAGTACATGTGTAAAGGGTGTAGAGGGATAATCCCAGTGCACCGGTTATTGACTGCAGACTTAAAATGCTGAAAACAAGTCCCTAGTGGAATGACAACAACATAGCTGCTTGTTAAAGAAGAGATGGAGAGAGAGACAGAGATAACCATATACATTGCACATGGACCGTAAGAAATCCTGAAGGTATTGAAATGCCTGGGCTCGCAGGGGATGTGTTAATTCATAACCCATCATTTATACCTGTTAATTCATAACCCATCATTTATACCTGTTAATTCATAACCCATCATTTATACCTGTTAATTCATAACCCATCATTTATACCTGTTAGTTCATAACCCATCATTTATACCTGTTAATTCATAACCCATCATTTATACCTGTTAGTTCATAACCCATCATTTATACCTGTTAGTTCATAACCCATCATTTATACCTGTTAGTTCATAACCCATCATTTATACCTGTTAATTCATAACCCATCATTTATACCTGTTAGTTCATAACCCATCATTTATACCTGTTAATTCATAACCCATCATTTATACCTGTTAGTTCATAACCCATCATTTATACCTGTTAATTCATAACCCATCATTTATACCTGTTAGTTCATAACCCATCATTTATACCTGTTAGTTCATAACCCATCATTTATACCTGTTAATTCATAACCCATCATTTATACCTGTTAGTTCACAACCCATCATTTATACCTGTTAGTTCATAACCCATCATTTATACCTGTTAATTCATAACCCATCATTTATACCTGTTAATTCATAACCCATCATTTATACCTGTTAGTTCATAACCCATCATTTATACCTGTTAATTCATAACCCATCATTTATACCTGTTAGTTCATAACCCATCATTTATACCTGTTAATTCATAACCCATCATTTATACCTGTTAATTCATAACCCATCATTTATACCTGTTAATTCATAACCCATCATTTATACCTGTTAATTCATAACCCATCATTTATACCTGTTAATTCATTACCCATCATTTATACCTGTTAGTTCATAACCCATCATTTATACCTGTTAATTCATAACCCATCATTTATACCTTTTGCTTGAAAGGGGTGGTTCAGGCAGGCTGGCCCGCTCCCTAACCATACTTCTTACTTGACAGGAACTAATGGGGATCCATAATAAACCCTAGGAAGAGTAGCTGCTGCCTTGACAGGAAATAATGGGGATCCATAATAAACCCCAGGAAGAGTAGCTGCTGCCTTGGCAGGAACTAATGGGGATCCATAATAAACCCCAGGAAGAGTAGCTGCTGCCTTGACAGGAACTAATGGGGATCCATAATAAACCCCAGGAAGAGTAGCTGCTGCCTTGGCAGGAACTAATGGGGATCCATAATAAACCCCAGGAAGAGTAGAAGAGTAGCTGCTGCCTATATTTGTGTCTCTTTACTCTCGGATTCTAAAAAGCTAATTAGCATCAAAGTAGACGACATGGAAGACTACAAATCCCTGCGAGCTCCTGCATGTCATCTCTAGCCAACACCTTTCACAGAACAGTTCACTGAATTGTCCATTGAAATACATTTTGACAATTGAATCATTGCTACATTAAGGCCTGATTGGTGGAGTGCTGCAGAGATGGTTGTCCTTCTCGAAGGTTCTCCCTTCTCCAGAGAGTAACTCTGGAGCTCTGTCAGAGTGAACATCGGGTTCTTGTTCACCTCCCTGACCAAGGCCCTTCTCCCACGATTTCTCAGTTTGGCCGGGCAGCCAGCTCTAGGAAGAGTCTTGGTGGTTCCAAACTTCTTCCATTTAAGAATGATGGAGGCTACTGTGTTCTTGGGGACCTTCAATGCTGAAGAAAGTTTTTGGTACCCTTTCCCAGATCTGTTTCTCGACACAATCCTGTCTCAGAGCTCTATGGACAATTTCTTTGACCTCATGGCTTGGTTTTTGCTCTGACATGCACTGTAAACTGTGGGACCTTACATAGACAGGTGTGTGCCTTTCCAAATCATGTCTAATCAATTGAATTTACCGCAGGTGGACTCCAATCAAGTTGTAGAAACATCTCAAGGATAATCAATGGAAACAGGATGCATCTGAGCTCAATTCTGAGTCTCATAGCAAAGGGTCTGAATACTCAAGAAAATACATTTGAAAAAATGTTTAAAAAAAAAAACTGTTTTTGGTTTGTCATTATGGGGTATTGTGATGTCATTATGGGGTATTGTGATGTCATTATGGGGTATTGTGTGTAGATTGATGAGGGGAAAAATTATTAAATTTATTTTTATATGTAAATTTTAGAATAAGGCTGTAATGTAACAAAATGTGGAAAAGTGAAGGGGTCTGAATACTTTACGAATGCACTGTATACCGCTGGCAGAATTTTCTACCACTGGCAGAGTTTTCTACCAATGGCAGTTTTGTACACAGTCATGTGATACGTGGTATAGAAAGGTCCAATCTTAGGAGAGTACATGGGAGGCACTATACTGTGTGTCTGCAGGTGTCTATCTGGTCAAAACCACTGATACAGGTGCCCCTCCACCATCTGGTGGGATGGATCATGTCTACAGAGAAACTTAGATTCAAATACTTAGATTTGTGTGTATTGGGTCTATGTTGTGAAATTGTTAGATATTACTTGTTAGATATTACTGCACCGTCTGAGATAGAAACACAAGCATTTCACTACACCTGCAATAATATCTGCTAAACATGTGTATGTGACCAATAAAATGTGATTTGATTTTGATTTCAAATAAACGTCCTATTTATCAAAGGTGCTTTTGGCTGGGGTCAAAATGACTCCAAAGGATTTGAATTTGTTAAAAGTCCATATTGATACAGAAACACAAAACCATGATTTAGATTTATTAAGAACAAGTTGATTGACAAAGTTATGAAAAAATGAAAGAATTGAATAAACCACATTTTGGCAATGATAAAAGATATGCCTCTGGGGTCAAAATGATCCATGTCAGAAGTATGGTTCAATGCAAATATGTAGTGGGTGTAAAGTTTGCTTTAAATTCTCACTCATTAAACATGAATCAATCAACACATGCTTCTCTTTGAACGACTTAATATAATATTAAACTTTTATGAAATAAATGAAAAATAAACGTTTGGTTCCTCAGCTGCGTTGCCCCCTCCAGTCAGCAGATGGCGATGTGCGTCTTTTAGGTTCAGGCGATGCTGCCAGTGTGACGTATAATCTAGTGGACGGGACGCTCCTTCAACAACAACAGCTAGTCAGACACCTCGGTAGCTTTCTAGCAAACATAGCTACAACATTCACGCTCTTTACACTGGTTTGGTGTATATTAGTCGCTGTGTATTAAACACACTTCTGTCGTATGTACTTGTTGGCCCATTTAATTATATATTTACGTTGTTTGTCAGCTAGCTGGTTTGCTAAGTTAGCTTAGAACTAAGCTAGTCGCTAATGCTAGCTAGCTAACATCCCCGACCATGAGTTCACTAAGCTTCTCTCCTCCTGTTAAAGAAGAGGAGGTCTGCTGGATGGAGAAAGAAACTCTAGTGAAAGAGGAGGAGGAAGAGAAAGATGTTACAATACAAAAACAAGTAGAGGGTGAGGCTGTTACCGTGAAAGAAGAAGAGAAAGACGTTTCAGTGAAAGAAGAGGAAGACGCGTTCAGAGTGAAATTGGAGGATGTTACAGTAAAAGAAGAGGAGGAAGAGAAAGAGGAGGATGCAGTTTTTGGAGTGAAAGAGGAGGAGGAGGAGATCACTGTCACATTGGAGGAAGAAGAGGAGGTTGGAGATGTGTTTAACACCAGTAAGTACCGTCTCTGCTGTCGTTGAACCAATATGCAGTAAAGGGGTTCTACACTTTAATGTTGTTCTGTAGGAATGGCTGAAGCTTCACTGTAACGTGTAGAACATCAAGAGTGGACCATCAACAAAACGTTAACAATTGATCAAATGCATCCAATGACAATGCCTGAAATACTGTAGTCCTCAATATCTCCTATTAGATTAGCCCAAGATGTTCTCTTAAAGGGGCAATCAGCAGTTGTTACATCCATTTAGGGACTTATACATTAATGATATGTACCCATCTGTTTCCTGAATAAATCACTTAGAAATGCCTCATGAGCTTAGTTCAACTGTTGTACTCCATCAGAACCCAAAATATAAGCTTTTTATTACTCCAATGTTTGTCAGTAAATATTAACACACACTGTATATCCTCAAAACATGGTTAAAACTAGAATGTTGATATCATGGATGGTTACATTTCTCCAGCCCCATCCCTCAGCTTTTTACCGAAACGGGCAGGGAGTTCGCTTTGTTATTGTTTCTACTGCTGATTGCTGCCCCCGTTACTCCTCAAGGTCCAAGGACTGTATGTTATTTTCAGAGGTAGACTGGCTCTGGCAGCATTCCATCTAAATGTGAATCGATTCTCAATTGCGATACTTTCAAGGAAAATAGGAATGTTTCTCGACTCATACCCTGACTTTAAAAAGGGATTTGGTGAGAATTAGCATAGGAACTGCGTGTCACAGCATGACAATGTGAACGCGATTGGTTGACAGTCTCTTGGACGGTCGTTATATACACTTTGACATTTTCTGGAATAGTTTTTATTTGAAAACGTTTTTGTTTACTTGCCTGCCTATTGAATTTGGAATGCACTGTACTGTTCATCTGAAACTCACTGAGATAATTCCTTTCATACAGCAGTAGCAATACAGGGACATAGACCTACTGTAGGACCCTGTATATGTTATGTTGTTGTTAGGTGAAGTTATGGGTCCTACAGTAGGTCTATGTTATTGTTAGGTGAAGTTATGGGTCCTACAGTAGGTCTATGTTATTGTTTGGTTAAGTTATGGGTCCTACTGTAGGTCTATGTTATTGTTAGGTGAAGTTATGGGTCCTAGAGTAGGTCTATGTTGTTAGGTGAAGTTATGGGTCCTACAGTAGGTCTATGTTGTTGTTTGGTGAAGTTATGGGTCCTACAGTAGGTCTATGTTATTGTTAGGTGAAGTTATGGGTCCTACAGTAGGTCTATGTTGTTGTTAGGTGAAGTTATGGGTCCTACAGTATGTCTATGTTATTGTTAGGTGAAGTTATGGGTCCTACAGTAGGTCTATGTTATTGTTAGGTGAAGTTATGGGTCCTACAGTAGGTCTATGTTATTGTTAGGTGAAGTTATGGGTCCTACAGTAGGTCTATGTTATTGTTAGGTGAAGTTATGGGTCCTACAGTAGGTCTATGTTATTGTTAGGTGAAGTTATGGGTCCTACAGTAGGTCTATGTTATTGTTAGGTGAAGTTATGGGTCCTACAGTAGGTCTGTGTTGTTGTTAGGTGAAGTTATGGGTCCTACAGTAGGTCTATGTTGTTGTTAGGTGAAGTTATGGGTCCTACAGTAGGTCTATGTTATTGTTAGGTGAAGTTATGGGTCCTACAGTAGGTCTATGTTATTGTTAGGTGAAGTTATGGGCCAATTTCGCCAACACTTAGTTTACTTAGTTTTTTCCCCCCAAGATGGCGTAGCAGTGCATACGTTTTTTGTCATCCTCTCGTTTTCTTTTTTGTATTTTTTGTATATATTCCAATTGACTTTTCAATCTCTTTTTCTATTTTTAAATTAAATATATCTTCCGGTTACCCACCTCACTCAATGTGACACGGATCTGCTATTTTTCTGCTCTTTTTTTTTTAGACCTTATAGCCAAAACATTCATCAGAGGCTAGCCAGCTAATTAGCTACTAGCTATTTAGTCATTGTTAGCCACTGCTAGCGGCCTTTACCCTCTGCTCAGGCACCAGACGTTTTTTTAGCCTGGATAATACCTGCCAGCCTCGGACTGTTTTTCTCCACTACAACGCCGGATTCCTGCCGTAAACCCTGGACCATTACCCCTGATCATCACAGCTAGCTAGCTGCCACTGAGTGACCCAGCCCCAAAAGCTAGCCCTGAGCCAGGCACATGACCCGGATTGCAAACGAATATACCACAACTACAATACCTCTTTCGCCATCTGGCCCGGTCCCTTCGTCGACATGGCGCCCCGCCGTACCACTGCGACTGGTCCTCAACCGGCCTTTGCCGGACATTGGAGCAGATGCTTCCACTTACCCTGGCCTGCTAACTTTAAACGCTGTGTCTCCCGCTTGCTAGCATAGCAACGACTACCCCGCGGCTTCCCTGTTCCATCTATTGATCACTTAGCTACATAGCTGATGCCTGCTGGACTGTTCATTTATCTCCACTTGGTTTACCTTTGTTTATCTGTTGGCCCTATTCCGAACTCAGGCCCTGTGTGTAGTTAATCGACCCTCTCTGCCCATTCATCGCCATTTTACCTGTTGTTGTTGTCTTAGCTGATGAACTGTTGTTGTCTTACCCGTTGTTGTCTTAGCTAGCTCTCCCAATCAACACCTGTGATTGCTTTATGCCTCGCTTTATGTCTCTCTCAAATGTCAATATGCCTTGTATACTGTTGTTTAGGATAGTTATTGTTTTAGTTTACTGCGGAGCCCCTAGTCCCACTGTACATGCCTTTGATACCTCCTTTGTCCCACCTCCCACACATGCAGTGACCTCACCCAGTATAACCAGCATGTTCAGAGATGAAACCTCTCTTATCATCACTCAGTGCCTGGGCTCACCTCCAGTGCCTGGGCTCACCTCCACTGTACCCACACCCCACCATACCCCTGTCTGTACATTATGCCCTGAATCAATTCTACCACACCCAGAAATCTGCTCCTTTTATTCTCTGTCCCCAACGCACTAGACGACCAGTTTTGCTAGCCTTTAGCCGTACCCTCATCCTACTCCTCCTCTGTTCCTCGGGTGATGTGGAGGCTAACCCAAGCCCTGCGTGTCCCCAGGCACTCTCATTTGTTGACTTCTGTAATCGAAAAAGCCTTGGTTTCATGCATGTTAACATCAGAAGCCTCCTCCCTAAGTTTGTTTTATTCACTGCTTTAGCATACTCCGCCAACCCTGATGTCCTTGCCGTGTCTGAATCCTGGCTTTGGAAGGCCATCAAAAAATTCTGAAATTTCCATACCCAACTACAATATTTTCCGTCAAGATAGAACTGCCAAAGGGGGAGGAGTTGCAATCTACTGCAGAGATGGCTTGCAAAGTTCTGTCATACTTTCCAGGTCTATGCCCAAACAGTTTGAGCTTGTAATTTAAAAAATTAATCTCCAGAAATAAGTCTCTCACTGTTGCCAACTGTTATAGACCCCCCTCAGCTCCCAGCTGTGCCCTGGACACCATATGTGAATTGATTGCCCCCCATCTATCTTCAAAGTTCGTTCTGTTAGGTGACCTAAACTGGGATATGCTTAACACCCCGGTCGTCCTGCAATCTAAGCTAAATGCCCTCAATCTCACACAAATTATCAAGGAAACCACCAGGTACAACCCTAAATCCGTAAACATGGGCACCCTCATAGAAGTTATCCTGACCAACTTACCCTCCAAATACACCTCTGCTGTTTTCAATCAGGATCTCAGCGATCACTGCCTCATTGCCTGCATCCGCTATGGCTCCGCGATCAAACGACCAATCCTCATCACTGTCAAACGCTCCCTAAAACACTTCTGCGAGCAGGCCTTTCTAATTGACCTGGCCCGGGTATCCTGGAAGGATATTGACCGCATCCCGTCAGTCGAGGATGCCTGGTCGTTCTTTAAAAGTAATTTCCTCACCATCTTAAATAAGCTTGCCCCTTTCAAAAAATGTAGAACTAAGAACAGATATAACCCTTGGTTCACTCTAGACCTGACTGCCCTTGACCAGCACAAAAACATCTTGTGGTGGACTGCAATAGCATCGAATAGTCCCCGCGATATGCAACTGTTCAGGGAAGTCAGGAACCAATACACACAATCAGTCAGGAAAGCAAAGGCTAGCTTTTTCAAACAGAAATTTGCATCCTGTAGCTCTAACTCCAAAAAGTTTTGGGACACTGTAAAGTCCATGGAGAACAAGAGCACCTCCTCCCAGCTGCCCACTGCACTGAGGCTAGGAAACACTGTCACCACCGATAACTCCATGATAATCGAGAATTTCAATAAGCATTTCTCTACGGCTGGCCATGCTTTCCTCCTGGCTACCCCAACCCCGGCCTACAGCTCCGCACCCCCCACAGCTACTTGCCCGAGCCTCCCCAGCTTCTCCTTCACCCAAATCCAGATAGCAGATATTCTGAAAGAGCTGCAAAACCTGGACCCGTACAAATCAGCTGGGCTAGACAATCTGGACCCTCTCTTTCTAAAACTATCCGCTGCCATTGTTGCAACCCCTATTACCAGTCTGTTCAACCTCTTTCGTATCGTCCGAGATCCCTAAAGATCGGAAAGCTGCCGCGGTCGTCCCCCTCGTCAAAGGGGGTGACACTCTAGAGCCAAACTGTTACAGACCTATTTCCATCCTGTCCTACCTTTTCTAAAGTCTTCAAAAGCCAAGTTAATAAACAGATCACTGACCATTTATTATCCCACCGTACCTTCTCCGCTGTGCAATCCGGTTTCCGAGCTGATCACGGGTGCACCTCAGCCACGATCAAGGTACTAAAAGATATCATAACCGCCATCGATAAATGACAGTACTGTGTAGCCGTCTTCATTGACCTGGCCAAGGCTTTTGACTCTGTCAATCACCGTATTCTTATCGGCAGACTCAATAGCCTTGGTTTCTCAAATGACTACCTCGCCTGGTTCACCAACTACTTCGCAGACAGAGTTCCGTGTTTCAAATCGGAGGGCCTGTTGTCCGGACCTCTGGCAGTCTCTATGGGGGTACCACAGGGTTCAATTCTCGGGCCGACTCTTTTCTCTGTATATATCAACGATGTCGCTCTTGCTGTGGGTGATTCCCTAATCCACCTCTACGCAGACGACACCGTTCTGTATACATCTGGCCCTTCTTTGGACACAGTGTTAACTAACCTCCAAACGAGCTTCAATGCCATACAACACTCCTTCTGTGGCCTCCAACTGCTCTTAAACGCTAGTAAAACCAAATGCATGCTTTCAACCGTTTGCTGCCAGCAACCGCCCGCCCGACTAGCATCACTACTCTGGACGGTTCTGACCTAGAATACGTGGACAACTACAAATTCCTAGGTGTCTGGCTAGACTGTAAACTCTCCTTCCAGACTCATAGCAAACATCTCCAAAATCAAATCATGAATCGGCTTTCTATTTCGCAACAAAGCCTCCTTCAGTCACTCCGCCAAACTTACCCTAGTAAAACTGACTATCCTACCGATCCTCGACTTCGGCGATGTCATCTACAAAATAGCTTCCAATACTCTACTTAGACTACATACAATTTGCTATCACAGTGCCATCTGTTTTGTTACCAAAGCCCCTTATACCACCCACCATTGTGACCTGTATGCTCTAGTCGGCTGGCCCTAGCCACATATTCGTCGCCAGTCCCACTGGCTCCAGGTCATCTATAAGCCTATGCTTCGTAAAGCTCCGCCTTATCTCAGCTCACTGGTCACGATAACAACACCACCCGTAGCACGCGCTCCAGCAGGTATATCTCACTGGTCATCCCCAAAGCCAACACCTCCTTTGGCCGCCTTTCCTTCCAGTTCTCTGCTGCCAATGACTGGAACAAATTGCAAAACTTGGTGAAGTTGGAGACTTACATTTCCCTCACTAACTTTAAACATCAGCTATCTGAGCAGCTAACCGATCGCTGCAGTTGTACATAGTCCATCTGTAAATAGCCCATCCAATCTACCTACCTCATCCCCATATTGTTTTATTTACTTTGCTGCTTTTTTGCGCACCAGTATCTCTACTTGCACATCGTCATCTGCTCATCTATCACTCCAGTGTTAATCTGCTAAATTGTAATTACTTCGCTACTATGGCCTATTTTATTGCCTTACCTCCTTACTCCATTTGCACACACTGTATATAGATTTTTCTATTGTGTTATTGACTGTACTTTTGTTTATCCCACGTGTAACTGTTGTTTTTTTGTCGCACTGCTTTGCTTTATCTTGGCCAGGTCACAGTTGTAAATGAGAACTTGTTCTCGACTGGCCACCTGGGTAAATAAAGGTGAAAATAATATATATATATTTTTTACTTTATTGACAACACCCAAATGGATACTGTCATTAACACAGTTCTTCAATAATTACACATAACTCATAACTCTGTAGCAAACATTATATTAACCTGTTGGGGATAGGGGGCAGTATTTGCACGGCCGGATAAAAAACGTACCCGATTTAATCTGATTATTACTCCTGCCCAGAAACTAGAATATGCATATAATTATTAGCTTTGGATAGAAAACACTCCAAAGTTTCTAAAACTGTTTGAATGGTGTCTGTGAGTATAACAAAACTCATTTGGCAGGCCAAAACCTGAGAAGATTCCAAACAGGAAGCGCTCTCTCTGACCATTTCATGGCCTTCTTGATCATCTCTAACCAAAACAGGGGATCTCTAGCATGACGTGACATTTTCTAACGCTCCCATAGGCTCTCAGAAGGCGCCAGAAATTTGAATGGTTGCTTTGGAGCCCCAGGCTGAAACACATTAGCGCCTTTTGTAAGTGGTCTATCAGAGGACAATGAGAATGGCGTGCGCGTGCACGAGACGACTCCATGTTTACTTTCTCTCTCTTTGAACGTATACAGGGTTTCCCGGTCGAAATATTATCGCTTTTTTACGAGAAAAATAGCATAAAAATTGATTTTAAACAGCGGTTGACATGCTTCGAAGTACGGTAATGGAATATTTAGAATTTTTTTGTCACGAAACGCGTCGGGCGCGTGACCCTTATTTACCTTTCAGATAGTGTCTTGAACGCACGAACAAAACGCCGCTATTTGGATATAACTATGGATTATTTTGAACCAAACCAACATTTGTTATTGAAGTAGAAGTCCTGGGAGTGCATTCTGACGAAGAACAGCAAAGGTAATAACATTTTTCTTATAGTAAATCTGACTTTGGTGAGTGCTAAACTTGCTGGGTGTCAAAATAGCTAGCCTGTGATGGCCGGGCTATGTACTCAGAATATTGCAAAATGTGCTTTCACCGAAAAGCTATTTTAAAATCGGACATAGCGAGTGCATAGAGGAGTTCTGTATCTATAATTCTTAAAATAATTATGTTTTTTGTGAACGTTTATCGTGAGTAATTTAGTAAATTCACCGGAAGTTTGCGGGGGTTATGCTAGTTCTGAACGTCACATGCTAATGTAAAAAGCTGGTTTTTGATATATAAATATGAACTTGATTGAACAAAACATGCATGTATTGTATAACATAATGTCCTAGGGGTGTCACCTGATGAAGATCATCAAAGGTTAGTGCTGCATTTAGCTGTGGTTTGGGTTTATGTGACATTATATGCTAGCTTGAAAAATGGGTGTCTGATTATTTCTGGCTGGGTACTCTGCTGACATAATCTAATGTTAGTCCATAGAGGTTAACTGACTTGTATAGTTAAATAAAGGTTACATTTAAATACATTTAAAAAATAGAGTTTCATGACAAACCATTTTTTACAAATCCGGCAAGGCACCAATTTTGAGAAGGGTTTAAAACAAAGGTTTCAAACCAATTCATGAATGTAATTGAATCTAGGTATGTCTTGCCTTTAATGTAATGACATGAAAAACAATTGGCTGAATATTATACAATGACTTATCAACAGCTCTAATAATTTGCCTCCAAAGGAAATCTACACTGGCAGTTATAGAATATACTATATAGCCTAGAAACCTGGTTAAACTATCATTATGACATCATGGATGAATTCCAGAATATACTATATAGCCTAGAAACCTGGTTAAACTATCATTGTGACATCATGGATGAATTCTAGAATATACTATATAGCCTAGAAACCTGGTTAAACTATCATTATGACACCATGGATGAATTCTAGAATATACTATATAGCCTAGAAACCTGGTTAAACTATCATTATGACATCCTGGATGAATTCTAGAATATACTATATAGCCTAGAAACCTGGTTAAACTATCATTATGACATCATGGATGAATTCTAGAATATACTATATATCCTAGAAACCTGGTTAAACTATCATTATGACATCCTGGATGAATAAATTTGAGTGGTTACACTCCTCCTTCCCCCATCCCTCAGCTGTTTACCAAACCAAGCCTCTGGGCAGCCATTTTGTTACTGTTGAAAATCTGGGTTCAGGGTAGGGATGTCCCAAGGATGATGATGTTTCTATATGATAACAATAGAGTAATATATTTAATATGACAAATACTCTTTTTTAATAGTTTCACTAATTCATTTTAATTAACTTAATCATTATGATTCAACATCAGTTCACCGTCTCACCTCATACTGTGTTGGAGCAGCAGCAGCTGACTGCCCAGTTCAACAACAGTTCACCGTCTCACCTCATACTGTATTGGAGCAGCAACAGCTGACTGCCCGGTTCAACATCAGTTCACCGTCTCACCTCATACTGTATTGGAGCAGCAGCAGCTGACTGCCCAGTTCAACATCAGTTCACCGTCTCACCTCATACTGTATTCGAGCAGCAGCAGCTGACTGCCCGGTTCAACATCAGTTCACCGTCTCACCTCATACTGTATTGGAGCAGCAGCAGCTGACTGCCCAGTTCAACATCAGTTCACCGTCTCACCTCATACTGTATTGGAGCAGCAGCAGCTGACTGCCCGGTTCAACATCAGTTCACCGTCTCACCTCATACTGTATTGGAGCAGCAGCAGCTGACTTGATCGTTGATGCTAATCATCATGTTTGAATCTGAGAGTAAATAGAGCCGACTACAACTCTAAAAATGAAGGGTTCAACTGGAGTTGTTCTCAGATCCCCTAAGAACCGTAGGGTTCTTGGTCAATGAAAAACAGCCCCACAAGGTTCTTCAAAGAACTTGTTAGAAGGTGGGTTCATCGAGGAACCTCCATTGTTGCTGGACTGTGTTTTAGTACTATATCTCTTTACACAATGATGAAAATAATCATGGCCTCTAAACCTTCAAGCTGCATACTGGACCCTATTTCAACTAAACTACTGAAAGAGCTGCTTCCTGTGCTTGGCCCTCCTATGTTGAACATAATAAACGGCTCTCTATCCACCGGATGTGTACCAAACTCACTAAAAGTGGCAGTAATAAAGCCTCTCTTGAAAAAGCCAAATCTTGACCCAGAAATTATAAAAAACTATCGGCCTATATCGAATCTTCCATTCCTCTCAAAAATTTTAGAAAAAGCTGTTGCGCAGCAACTCACTGCCTTCCTGAAGACAAACAATGTACACGAAATGCTTCAGTCTGGTTTTAGACCCCATCATAGCACTGAGACTGCACTTGTGAAGGTGGTAAATTACCTTGTAATGACGTCAGACTGAGGCTCTGCATCTGTCCTCGTGCTCCTAGATCTTAGTGCTGCTTTTGATACCATCGATCACCACATTCTTTTGGAGAGATTGGAAACCCAAAATGGTCTACATGGACAAGTTCTGGCCTGGTTTAGATCTTATCTGTCGGAAAGATATCAATTTGTCTCTGTGAATGGTTTGTCCTCTGACAAATCAACTGTAAATTTCGGTGTTCCTCAAGGTTCTGTTTTAGGACCACTATTGTTTTCACTATATATTTTACCTCTTGGGGATGTCATTCAAAAACATAATGTTAAATTTCACTGCTATGCGGATGACACACAGCTGTACATTTCAATGAAACATGGTGAAGCCCCAAAATTGCCCTCGCTAAAAGCCTGTGTCTCAGACATAAGGAAGTGGATGGCTGCAAACTTTCTACTCTTAAACTCGGACAAAACAGAAATGCTGTTCTAGGTTCCAAGAAACAAAGAGATCTTCTTTTGAATCTGACAATTAATCTGGATGGTTGTACGGTCGTCTCAAATAAAACTGTGAAGGACCTCGGCGTTACTCTGGACCCTGATCTCTCTTTTGAAGAACATATCAAGACTGTTTCAAGGACAGCTTTTTTCCATCTAAGTAACATTGCAAAAATCAGAAACTTTCTGTCCAAAAATGACGCAGAAAAATTAATCCATGCCTTTGTTACTTCTAGGTTGGACTACTGCAATGCTCTACTTTCCGGCTACCCGGATAAAGCACTAAATAAACTTCAGTTAGTGCTAAATACGGCTGCTAGAATCCTGACTAGAACCAAAAAAATTGATCATATTACTCCAGTGCTAGCCTCCCTACACTGGCTTCCTGTTAAGGCAAGGGCTGATTTCAAGGTTTTACTGCTAACCTACAAAGCATTACATGGGCTTGCTCCTACCTATCTTTCCGATTTGGTCCTGCCGTACATACCTACACGTACGCTACGGCCTCCTAATTGTTCCTAGAATTTCTAAGCAAACAGCTGGAGGCAGGGCTTTCTCCTGTAGAGCTCCATTTTTATGGAATAGTCTGCCTATCCATGTGAGACGCAGACTCAGTCTCAACTTTTAAGTCTCTTCAGTAGGTCCTATGATTAAGTGTAGTCTGGCCCAGGGGTGTGAAGGTGAACGGAAAGGCTGGAGCAACGAACCGCCCTTGCTGTCTCTGCCTGGCCGGTTTCCCCTCTTTCCACTGGGATTCTCTGCCTCTACCCCTATTACGGGGGCTGAGTCACTGGCTTACTGGTGTTCTTCCATGCCGTCCCTGGGAGGGGTGCGTCACTTGAGTGGGTTGAGTCACTGACGTGGTCTTCCTGTCTGGGTTGGCGCCCCCCCTTGGGCTGTGCCGTGGCGGAGATCTTTGTGGGCTATACTCGGCCTTGTCCCGGGATGGTATGTTGGTGGTTGGAGACATCCCTCCAGTGGTGTGGAGGCTGTGCTTTGGCAAAGTGGGTGGGGTTATATCCTGCCTGTTCGGCCCTGTCCGGGGGTATCATCGGATGGGGCCACAGTGTCTTCTGATCCCTCCTGTCTCAGCCTCCAGTATTTATGCTGCAGTAGTTTATGTGTCGGGGTGCTAGGGTCAGTCTGTCACATCTGGAGTATTTCTCTTGTCTTTTCTGGTGTCCTGTGTGAATTTAAATATGCTCTGTCTAATTCTCTCTTTCTCTTTCTTTCTTTCTCTCTCTAGGACCATGCCTCAGGACTACCTGGCTTGATGACTCCTTGCTGTCCCCAGTTTACCTGGCCGTGCTGCTGCTCCAGTTCCAATTGTTCTGCCTGCAGCTATGGAACCCTGACCTGTTCACCGGACATACTACCTGTCCCAGACCTGTTGTCCCAGACCTGCTGGAACGCTGACCTATTCACCGGACGTGCTACCTGTCACAGACCTGCTGTTTTCAACTCTCTAGAGACAGCAGGAGCGGTAGAGATACTCTCAAAGATCGGCTATGAAAAAGCCAACTGACACTTACTCTTGTGTTACTGACTTGTTGCACCCTCGACAACTACTATGATTATTATTATTTGACAATGCTGGTCATTTATGAACATTTGAACATCTTGGCCATGTGCTGTTATAATCTCCACCCGGCACAGCCAGAAGAGGACTGGCCACCCCTCATAGCCTGGTTCCTCTCTAGGTTTCTTCCTAGGTTTTGGCATTTCTAGGGAGTTTTTCCTAGCCACCGTGCTTCTACACCTGCATTGCTTGCTGTTTGGGGTTTTAGGCTGGGTTTCTGTACAGCACTTTGAGATATCAGCTGATGTAAGAAACGCTTTATAAATACATTTGATTTGATTTGACTTCTTCCGGGAACGTCGCAATTACAACTGAAAACGATGGTGACAAGTTTGGATGCGACAACAGTTAAAAAGGTTAAGTTGGGTTGATGTTTGGCTCTGAATATGTCTCGAAATAATGTATTATAATAATATAACATACTAATAATGAATAACGAAGACAATGATGGTTTTCTGTGAATATCTTCCATAACGTTACTATAGTTAATGAACGTAAATATTAGAAAGCCGGGTTTGACCGTCGGCGTTGTATGAGCTACAGTACAGTACCGTTAGCTAGCTAGCTAACGTTATGTCCTAACTAGGCACAACTAGGTTTGGATTATTTCCTCAACTATATTCTTTCCCATATATTCTATATCGTTTCCATAAAGCCAACATGGCTTTACACTCTCATTAATGTAAGTTTCCAATCTAGAGCAGTTCTCACTTTTGTGATAATAAACTAGCTAACTTAACTAACTAACTAACTAACTAAGGACAGTGACCTGTCCAGACGAGATGTTACAACGAACTGAATCGTCAATGGAGGTCTTCCTCTTTATATAGCCTGCTACAGCATGCAATACTATTAACTCACAAGGGGGCAGAACGTTACATGGACAATACTATCCCATTGTGGAAACGTTACATGGACAATACTAACCCATTTTGGAAACGTTACATGGACAATACTATCCCATTTTGGAAACGATACATGTACAATACTATCCCATTTTGGAAACGTTACATGTACAATACTATCCCATTTTGGAAACGTTACATGTACAATACTATTCCATTTTGGAAACGTTACATGTACAATACTATCCCATTTTGGAAACGTTACATGTCCGCCCCCTTGTGGAGGGAAATTAATATCTTAGATGGTAGCTGTAGATGGGATTCAAATGCATCATGGTATTAATACAGTGTCTAGACTACCTCTCTTGTATAAATGCCCTTCAGAATCCAAACACAGTATTGCCACGCAGCAAAATGTTGCGTATAATCTTTCAAGTCAGCCTGATAAAATATTGAACAATTTGTGTACAAAGATATCTTGAAATGTGATATTATGCCTGTATGGCAGTACTGTTACTGTATGGCAGTACTGTATTGGCTAGTGCTTTCTCCAATATGTTCTTCTATTTTACATTACATTGTATGTCGATGACATTTATCTTTCAATATTTATTTAATATATATTTTTTAATGCTTGTAAGACTATTCTTTGACACATTTTATCTTCCTTTGAAATTCTTATAGGACAGAACATGGACACAATGCAATTGGGATCAAGAAGGTACAGATTGTCACGCCCTGACCAGGTGAACTCGGGTATATTGGGTCAGGGTGTGTCAGGTTAGGTATTTTTCATTGGTTTGTGTTTGGTTTACGTTTTAGCCTTGTGTAGGCTCTAGGTGGGTTTATTTCTATGTTGGGTTCTGTCGATTCCCAATCAGAGACAGCTGTCGCTAATTGTCTCTGATTGGGATCACATTTAAGTTGCTGTTTTCCCCACGCTGTTTGTGGGGTGTTGTCTCTTTGTTTGAGCACGTATCTGCATTTTTCTTGATTTTGTGTACATGTTTAATTCCAGTGTGTTGAATAAACATGTGTTCGCTCCCAGCTGCGTTTTGGTCCGCTTCCTCGTCACCAGGCGATGCACGTTACACAGATATGTTGTAGGACATCTGCATTTCAAGTGTACATTTAACCTACATAGCAGTCAATACAAACTGACATCTATTAGCATACAAATGTGTGCAAATTATCTTTTCAGATCTTCTCAGAAATGAATCAAGTCCATGGAATGGATATAGACAAAAAGATAATTCAAGGACTATCAGAGGTAGAGAGGCGAGGCAGGGGTGAGGACATCATCCTGCTATTTTGACAGTCCCTGAAGGACAATACAGAAGAGGTATTTGCTCTTATTCCTTCCCTTTCTCTAATGTATTTGGTAATAAAATTAGCAAGTGTAGTAAGATCATTGCTTTACTTTACTAGGACTGGAGACCACAGCAGCGATTCTGCTCTTGCCCTACCTCTTCAATGAGGACCCGAGTGGCCTTTATGTCCGTGACAAGGTATGTCTATGCACCAATCATCTGTTTCTTCATAAACATAGGTGTGCATGCTTATATAAAACTACAGCTGAACATTTGTTATGTTCTTTGTTAATTGTACGTGTATTAATCTTTTCTTACTTTTGTTGACACAGATTTCACCGCTCTTCACTCCTTTACTGCACATCGGTGGAAATCCATTTCACCATGAGAGTGAAATCCCGCTGGCCTTTGACGGGGAGAACATCCAGGCCCTAGAGGACGTCCCCGTGGGACTTGGGGCTCTGCTACGGCTGGATTTTTATTTTCCCTTAAATTTCCCCAAAATGTCAGAAAAACACTTATGTTGTTAAGTTACTGTGTTCTGGGGATCAGAGAAGTTGGGGTGAAGTTACCAGGGCCGGTCATAAAGATGGAAAACTTCCTGACATAACTAAGTGGATACGATATACACACTAAAGCTGAAAAATCTGTATTTAGCATCAAGTCTACAATATTGTTAGTTTACCTATGATTCATTTTTAATGTTGTTTTTATTGTACATCATTATTTATAAATGTCATGAAAAGCACTAAGTAAATGTATTATTTATTATGGTCTGACATGTCTGCAGAAATGTTGCAATTTTGTAATGTGTTTTGTTTGGTAAATGGTTTTGTAAATATTAATTCACATTTGTGGTGCCACTAAATAAACAATTTATTATTTAAATCAATATTGTGAATATTATTATTATTATTATTCAAATGTTTTTATAATGGAGGGAGGATGGACAGGGAGTTAAAAAAATGAACCCCAAAAGGTTATTTGAGGAACCATGATAAGGGGTTCTTCAGAGAACTTATAGGGGTTCCCACAAAAGGTTCTTTGAATAACTTATAGGGGTTCCCACAAAAGGTTCTTTGAATAACTTATAGGGGTTCCCACAAAATGTTCTTCAAATAACTTTTAGGGGTTTCCCCACAGTTCCAGTTTGAAGAACCCCTAAAGGATACTCCAGGAACCTTATCTTTTTAGAGTGTATATTGATAAAAGTCACCTGGTCCGAGAGACATTTACATAGTTATACACAGCCCAATTTGGGATGACTATTTTAGGGTGAAATAACGGCCACAACAGACAGACCTGATATCGACCATAATTCAACGTCCATGGACGTCACGTGCTGACTGGGTATGACCAAAGTTATTCTATTTAGCTACACTTTGTAGTACATTTTTACACTATAATTAATGTTTCTGATGCCACATCGCCCGTTTTCAAAGGGAGTCGTTGGTTTTTAGGGGCAGTCGCTTTTGAGCTTTTTGTCTGAAAGTATTTTCTCAACTGCGATACCAACTCCAGTCAGCAGATGGCGATGTGCGTCTTTCAGGTGATTCTGCCACTGTGACGTATAATCTAGTGGACCGGACGCTTCTTCAGCATCAACAGCTAGTCAGACACCTTGGTTCACTCTAACTTTATGGAAAAAGGTTTATTCAATAAATCCAGCAACTCCTCTCATACTGGGAAGAACCCCCCCAGGCCTTAAGGGCAGTTTATTTCAAATGTAGTACCTGGACGGAGAAAATCCAATAAGCGTTTTATAGTTACATTGTTACGGTAAAATAACCTAAAGTGGACACACTCCCATCAGTTTCTGAGACAATTGCCCAGACTTTGTAGACAGTTTAATAATGCTTAACCCTCATCTTTATCAAATGATCCATTAAAGATACCAACTCAAAACCTACGTTCGTCTACATATGGGTTGTTTAAATTGTATCTAATTATATTCCCAGTATTACTTCATCAAATCTCTAGTAATCGATTATACACACATACAATTCATCATATTTTTATATATTCTCAGAATCCATATAAAACGTAAGAAATTCTCAGGTAGTCACGACAACCATTCCATTTGCTTTTTCAAGGACTCTCCATAGCAACGAAGCATCTCTCCAAACATCCTCCCAGCAGAACCAAAAATAAACTTTAGTTTCCCAGACAATGACCATGGGATCCTCAACGGTTCTCTAACCTCCCAGAGACCACGGCAAAATCAAGCCTCCCAGGAACTATAGACCTTCCTCTGCTTTCTAAAATATCATCCCGCTTATTATCCACATTTCAATCATCTGATTCAGCATATTTCTATGTTACTATCCAAACATCAGATTAAGACTCATTTCCACAACTCTCATATCACAGTCACACAACGCTCATATCACAGTCACACAACGCTCATACCACAGCCACACAACTCTCAAATCACAGTCACACAATGCTATTCCCAAACATACCTAATCAATTAGTTGTTTTTCAACAATATTTTAACCTGCAGGAATATTTTCACATTTATCGACTGGTTAGTTCCTAGGATAATGAAACTCATACATTTACATCTTTCAATACTTCTAAAATGGGGTACAAGTTTAAAATAATTCCAGGTGCACCGTACCATCTTATACTATATCACAAATGGTCTTAACTAGTAAACACAGATTCTAGTTTTCATCCAGTTCACAGATAGCTGACTCAGCCTCAGAGCCTCCTGACTGGGCCCTGTTTACACCTCCACACAGGAATACACACTCAGAGCCTCCTGACTGGGCCCTGTTTACACCTCCACACAGGAATACACACTCAGAGCCTACTGACTGGGCCCTGTTTACACCTCCACACAGGAATACACACTCAGAGCCTCCTGACTGGGCCCTGTTTACACCTCCACACAGGAATACACACTCAGAGCCTCCTGACTGGGCCCTGTTTACACCTCCACACAGGAATACACACTCAGAGCCTCCTGACTGGGCCCTGTTTACACCTCCACACAGGAACACACTCAGAGCCTCCTGACTGGGCCCTGTTTACACCTCCACACAGGAATACACACTCAGAGCCTCCTGACTGGGCCCTGTTTACACCTCCACACAGGAATACACACTCAGAGCCTCCTGACTGGGCCCTGTTTACACCTCCACACAGCAATACACACTCAGAGCCTACGAGGCTTTTCTAAAAACTCCACTTTGCGTGTTTCACTCACCTCTTTTTTTTAAACTACGTTGGAGATGTGGTATCCAGTCGGCTCACTGCCTCTCAGATCAAAGGTGAGTCCATCTGCTCCGTTCCTGAAGTGTGGTCTCCCTGAGATCCCAAGTTAGAGGGATCCCTGGTGCACCATTTACCCAGGTCACCAGGAGCGGTCACCAAGTGAAGATTCACATCCCCATCGCCAAATGTGGTGGTTCATTTCTTTAATATCAAATGAGAGAAACTTATCACACAAGTCAGAGTTATTCTTAAACTAAATCTTTATTCACTTATAAGGGAGCAGGTCAATACAACACACATATAAAGTCAATCAATTGGGTGCCCTATGATAATGATGGCTGGTGGAACAATCACCCCCAGATGATTCGTTGAGAGATGAATCAACCCCAGATGATTCGTTGAGAGCCATGAGACAAAAGTACAAAGGTCTTTTACAGCCAAGATACACCCCTTTCAACCTACATGACCAACAACAGATGTATAGAACGGGTCACAAGGTTAACATTTGTATGAAAGATACTTATAATTCTCAGCAGACAGTATCTGCTGTAAAAACAGTACTCTTTGTGTAGAGACCAGGGTCTGGCCCTGAGGTCATCTCTCCCTGGTACCATATAGAACAGAAACATTAACTCATGTTCTGGAATGCAGTCTCTTTAGGTTTTATCACCCAAAAGACATTGTAAATCTCCTGTCAGTGTTTTCTCCCAGAGGCCCATCCTCAGTAGAACACAGACACAATAGTTCTAAGAACCCTCTATTCTGTTGCATAAAACAAACATTTGATGCAATAAAAGTATAATAACATAATCTTGCAGTTTTGCTCTCAGTGTCCACAAAAGAAAAACACACACCAAACTTAAATACAGGAAGTAAACCAAAAAGGTGGAGCAACTAAAGGTGTTGACTCTCCACATGTATCAAGACAACTGGAGCACTGGGCCAGACACTCTTAAATAGAACCTGGACCAGCTCAGGTGAAACACCTTCCCACTAACGAGATGGACAAGCCAGCACAGGTGTAACACATACTGACTAACGAGGTGACGCCAATCAGTGCGTCCTACGTGCTAACGAGCTAGACGTGCTAACGAGCTAGACGTGCTAACGAGCTAGACGTGCTAACGAGCTAGACGTGCTAACGAGCTAGACGTGCTAACGAGCTAGACGTGCTAAAGTCCAACCTTAAAACAAAATGGAAAAACCAAAGACTAACACCTTAAAAGTTTGCTTACCACCAACAGAAAACAACTTCAATTTCTCATTATAATCAACTACAATGCTTCACCTTCTACAATATAAACATGGTGTCTACTGGCTGTCAACAATTAAAAACAACAAGAAAAAAACCCTAAAACGCTTCTGGAACACATTTTTTATATTTTTTTCCCCACTAGCTTCTAGAACTCTGGTCCCCTTGGAATGAAAAATACGGAAAAGAATAAGAGATAAAACTCATCTCCAATACGGAAAACCAGTCAAAATAAATTGTAATCAATGGCAACGCACTGGCTAACGCAAAACTTATTAACTGCCCACAATCAGCAACCAAGTTGTCCTTACCACGGACATGTCTCATTTCGAGCTTCTCTCTCTTCTCAGGGTTCACTAGATAGGCATGTTGTTGGATCGGGGCCCAGTCCCCAATGTCATGCTCTAGTACATTTGGGTTGGCACATCTGAGAATGAACCCTGATATTCTAATAGCAGGGCAACAATGTCAATATAATTGTACCAAAAATTGTCAGTTGGTTGCATAAATAAATATTTGGTTGCATAGTCCTTTTTTCAAAGTATTTTCAATGACATTTTTCTAGGTGGGATATCCCCAATGTCAAAACACAGTTTTAACATGTACAAATCAATAACCAATATGCAGAAACAGTTTGTGATAAATTGAAAACCTAAACATAACATGTGCTATATACACAAACATCTGCCACAATAATCATATTACTTTTTAAAAACAAGCACCTTATAAACTGCACAAGCACCAGAAACACTGTTGTTTTGACAAGTAGCAATAAATCACTGATATCGATTAGGGGGGAAATCAGGTTGTACGTGCTGTTGAAACTAACACAACTAAAAAACACATGGAAATGGGAGATATATTTTACCTCACTGGTTAGAGGACAACCTGCCGAAGACAGTCAGCTACATTTTGGAGTGAAACATTTAAATTTAGGGGTCCCTAAACAAAGGAACACAACACTTATTTGTCATAACTCATCGCTAAAATCATTTGTGTGACAGAAGGGAGATGAGGTTGCAAGTCCTGTTAAAACTAACAGCTCCAAAACCACACGGAATCTGGGAATAATGTGTACATCCCTGGTTAGAGGACAATTTGTAGAAAACAGCTATCTACATTTTGAAGTGTTGCATTGTGATTCCAGTGCGTCACCAACGTGGTGAGTGTAACACAACTCTTTTTTTGTTAGTCACTTTTTGTTAAATCTCATAAATAGTAACTCTTCCATTTCAGAGCCTGGATTTTCCCCCTGAGGCTAATATCCATATCATGCTGAAATCAATAGAACAGGGGACAAACGTTTAGGGTTCTACATTGTGACATCATTAAAATACTCCTTCTACAATGTTTAAACATTCTACATTGTGACATTAATTCATTGATATCATGAAACAACTCCTTAATGTATTTTCTAATATTTGATCAGAGATCTTTTATCAGATTATCTATGGTCACAGCTAAGAGGTTTCTCTCCTCTGTGTATTCTCTGGTGCACTCTCAGATCTGTAGATTGAACAAAACTCTTCCCACATTGACCACAGCTATAAGGTTTTTCTCCTGTGTGTATTCTCTGGTGTAGAGTCAGACTGCTAGATTTAGTAAAACTCTTTCCACATTGAGTACAGCTATAAGGTTTCTCTCCTGTGTGTGTTCTCTGGTGCACTGTCAGATGTGTAGATTTAACAAAACTCTTCCCACATTGATCACAGCTATAAGGTTTATCATCTGTGTGTATTCTCTGGTGTTTAGTCAGACTGCTAGATGTAGTAAAACTCTTCCCACATTGATCACAGCTAAAAGGTTTCTCTCCTGTGTGTGTTCTCTGGTGCGTCTTCAAATTCTGTGAAGTTGAGAATCTTTTCCCACAATCTGAACAGTGGAATGGTTTCTCTCCTGTGTGTACTCGCTGGTGTCGAGTCAGACTGCCAGATGCAGCAAAACTCTTTCCACATTGACAACAGCTATAAGATTTCTCTCCTGTATGTGTTCTCTGGTGTCGAGTCAGACTGCCAGATGCAGCAAAACTCTTTCCACATTGACAACAGCTATAAGATTTCTCTCCTGTGTGTATTCTCTGGTGTAGAGTCAGATGGCTAGATTGAACAAAACTCTTCCCACATTGACCACAGCTATAAGGTTTTTCTCCTGTGTGTGTTCTCTGGTGTCGAGTCAGATGTGCATATTTAACATAACTCTTCCCACATTGACCACAGCTATAAGATTTTTCTCCTGTGTGTATTCTCTGGTGTTTAGTCAGACTGCTAGATTTAGTAAAACTCTTTCCACATTGATCACAGCTATACGGTTTCTCTCCTGTGTGTATTCTCTGGTGTTTAGTCAGACTGCTAGATTTAGTAAAACTCTTCCCACATTGACCACAGCTATAAGGTTTCTCTCGTGTGTGTGTTCTCTGGTGTTGAGTCAGATGGCTAGATTGAACAAAACTCTTCCCACATTGACCACAGCTATAAGGTTTTTCTCCCGTGTGTCTTCTCTGGTGTAGAGTCAGACTGCTAGAGTTAGTAAAACTCTTCCCACATTGACCACAGCAATAAGTTTTCTCTCCTGTGTGTGTTCTCTGGTGTAATGTGAGCTGGCTAGATGTATCAAAACTCTTCCCACATTGAGTACAGCTATAAGGTTTCTCTCCTGTGTGTCTTTTCTGGTGCACTGTCAGATGGCTAGATTGACAAAAACTCTTCCCACATTGATCACAGCTATAAGGTTTCTCTCCTGTGTGTATTCTCTGGTGTTGAGTCAGACTGCTAGAGTCAGTAAAACTCTTCCCACATTGATCACAGCCATAAGGTTTCTCCCCAGTGTGAATTCTTTGATGTATTTTAAGGCCTAGTGAAGAGTTTAATCTTTTCCCACAGTCAGAGCAGCAGTGAGATTTCTCTCCTGTGTGAACTCGCTGGTGTTTCTTGAGGAGTTCTGATCTGGAGAGACTCTTCTCTGCCTCATCAGCATCATGATGTTGCTGAGGCTCCCCAGAGGATCCACAATAGTCCCGTCTCTCTCCTGTGAGAACAAAGTCAGACAGATGGTTAAAGGCCCACGACAGCAGAAATCCACTGTTTATTTGAGGTAAAAGGTGATGCCCAGAGCATACCCATGAACTTGTACAACAATTGACTTCTGTTAAATGATTTGACCATTAAGACAGTTAACTTAGCAACAATCACATTTTGTCTTGTTTTCACATTAGTAGTAACTAGAAATAAGTTATTAAAGTTGTTGAAATCCTAAGCAGTGCGCCAGATGACTTTTGGTTTCCAATATAGGCCCTGTGTTTGCTAAAATTGCAGCACGAGGGCAATGCGCACACAATTTGATTGCAGAAACACCTCCCTGCTAATGAGGAAACAGCTAGTTATGGATGTAGTATATCTGGTAATGAGGAAACCACTAGTTATGGATGTAGTATATCTGGTAATGAGGAAACCACTAGTTATGGATGTAGTATATCTGGTAATGAGGAAACCACTAGTTATGGATGTAGTATATCTGCTAATGAGGAAACCACTAGTTATGGATGTAGTATATCTGGTAATGAGGAAACCACTAGTTATGGATGTAGTATATCTGGTAATGAGGAAACCACTAGTTATGGATGTAGTATATCTGGTAATGAGGAAACCACTAGTTATGGATGTAGTATATCTGGTAATGAGGAAACCACTAGTTATGGATGTAGTATATCTGGTAATGAGGAAACCACTAGTTATGGATGTAGTATATCTGCTAATGAGGAAACCACTAGTTATGGATGTAGTATATCTGGTAATGAGGAAACCACTAGTTATGGATGTAGTATATCTGGTAATGAGGAAACCACTAGTTATGGATGTAGTATATCTGGTAATGAGGAAACCACTAGTTATGGATGTAGTATATCTGGTAATGAGGAAACCACTAGTTATGGATGTAGTATATCTGCTAATGAGGAAACCACTAGTTATGGATGTAGTATATCTGGTAATGAGGAAACCACTAGTTATGGATGTAGTATATCTGGTAATGAGGAAACCACTAGTTATGGATGTAGTATATCTGCTAATGAGGAAACCACTAGTTATGGATGTAGTATATCTGGTAATGAGGAATCCACTAGTTATGGATGTAGTATATCTGGTAATGAGGAAACCACTAGTTATGGATGTAGTATATCTGCTAATGAGGAAACCACTAGTTATGGATGTAGTATATCTGGTAATGAGGAAACCACTAGTTATGGATGTAGTATATCTGCTAATGAGGAAACCACTAGTTATGGATGTAGTATATCTGCTAATGAGGAAACCACTAGTTATGGATGTAGTATATCTGGTAATGAGGAAACCACTAGTTATGGATGTAGTATATCTGGTAATGAGGAAACCACTAGTTATGGATGTAGTATATCTGGTAATGAGGAAACCACTAGTTATGGATGTAGTATATCTGCTAATGAGGAAACCACTAGTTATGGATGTAGTATATCTGGTAATGAGGAAACCACTAGTTATGGATGTAGTATATCTGGTAATGAGGAAACCACTAGTTATGGATGTAGTATATCTGGTAATGAGGAAACCACTAGTTATGGATGTAGTATATCTGTTAATGAGGAAACCACTAGTTATGGATGTAGTATATCTGCTAATGAGGAAACCACTAGTTATGGATGTAGTATATCTGGTAATGAGGAAACCACTAGTTATGGATGTAGTATATCTGGTAATGAGGAAACCACTAGTTATGGATGTAGTATATCTGCTAATGAGGAAACCACTAGTTATGGATGTAGTATATCTGGTAATGAGGAATCCACTAGTTATGGATGTAGTATATCTGGTAATGAGGAAACCACTAGTTATGGATGTAGTATATCTGCTAATGAGGAAACCACTAGTTATGGATGTAGTATATCTGGTAATGAGGAAACCACTAGTTATGGATGTAGTATATCTGGTAATGAGGAAACCACTAGTTATGGATGTAGTATATCTGCTAATGAGGAAACCACTAGTTATGGATGTAGTATATCTGCTAATGAGGAAACCACTAGTTATGGATGTAGTATATCTGGTAATGAGGAAACCACTAGTTATGGATGTAGTATATCTGGTAATGAGGAAACCACTAGTTATGGATGTAGTATATCTGGTAATGAGGAAACCACTAGTTATGGATGTAGTATATCTGGTAATGAGGAAACCACTAGTTATGGATGTAGTATATCTGGTAATGAGGAAACCACTAGTTATGGATGTAGTATATCTGGTAATGAGGAAACCACTAGTTATGGATGTAGTATATCTGGTAATGAGGAAACCACTAGTTATGGATGTAGTATATCTGGTAATGAGGAAACCACTAGTTATGGATGTAGTATATCTGGTAATGAGGAAACCACTAGTTATGGATGTAGTATATCTGCTAATGAGGAAACCACTAGTTATGGATGTAGTATATCTGGTAATGAGGAAACCACTAGTTATGGATGTAGTATATCTGGTAATGAGGAAACCACTAGTTATGGATGTAGTATATCTGCTAATGAGGAAACCACTAGTTATGGATGTAGTATATCTGGTAATGAGGAAACCACTAGTTATGGATGTAGTATATCTGGTAATGAGGAAACCACTAGTTATGGATGTAGTATATCTGGTAATGAGGAAACCACTAGTTATGGATGTAGTATATCTGGTAATGAGGAAACCACTAGTTATGGATGTAGTATATCTGCTAATGAGGAAACCACTAGTTATGGATGTAGTATATCTGGTAATGAGGAAACCACTAGTTATGGATGTAGTATATCTGCTAATGAGGAAACCACTAGTTATGGATGTAGTATATCTGGTAATGAGGAAACCACTAGTTATGGATGTAGTATATCTGGTAATGAGGAATCCACTAGTTATGGATGTAGTATATCTGGTAATGAGGAAACCACTAGTTATGGATGTAGTATATCTGCTAATGAGGAAACCACTAGTTATGGATGTAGTATATCTGGTAATGAGGAAACCACTAGTTATGGATGTAGTATATCTGCTAATGAGGAAACCACTAGTTATGGATGTAGTATATCTGCTAATGAGGAAACCACTAGTTATGGATGTAGTATATCTGCTAATGAGGAAACCACTAGTTATGGATGTAGTATATCTGGTAATGAGGAAACCACTAGTTATGGATGTAGTATATCTGGTAATGAGGAAACCACTAGTTATGGATGTAGTATATCTGGTAATGAGGAAACCACTAGTTATGGATGTAGTATATCTGGTAATGAGGAAACCACTAGTTATGGATGTAGTATATCTGGTAATGAGGAAACCACTAGTTATGGATGTAGTATATCTGGTAATGAGGAAACCACTAGTTATGGATGTAGTATATCTGCTAATGAGGAAACCACTAGTTATGGATGTAGTATATCTGGTAATGAGGAAACCACTAGTTATGGATGTAGTATATCTGGTAATGAGGAAACCACTAGTTATGGATGTAGTATATCTGGTAATGAGGAAACCACTAGTTATGGATGTAGTATATCTGGTAATGAGGAAACCACTAGTTATGGATGTAGTATATCTGCTAATGAGGAAACCACTAGTTATGGATGTAGTATATCTGGTAATGAGGAAACCACTAGTTATGGATGTAGTATATCTGGTAATGAGGAAACCACTAGTTATGGATGTAGTATATCTGCTAATGAGGAAACCACTAGTTATGGATGTAGTATATCTGGTAATGAGGAATCCACTAGTTATGGATGTAGTATATCTGGTAATGAGGAAACCACTAGTTATGGATGTAGTATATCTGCTAATGAGGAAACCACTAGTTATGGATGTAGTATATCTGGTAATGAGGAAACCACTAGTTATGGATGTAGTATATCTGGTAATGAGGAAACCACTAGTTATGGATGTAGTATATCTGGTAATGAGGAAACCACTAGTTATGGATGTAGTATATCTGCTAATGAGGAAACCACTAGTTATGGATGTAGTATATCTGGTAATGAGGAAACCACTAGTTATGGATGTAGTATATCTGGTAATGAGGAAACCACTAGTTATGGATGTAGTATATCTGGTAATGAGGAAACCACTAGTTATGGATGTAGTATATCTGGTAATGAGGAAACCACTAGTTATGGATGTAGTATATCTGGTAATGAGGAAACCACTAGTTATGGATGTAGTATATCTGCTAATGAGGAAACCACTAGTTATGGATGTAGTATATCTGGTAATGAGGAAACCACTAGTTATGGATGTAGTATATCTGGTAATGTGGAAACCACTAGTTATGGATGTAGTATATCTGCTAATGAGGAAACCACTAGTTATGGATGTAGTATATCTGGTAATGAGGAAACCACTAGTTATGGATGTAGTATATCTGGTAATGAGGAAACCACTAGTTATGGATGTAGTATATCTGGTAATGAGGAAACCACTAGTTATGGATGTAGTATATCTGGTAATGAGGAAACCACTAGTTATGGATGTAGTATATATGCCTGGAGCAAAAAATAGTGAGCAAAGATTTTAGTTTTCACAATGTATTCTGAATATTACAGCACAAGATCAGGAGTGCTACTCAAGGAAACTCACATTAAGCTCTGTGTCTATTCACTAATTCACCACCGTGGGGGAAAACTCAGGGGAGTTCTCATAGGCTGACAGCAAATATAGCCTCCATTTACAGGTTGCTTATGAGTGCATTTCACATTAAATATGGATTATAATTGTAAGACTCGCTTGAATCACCTGCTTAATATGTTTGTGTTATTGTCGCATATCAACTGCTTTATACACTTCAACTTCACTTCACTTCAAAACACTTCAACCAGTAAAATGCTCTTTGGCTTTGCCATCAGCCTGACAATGAGGGTTTGTACACTAAGTGTTTAACAAATTGGCCCATAACTTCACCTAACAATAACATAGACCAACTGTAAGACCCATAACTTCACCTAACAATAACATAGACCTAGGACTATAAATCATTTAATATTTCAGGTGAAACATGGAAACTAAAATGTTTTTGTCGTGACATTTCATAACCTGATCACCAGATAATTTTGTGAATAATCCCACTAGGCTACTCTGTAATGTGTTGTCATTCTAAATGTCCTGAACAATAGCCTATCCATCAAGGAACAGTTCTCTACACATTATGAGCTAAGTATCTCTGTGTCCAAACAGACTAACAAGACCCTACTGTAAATCAAGCAGACAATAACACTTTATAAACATACATTTGTTTGGGATGTTGGATCCAACGTGGAGCATGGCATAACTGTCTTTACCAGAGTAATGAATGAAGAAGCACTTTGGTTGTTGTTGCATGTCATGATGTTTGTCATGTGACTGTCATTCAGAAAATAATTTCCTGGATCAGCTGATGATAGTTGAACATGTGACTGTAACTAAACAGCTACAGTATTAAGTA
The DNA here is from genome assembly GCF_965601325.2 of Salmo salar. Taxonomy (NCBI): domain Eukaryota; kingdom Metazoa; phylum Chordata; class Actinopteri; order Salmoniformes; family Salmonidae; genus Salmo; species Salmo salar. The sequence goes on from NW_027675424.1 coordinate 1,218,575, forward strand.
TTATGTGTAATTATTGAAGAACGACGTTAATGACAGTATCTATTTGGGTGTTGTCAATAAAGTTAAGGTGACTCTCGGTTAGAACCATTGGATTTAGCAAACTCTGAAATTATTTAGGATTTCTGTGCCCATAAAAACTGTTTTGCCAGCGTAACATAAGGAGACACTAAATGTTACGTAGGTAGAGTGCATTTCAGAGATCTGAATACAGAAAACCGTCCTAACAGGACAATAACCTAAACCACAAGGCCAAATCTACACTGGAGGAGCTTACCAAGATGACATTGAATGTTCCTGAGTGGCCTAGTTACAGTTTGGACTTAAATCATCTTGAAAGTCAATGGCAAGACTTGAAAACGGCTTTCTAGCAATGATCAACAAACAACTTGACAGAACAGGAAGGATTTTAAAAAGAATAATGAATATTCACATGAAGATCAGTCTCCTATTGGATGACATCACGACTTCCCATCAAGCCAACTCCTTGGAGACCTTACTATGACATCACTCACTCCTTCTAGTTTGCAGTTGTTAAAAAAAACACTATTTTGCTCAAAACATTTATTTGTTTCCCATTAGTGTGTTTATACTTTACTGTATTTATATATCACTTTTCAACAGGAAAAGTTTTAAAATCCCTGGAGGACTTCATGGACAATTCATACAGTACAAAAACATATTCAAGTGTAGAATGCCCTTTTAAAAATCACACATTAGTTCAACAACTGCAGAGTTTGTGTCCCTGTTTTATTAGATAGTACTCACTGTATTTACTGGTGTTAATCAGATCAATGTCCCTGTTTTATTAGATAGTACTCACTGTATTTACTGGTGTTAATCAGATCAATGTCCCTGTTTTATTAGATAGTACTCACTGTATTTACCGGTGTTAATCAGATCAATGTCCCTGTTTTATAAGATAGTGCTCACTGTATTTACCGGTGTTAATCAGATCAATGTTCCTGTTTTATTAGATAGTACTCACTGTATTTACTGGTGTTAATCAGATCAATGTCCCTGTTTTATTAGATAGTACTCACTGTATTTACTGGTGTTAACCAGATCAATGTCCCTGTTTTATTAGATAGTACTCACTGTATTTACTGGTGTTAATCAGATCAATGTCCCTGTTTTATTAGATAGTACTCACTGTATTTACTGGTGTTAATCAGATCAATGTCCCTGTTTTATTAGATAGTACTCACTGTATTTACTGGTGTTAATCAGATCAATGTCCCTGTTTTATAAGATAGTACTCACTGTATTTACTGGTGTTAACCAGATCAATGTCCCTGTTTTATAAGATAGTACTCACTGTATTTACTGGTGTTAATCAGATCAATGTCCCTGTTTTATAAGATAGTACTCACTGTATTTACTGGTGTTAATCAGATCTCCAGTCTTCTCTTCATCATTGACAGTAATTGACCCCTCTTCAGCCTTAATTCCAAAAACGACTTCATTTTCTTTCACTTCATCCTCCACTCCAAAAACTGCATCTTCCTCCTCTTTCACTCTGAACGCGTCTTTCTCTTCTTTCACTGTAACGTCTTTCTCTTCTTCTTTCACGGTAACAGCCTCACCCTCTACTTGTTTTTGTATTGTAACATCTTTCTCTTCCTCCTCCTCTTTCACCAGAGCTTCTTTCTCCGTCCAGCAGACCTCTTCTTTAACAGGAGGAGAGTAGCTTAGTGAACTCATGGTCGGAGATAATAGCTAGTTAGCATTAGCGACTAGACTAGTGCTAATTTAACCAGCCAGCTAGTTGACTTACAACGTAAATATTAAATTAAATGGGGTAGCTAGTTGTTTCCACATAAGTATGTTTAAATCATAGTAGCAAATAAACCACGAAATTGTGTAAACAACTTGAATGTTCCGACTTTGTCGGCTAGCGAGCTACCGAGGTGGCTGCAGTTGTTGAAGAAGCGTTCCGTCCACTAGATTATACGTCACACTAGAAACATCGCCTGAAAGACACATGTCGCCATCTGCTGTCTTGAGGGAGGAAACGCAGTTGAGGAGGGAAAACTATTTTTATTCTTTCATTGAATTATAATATTATAAAGCAGTTTAGGGAAACGTTTTTTTCCTCTCCATTAAATATGAATATTATATCAACACGTACAAAGAGCAACAAGTGTTGTTTGATTAGTTCAGATTTTTTTATGAGAATTTAAAACAAACTCTACATCTACTCCACATCTGTATTTCTGATTCAGTCAAATAACTACATATCAAAATAAGCACCTAGTTATTGATACCCTTGATAAAGATGAGCTAAAATTACTGTATAAATAAATAAATTAACTTTACCCACTACCAGGATATTTTAGCCCAAAACCTGGTTACCTCTCTGCTAGGAGGCTGAGACTTGGCCATAAGAGGATCTTCCAGCAAGACACATCAACATCCACAAAGAAATGGTTAATTGGGCACAAAATCAACATTTTCAATTGCCATCTCAGTCTTCAGACTCATAAAACATTTCAGTGTCATTATCCTCCCAAGGGGAGGGTGCTGGAGTATTGAAAACATGGGTGGCAATAATTCAGACCCCTACCTTTTGAGAATTACATGTTAAATTAAATCTCTTTTTCTGAACAATTGTATTAGTTTAAAATAATATAGGACTAGCTATAGGACTAGGTCTATACTGCTCCTACATGGTGTAACAATACATCATGTAGATGTATATAATGAACAGACTAGGTCTATACTGCTCCTACATGGTGTAACAATACATCATGTAGATGTATATAATGAACAGACTAGGTCTATACTGCTCCTACATGGTGTAACAATACATCATGTAGATGTATATAATGAACAGACTAGGTCTATACTGCTCCTATATGGTGTAACAATACATCATGTAGATGTATATAATGAACAGACTAGGTCTATACTGCTCCTACATGGTGTAACAATACATCATGTAGATGTATATAATGAACAGACTAGGTCTATACTGCTCCTACATGGTGTAACAATACATCATGTAGATGTATATAATGAACAGACTAGGTCTATACTGCTCCTACATGGTGTAACAATACATCATGTAGATATATACTACTGTTCAAAAGTTTGGGGTCACTTAGAAATGTCCTTGTTTTTTAAAGAAAGCACATTTTTCATCCATTAAAATAATAATAAAATGTATCAGAAATACAGTGTAGACATTGTTAATGTTGTAAAAAAATTAACAAACAAAAAAATTAAACAAATTCACCTTTATTTAACCAGGTAGGCCAGTTGAGAACAAGTTCTCATTTACATCTGCGACCTGGCCAAGATAAAGCAAAGCAGTGCGACACAAACAACAACTTGTTCTTTAACAAAGCTTTTGTAAACAGTGTTGTTGCATAACAATCAGGCAGTAGAACAACAATAATCATCACCCTCTTGACCAATCTACCCTCCCCTTAACATTGGGTTTGATTCAGACCCTGCCAGTGTACCAGGTGGACATTGGGTTGATTCAGACCCTGTCAGTGTACCAGGTGGACATTGGGTTTGATTCAGACCCTGCCAGTGTACCAGGTGGACATTGGGTTTGATTCAGACCCTGCCAGTGTACCAGGTGGACATTGGGTTGATTCAGACCCTGTCAGTGTACCAGGTGGACATTGGGTTTGATTCAGACCCTGTCAGTGTACCAGGTGGACATTGGGTTGATTCAGACCCTGTCAGTGTACCAGGTGGACATTGGGTTTGATTCAGACCCTGTCAGTGTACCAGGTGGACATTGGGTTTGATTCAGACCCTGTCAGTGTGCCAGGTGGACATTGGGTTTGATTCCGACCCTGCCAGCATGGCCAGAAATGTATTCCAAGGTCAGTAACTTATAACCACAGAACCACCCCAGACCTTTCATGCATGACTAAAAACACCTAAGTATTAGATTTACTGCCATGGTCTAGTATGTCACTGCATCAGACACCATTCACAATGCTGGCTGAGGTACGAGTAAAACATGACATATTATTTCCTAACCATTCACAATGCTGGCTGAGGTACGAGTAAAACATGACATATTATTTCCTAACCATTCACAATGCTGGCTGAGGTACTAGTAAAACATGACATATTATTTCCTAACCATTCACAATGCTGGCTGAGGTACTAGTAAAACATGACATATTATTTCCTAACCATTCACAATGCTGGCTGAGGTACTAGTAAAACATGACATATTATTTCCTAACCATTCACAATGCTGGCTGAGGTACTAGTAAAACATGACATATTATTTCCTAACCATTCACAATGCTGGCTGAGGTACGAGTAAAACATGACATATTATTTCCTAACCATTCACAATGCTGGCTGAGGTACTAGTAAAACATGACATATTATTTCCTAACCATTCACAATGCTGGCTGAGGTACGAGTAAAACATGACATATTATTTCCTAACCATTCACAATGCTGGCTGAGGTACGAGTAAAACATGACATATTATTTCCTAACCATTCACAATGCTGGCTGAGGTACGAGTAAAACATGACATATTATTTCCTAACCATTCACAATGCTGGCTGAGGTACTAGTAAAACATGACATATTATTTCCTAACCATTCACAATGCTGGCTGAGGTACTAGTAAAACATAACATATTATTTCCTAATCTCCAAGTTTATCATTTTAAAAGGCTAATTGATCATTAGAAAACCCTTTTGCAATTATGTTAGCACAGCTGAAAACTGTTGTTCTGATTAATGAAGCAATAAAACTGGTCTTCTTTAGACTAGTTGAGTATCTGGAGCATCAGCATTTGTGAGTTCGATTACAGGCTCAAAATGGCCAGAAACAAATCATTTTCTTCTGAAAATTGTTAGTCTATTCTATTTCTGAGAAATGAAGGCTATTCCATGCGAAAAATTGCCAAGAAACTGAAGATCTCGTACAATGCTGTGTACTACTCCCTTCACAGAACAGCGCAAACTGGCCTAACCAGAATGGAAGGAGGCCCCAGTGCACAACTGAGCAAGAGGACAAGTACGTTAGTCTCTAATTTTAGAAACAGACGCCTCAGAAGTTTTCAACTAGGTGCTTTATCAAATTGTACCTGCAAAACACCAGTCTAAACGTCAACAGTGAAGAGGCGACTCCGGGATGTTGGCCTTCTAGGCAGAGTTGCAAAGAAAAATCCATATCTCAGACCGTTTTAAAAAAAAGCTCAAGATTAAGATGGGCAAACTAACACAGACATTGGGCAGAGGAAGATTGGAAAAAAGTGTTATATACAGACGAATCTAAGTTTGATGTGTTCGGATCACAAACAACAACATTCGTGAGTTCCAGAAAAAATGAAAAGATGCTGGAGGAGTGCTTGACGCCTTCTGTCAAGCATGGTGGAGGCAATGTGATGGTCTGGGGTGCTTTGGTGGTGGTAAAGTGGGAGATTTATACAGGGTTAAAGGGATCTTGAAGAAGGAAGGCTATCACTCCATTTTGCAAAGCCATGCCATACCCTGTGGACGGCGCTTAATTGGAGCCAACTTCCTCCTACACCAGGACAATGACCCAAAGCACAGCTCCATTTAGGGAAGAAGCATTCAGCTGGTATTCTGTCTATAATGGAGTGGTCAGCACAGTCACCGGATCTCAACCCTATTGAGCTGTTGTGGGAGCAGCTTGACCGTATGATACGTAAGAAGTGCCCATCAATCCATTCCAACTTGTGGGAGGTGCTTCAGGAAACATGGGGTGAAATCTCTTCAGATTACCTCAACAAATTGACAACTAGAATGCCAAAGATCTGCAAGGCTGTAATTGCTGCAAATGGACGATTCAAAGTCTGAAGGACACAATTATTATTCCAATTAAAAATCATTATTTAAAACCTTGTCAAAGTCTTGACTATATTTACAATTCATTATGCAACTCATTTCATGAATGTTTTCATGGAAAACAAGGACATTTCTAATTGACTCCAAACTTTTGAACGGCAATGTAGGTTCAACAGGTTTGAGCACCGAATCGCATGCGCAGTGTGGCCTTTTTGTCATCTACTAAACCACTTGCCGTGTTCGAGAGCATCAAATCCATGCTGCATTGTGGGTAAATGGTGACTGGCTGACTGATTTATAAATAATAATGAGTAGTTATTTATGATGTAAGGTGATTTGTAGATCAGTCAGTTGGCAGTCGCCTGCAGTGTCGAACAAGCCCAATACCAAACCAATCAGGTGGTTGTTTGATGAAATGAAGCTTCAGACGCCATTGATGACGTGCTGCTGATAAAGTGATACAGGCATCGGTACACTGCTTTGAAGTTTACTGCTTAGCGATTTGGACGCAGGCCTCGTAGCTCCGGAATCAAACATAACATCCCTACTGAAAAGTTGTCAAAACAAAAAGTAGCAAGCAGGTTGATTTCCTCTGTCGATTTGAGCCCACAGCAAGAAGGCACCAGAGCCTACCGTGCTAACGGGTTCCCTCTAGATAACACAACCACACAGTTCATGAAAGGTATGAGGTGAAGCTTGAGCTAGATATCGACCTTCCTGGTCCCTCAAGTCAGTGAGTCAACACAGGAAGGAGCAATGGATGGAAAGTTCATTTATTTCCAAAGCTGCAATGATGGGACACACACAGTATGGATGAATGATCAGTAGTGACGGGATATAAATAGCACTCCCACAGCAATTCTCCATAAATCTGCCCTATAATATACTAACAAAAAACAATCAAGATGTCTGTCAAAGTTATTATGATCATATAGTGGATTTAACAGTTCCTAATAATTCCTAATTTACTATAATAAAATAAATACATCGTTTCCATGTGTAATCTCATATTCACAACATCAGAATAAACTGTCATCCATTTTAGTATCAAAATATATCAAATTAACCTGAAATATTACTCAACGTCCCCCTCTGGTGGTGAAGAAGTATAATCCACCTAAACTAACAGAACCGGGCTGATAAACTGGCTGGTGTTCATGAGTTTATAAAACACATACTTTATACATGTCATAAATTACCTGCATTGATGAGACACACAGTGTGGATGAATGATCAGGATATAAATAGCACTCCTAAAGAAGATGCAGTGTGGATGAATGATCAGGATATAAATAGCACTCCTAAAGAAGATGCAGTGTGGATGAATGATCAGGATATAAATAGCACTCCTAAAGAAGATGCAGTGTGGATGAATGATCAGGATATAAATAGCACTCCTAAAGAAGATGCAGTGTGGATGAATGATCAGTAGTCGACAGGATATAAATAGCACTCCTATAGAAGATGCAGTGAGGATGAATGATCAGAATATAAATAGCACTCCTAAAGAAGATGCAGTGTGGATGAATGATCAGGATATAAATAGCACTCGTATAGAAGATGCAGTGTGGATGAATGATCAGTAGTGACAGGGTATAAATAGCACTCCTGAAGAAGATGCATTTTCCAGTTTGCCACCAACTTGAAAGAGGGAACTTTAGCATAAAACCCACATGGAAAACTGAGATTCGGCAAATAACATATAAAGAGAGGCCAAACCAACAACAGAAGTTACTAAAACATAAATTGCTAATTTATGATGTAAAAGGTGGATTTTATGATGTAATGTCAACTTCATACATTTCTATCCCAGGACCACTCAATTTCTAAATTCTCCATTAATCTGCTTTGGATTACCCAGAATCCCATACCTTTATCACTGACTGTAATGTAAAGACACGAGCAGCAGTCTAAGGTCCTGCATCTCAGTGCTAGAGGCGTCACCACAGACCCTGGTTCAAAACTAGGCTGTATCATAACAGGCCGGGATAGGGAGTCCCATAGGGCAGCGCACAGTGGCCCAGCATCGTCTGGGTTAGGGTTTGGCAGGGGTAGGTCGGTCATTGTAAATAATAATTTTTCTTAGCTGGCTTGCCTGGTTAAATAATGGTTAAATACATTTTTTAAATGTAACTTCATTACACCGTTACACTGGCATACAAACTCGGTAGCATAGAGTTGATAATACATATGACGTTAAGAAATAGTGCATTGTGGGTAGTTTAGAAGATTTCCCGAAATAAGTTCATACATTTGTAATAATGCAAAAACATAGCTGTTTGTACTTATAGGTAACCATATCGTGACTACAACTAGCTTAGTAAGTCTTTAACCACACTGTGTTGTTACACTGGTGAGTAAAAACTCATGCTTCCTACACTTTAACTTTTTGTCTGACAATAAAATTAACATTTTACTCTACTGTGTTACCCACTCCAGTCAGCAGATGGCGGTGTGGGAATTTAAGGTAATGCTGTTGGTGTGACGTATAATGTAGTGGACGGAACGCTTCTTTCAACAGTAGCAACAGTTATTCAGCCACCTCTGTAGCTTGCTAGACAAAATAGCCGAACAATAAAGCTCTTTAGATGCTCTAGTGTATATTAGCAACTGTGTTTTAAAGCCACTTTTGTCGTCTAGTTAGTTATCCGATTTAATTTCATATTTACGGTGTTGTTGTTATTAGTCAGCTAGCGGGCTGGTTAAGTTAGCACTAGCCTAGCTAGCTAACATCTCCGACCATGCGCTCACTAAGCTACTCTCCTCCTGCTAAAGAAGAGGTCTGCTGGACGGAGAAAGAAGCTCTCGTCAAAGAGGAGGAGGAAGAGGAGGCTGTTTCAATACAAAAACAAGTAGAGGGTGAGGCTGTTACCGTGAAAGAAGAAGAGAAAGACGTTACAGTGAAAGAAGAGGAAGACGCCTTCAGAGTGAAAGAGGAGGAGGATGTTACAGTAAAAGAAGAGGAAGACACGTTCAGAGTGAAGGAGGAGGAGGATGCAGTTTTTGGAGTCAAAGAGGAGATGACTGTCACATCGAAGAAGAGGAAGAAACCGGATATCTGGGCCCGGTTTCCCAAGGGCATCATAAGGCGTCCAATGGTTCTAACGATGAACGGGCCCTGATTAACACTAGTAAGTACTGTTTTAAAAACAGAGGCACAAACTCTACACTTGTTAAACTGAGCTGTTAAAAGGGAAATCTGTAATTGCTACATCCATTTTTTTTTCTTTCAAATTATTTATTTATAGCCATTGGTTCTTGAAGAATATAACACATGCCTCATGAGCTTAGTTCAACTGTTGTACCCCATCAGAACCCCAAATAAGCTTTTTTTACTCCAATGTCTAGAAACAATGTAAATCAACACTGTATAGCCTCAACATGGTTAAAACTATAATGTTGATATCATGGATGGTCAGTCCTTGTATCCATAGGTCTGTCTGTCTGTAGTTACATTTCTCCAGCCCCATCATCTTATTACCAAAACAGTGGTGGAAGTACAGCTTTGTTATTGTTTGAACTGCAGATTGGTTGATTGATTGTGTGGCTTTTTTAAAGGGGCAACCTAGTTTTAAAACAGAAACAAAATGGCTGCCCAGAGACTTGAGCTGTGTTCGAATACTCATACTAACCATACTATATATTATGCTTATTTGTCATAGTATGGATATAGTTAGTATGCCAAAAGTTCCCGGATGTGGTACTACAGTCGCCAAAATACGAAGTATATATGCAGAGGACACTATTTCTGTGCTTTTAGGGCCCATAATGCAATTCTTCAGGAAATGGGCGGGGCTTCAACTATTTTCAGATTTGAAAAAAATTGTGGAAAATATGCAGCCGAAGTCCGACGAGAGAGTGGATACAAATGAACTGCTTTAACTAATTATGACAAATGTTAAGAGAATGTTGAGCAATGTAACGATATGTTGGCTACGTTATCCTTACAAACCACATAGCATATCTTTACAGCAGTATGTACCAGTATGTTAGCTAGCTACGCTGTCCTTATGAACCACATAGCATATCTTTACAGCAGTATGTACCAGTATGTCAGCTACAGTTGAAGTCAGAAGTTTACATACACTTAGGTTGGAGTCATCAAAACTTGTTTTTCAACCACTCCACAAATTGTTTGTTAACAAACTATAGTTTTGACAAGTCGGTTAGGACATCTACTTTGTGCATGACACAAGTAGTTTTTCCAACAATTGTTTACAGATTATTTCACTTATAATTCACTGTATCACAATTCCAGTGGGTCAGAAGTTTACATACACTAAGTTGACTGTGCCTTTAACCTGTTAGGGCTAGGGGGCAGTATTGACACGGCTGGATAAAAAAAACATACCCGATTTAATCTGGTTACCACTCCTACCCAGTAACTAGAATATGCATATACTTATTACATATGGATAGAAAACACCCTACATTTTCTAAAACTGTTTGAATGGTGTCTGTGAGTATAACAGAACTCATTTGGCAGGCAAAACCCTGAGACATTTTCTGACAGGAAGTGGATACCTGATGTGTTGAATTACTTTTAAGCCTATGCCATTGAAACACACAGGGGCTTATTAATCAATGAGCACTTCCTATGGCTTCCACTAGATGTCACCAGTCTTTACAAAGTGGTTTGAGTCTTCTACTATGAAAACTGACCGAACAAGAGACTTGGAACGTTGGTCATAAGCGGATGGCCGATACTACTCTGGCGCGCGAGTGCATGTTGGGTACCCTCGTTCCAATACGTTTTAAAAGAGAATGCAATCGTCCGCCTTGAATATTATTGAAGTTCTGATTGAAAAAGGCCCTCATGATTTATGCTATACAACGTTTGACATGTTTGAACGAACGTACATAATTTTTTTCCCCTCTTTGGTGAAGACATGTCCGGCGGGCGACGTTCATGTTTTTGAGTAGCCTACAGGACGCGCTAACAACACTGAGTTTTTTGGACATAAATTATGAGTTTTTTCGAACAAAACTACATTTGTTATGGACCTGGGATTCCTGGAAGTGCCTTCTGATGAAGATAATCAAAGGTAAGGGAATATTTACATAGTATTTTTGATTTTAGATCCCTCCAACATGGCGCCTAGTCTGTATCGCCAAGCCTATTTTTCTGAGCGCAGTACTCAGATTATTGCAAAGTGTGATTTCCCAGTAAGGTTATTTTTAAATCTGGCAATGCCGTGGCGTTCACGAGATGTTAATCTATAATTCTTTGAATGAAAATATAATATTTTACCAATGGTTTCGAATAGTAATTATTTAATTTGTTGTGCTGATTGACTGGCGGTATTGGAGGGAAAATATTTTCTCAACATCAAGGCCATTGTAAAATGCTGTTTTTGGATATAAATATGAACTTGATAGAACAAAAAATGCATGTATTGTCTAACATAATGTCCTAGGAGTGTCATCTGATGAAGATTGTCAAAGGTTAGTGCATAGTTTTAGCTGGTTTTCTGCTTTTGGTGACGCCTGTCTTTGCATTGACAAAACATTACACACAGCTATTTTCAATGTACTGTCCTAACATAATCTAACTTTATGCTTTCGCCGTAAAGCCTTTTTTAAATCGGACAACGTGGTTAGATTAAGGAGATGTTTATCTTTCAAAGGGTGTAAGATAGTTGTATGTTTGAGAAATTTGAATTATGACATTTAATTGTTTTCAAATTTGGCGCCCTTGATATTTCACCTGCTGTTGATAGGGTGTACCAGGGGTGGGACGCTTGCTAGTAAAACTAAATGTATGCTCTTCAACTGATCGCTGCCCGCACCTGCTCGCCCGTCCAGCATCACTACTCTGGACGGTTCTGACTTAGAATATGTGGACAACTATAAATACCTAGGTGTCTGGTTAGACTGTAAACTCTCCTTCCAGACTAACATTAAGCATTTCCAATCCAAAATTAAATCTAGCATCGGCTTCCTATTTCGCAACAAAGCCTCCTTCACTCACGCTGCCAAACATACCCTCGTAAAACTGGCTATCCTACCGATCCTTGACTTTGGTGATGTCATTTACAAAATAGCCTCCAATACCCTACTCAATAAATTGGATGCAGTCTGTCACAGTGCCATCCGATTTGTCACCAAAGCCCCATATACTACCCACCACTGCGACCTGTACGCTCTCGTTGCTTTATCTTGGCCAGGTCGCAGTTGTAAATGAGAACTTGTTCTCAACTGGCCTTCCTGGTTAAACAAAGGAGAAATCTTAACTTTATTGACAACACCCAAATGGATACTGTCATTAACGCGGTTCTTCAATAATTACTCATAATACTGTAGCCAATATTATATTAAACATTACATTCAAAGCCTTACAATTATAATCTAAAGTAGTGTGAAATGAACTCATAAGCAACCTGGTAATGGAGGTTACTTCCCTCAGTTTCCCCCATTCACATTCAGAATACATTGTGAAAAACTAAAATCTTTGCTCACCATTTTTGCTCCAGGCAGATATACTACACCCATAACTATCGGTTTCCTCATTAGCAGGGAGGCGTTTCTGCAATCAAATTGCCCTCGTGCCGCAATTTTAGCAAACACAGAAAGGGGCCTATATTGGAGACCAAAAGTCGTCTGGCACACTGCTTAGAGTTTCAACAACATGAATAACTTATTTCTAGTCTACAATCTTAGGTGTTACTACTAATGTGAAAACAAGACAAAATATGACTATTCTTGCTCATTTTAAGACAATTGTAAAATAATTTTAACATTCATTACAGACGTCAATTGTTGTACATCATCATGGCTGCGCTGTTGGCATCACCTTTTACAGTGGATTTCCTCTATTCTGGGCCTTTAATCATCTGTCTGACTTTGTTGTTCACACAGGAGAGATATGGGACTATCGTGGATCCTCTGTGGAGCCTCAACAACCTCATGATGCTGAAGAGGCAGAGAAGAGTCTCTCCAGATCAGAACACCTCAAGAAACACCTGCAGACATCCACAGGGAAGAGAACTCACTGCTGCTCTGAGTGTGGGAAGAGATTCACCTCATCAGGCATTAAAATGCATCAGAGAACACACACAGGAGAGAAACCTTTTAGCTGTGATCAATGTGGGAAGAGTTTTACTCAGTCAATCAGCCTGATATCACACCAGAGAACACACACAGGAGAGAAACCTTTTATCTGTGATCAATGTGGGAAGAGTTTTATTACATTATTATTACATCTGGCTCTCTGACTTTACACCAGAGAACGCACACAGGAGAGAAACTTAATATCTGTGATCAATGTGGGAAGAGTTATGTTTCATCTAGAGGTCTGACTGTACACCAGAGAACACACACAGGAGATAAACCTTATAGCTGTGGTCAATGTGGGAAGAGTTTTGGTCAATCTAGCTATCTGCCAGTGCACCAGAGAACACACACAGGAGATAAATCTTATAGCTGTGCTCAATGTGGGGAGAGTTTTCTTACATCTGGCCATCTGATAGTACACCAGAGAACACACACAGGAGAGAAGCCTTATAGCTGTGATCAATGTGGGAAGAGCTTTGGTCAATCTAGCAGTCTGACAGTGCACCAGAGAACACACACAGGAGATAAACCTTATAGCTGTGGTCAATGTGGGAAGAGTTTTACTACATCTGGCTGTCTGACTCGACACCAGAGAACACACACAGGAGAGAAACCTTATAGCTGTGATCAGTGTTACAAGAGATTCTCCGCTAAAAGACATCTCATCAAACATCAGAAAATACATGAATGAATTGATGGAGTTGTTTCATGATATCAATGAAATAATGTCACAATGTAGAATGTTTTAACATTGTAGAAGGAGTATTTTAATGATGTCACATTGTAGAATGTTTTAACATTGTAGTAGGAGTATTTTAATGATGTCACAATGTAGAACCCTAAACGTTTGTCCCCTGTTCTATTGATTTCAGCATGATATGGATATTAGCCTCAGGGGGAAAATCCAGGCTCTGAAATGGAAGAGTTACTATTTATGAGATTTAACAAAAAGTGACTAACACAAAAAGAGTTGTGTTACATTTACCATGTTGGTTACGCACTGGAATCAAAATGCACCACTTCAAAATGTAGCGAGCTGTTTTCTACAAATTGTCCTCTAACCAGTGATGTACACATTATTCCCAGATTCCGTGTGTTTTTTGAGCTGTTAGTTTTAACAGGACGTGCAACCTCATCTCCCTCCTCTCGGCACAATTGATTTCAACATGATATCGATGAGTTATGACAAATAAGTGTTGTGTTCCTTTGTTCAGCGACCCCTACATTTAAATGTTTCACTCCAAAATGTAGCTGACTGTCTTCTGCAGGTTGTCCTCTAATCAGTGAGGTAAAATATATCTCCCATTTCCATGTGTTTTTTTAGTTATGTTAGTTTCAACAGCACGTACAACCTGATTTCCCGCCTAATCGATATCATTGATTTATTGCTACTTGTCAAAACAACAGTGTTTTTGGTTGTTGTGTCCATGATGAGGACAATTTGGTTTGTAACTGTCTCAAGCGTGGGCAGTCAAAAAGTTTTGTGTTTAGCGTTTAGCCAGTGAGTTGCCATGGATCTTTTTTTGACTGCATGTTTTTCCGTATTGGAGATGAGTTTTGTTCGGGCTCGTTCCAAGGAGACGAGAGTTCTAGAAGCTAGTGGGGAAAAAATACGTGTTTTTTCTTGTTTTTAATTGTTGACAGCCAGTAGACACCATGTTTATATTGGTGAAGGTGAAGCATTGTAGTTGATTATAATGTGAAATGGAAGTTGTTTTCTGTTGGTGGTAAGCATTCTCTTAAGGTGTTACAGTCTTTGATTTTTCCATTTATATTTTGAGGTTTGGATTTTTGCACGTCTAGCTCGTTAGCACGTCTAGCCTCTTACATCTAGACGTTCCGCTAGCGGAACACCTGCTCCAATATCCAATGATGGGCGTGGCGCGAAATACAAAGTCCTCGAAAATCCGAAAACTTCAATTTTTCAAACATATGACTATTTTACAGCATTTTAAAGACAAGACTCTCCTTTATCTAACTACACTGTCAGATTTCAAAAAGGCTTTACAACGAAAGCAAAACATTAGATTATGTCAGCAGAGTACCCAGCCAGAAATAATCAGACACCCATTTTTCAAGCTAGCATATAATGTCACAAAAACCAAAACCACAGCTAAATGCAGCACTAACCTTTGATGATCTTCATCAGATGACAACCCTAGGACATTATGTTATACAATACATGCATGTTTTGTTCAATCAAGTTCATATTTATATCAAAAACCAGCTTTTTACATTAGCATGTGACGTTCAGAACTAGCATTCCCACCGAACACTTCCGGTGAATTTACTAAATTACTCACGATAAACGTTCACAAAAAACATAACAATTATTTTAAGAATTATAGATACAGAACTCCTTTATGCAATCGCGGTGTCCGATTTTAAAATAGCTTTTCGGTGAAAGCACATTTTGCAATATTCTGAGTAGATATCCCGGCCATCATGGCTAGCTATTTTGACACCCACCAAGTTTGGTACTCACCAAACTCAGATTTACTATAAGAAAAATTTGATTACCTTTGCTGTTCTTCGTCAGAATGCACTCCCGGGACTTCTACTTCAATAACAAATGTTGGTTTGGTTCCAAATAATCCATAGTTATATCCAAATAGCGGCGTTTTGTTTGTGCGTTCAAGACACTATCCGAAGGGTAAAGAAGGGTGAAGCGCCCGGCGCGTTTCGTGACAAAAAATGTCAAAATATTCCATTACCGTACTTCAAAGCATGTCAAACGCTGTTTAAAATCAATTTTTATGCGATTTTTCTCGTAAAAAAGCGATAATATTCCGACTGGAAAACCCTGTTTTCGTTCAAAGACGGAAAAAATAAAAACATGGTGTCGGCTCGTGCACGCGCCCCCAGTCTCATTGTTCTCAGATCGACCACTATCCAAATGTGCTACTGTTTTTCAGCCATGGCCTGCAAAGTCATCATTCAAAGTTCTGGCGCCTTCTGAGAGCCTATGGGAGCGTTAGAAAATGTCACTTTATGCCAGAGATCCCCTGTTTTGGATAGAGATGATCAACAAGGCCAAGAAATGGTCAGACAGGGCGCTTCCTGTTTGGAATCTTCTCAGGTTTTGGCCTGCCAAATGAGTTCTGTTATACTCACAGACACCATTCAAACAGTTTTAGAAACTTTGGAGTGTTTTCTATCCAAAGGTAATAATTATATGCATGTTCTAGTTTCTGGGCAGGAGTAATAATCAGATTAAATTGGGTATGTTTTTTATCTGGCCGTGCAAATACTGCCCCCTATCCCCAACAGGTTAACAACACCCAAATGGATAACGCTGTTCTTAATACTGTAGCAAACATTATATTAAGCAGGACATTCAAGCGAGCCTTACAATTATAATCCAAAGTAGTGTGAAATGCACTCATAAGCAACCTGGAAATGGAGGTTACTCCCCTGAGTTTTCCCCATTCACATTCAGAATACATTGTGAAAAACTGCTCACCATTTTTGCTCTAATCAGATATAGTACATCCATAACTATCGGTTTCCTCATTAGCAGGGAGGAGTTTCTACAATCAAATTGCATGTGCATCGCCCTCATGCCACAATTTTAGGAAACACAGAAAGGGCCCTACATTGGAGACCAATTAGTCATCTGGCACAGTGCTTAAGAGTTTCAACAACATGAATAACTTATTTCTAGCCTACAATCATCGATGTTACTACTAATGTGAAAACAAGACAAATATGACTGTTCTTGCTCATTTTAAGACAATTGTCAAGTAATTTTAACGTTCATTATAGACGTCAATTGTTGTACAACATCATGGCTACGCTGTTGGCATCACCTTTTACAGTGGATTACCGCTGTTGTGGGCCTTTAATCATCTGTCTGACTTTGTTGTTCACACAGGAGAGATACTTAACTATCGTGGATCCTTTGGGGAGCCTCAACAACCTCATGATGCTGACGAGGCAGAGAAGAGTCTCTCCAGATCAGAACACCTCAAGAAACACCTGCAGACATCCACAGGGAAGAGAACTCACCGCTACTCTGACTGTGGGAAGAGATTCACCTCATCAACAGGCATTCAAATTCATCAGAGAACACACACAGGAGAGAAATCTTAAGGCTGTGATCAATGTGGGAAGAGTTTTGGTAAATCTAGCCATCTTATTGTACACCAAAGAACACACACAGGAGAGAAACCTTATAGCTGTGATCAATGTGGGAAGAGTTATAATTCATCTAGCAATCTTATTGTACACCAAAGAACACACACAGGAGAGAAACCTTATAGCTGTGGTCAATGTGGGAAGAGTTTTACTGAGTCAGGCAAACTGAAATCACACCAGAGAACACACACAGGAGAGAAATCTTATAGCTGTGGTCAATGTGGGAAGAGTTTTACTCAGTCAAGCAACCTGATATCACACCAGAGAACACACACAGACAGGAGAGAAACCTTTTATCTGTGGTCAATGTGGTAAGAGTTTTACTACATCTGGCTCTCTGACTGAACACCAGAGAACACACACAGGAGAGAATCCTTGCTGTAATCAATGTGGGAAGAGTTTTACTACATCTAGCAATACACCAGAGAACACACACAGGAGAGAAACCTTGCTGTAATCAATGTGGGAAGAGTTTTTCTACATCTGGCTATCTATCAATACACCAGAGAACACACACAGGAGAGAAACCTTATAGCTGTGATCAATGTGGGAAGAGATACTCTGATAAAAGATCTCTGATCAAACATCAGAAAATACATACATGAAGGAGTTGTTTCATGACATCAATGAAAAAATGTCAATGTTTTTAACATTGTAGTAAGAGTATTTTTTGGGAATTTCACAATTTAGAACCCTAAACGTTTGCCCCATTCAATTGATTTCAGCGTGATATGGATATTAGCCTTGGGAAAAATCCAGGCTCTGAATTGAAAGAGTACTTACCACGTTATTGACCCACTTGAATCAAAATGCAACACTTCAAAATGTAGCTAGCTGTTTTCTACAAATTGTCCTCTAACCAGTGATCAGTGAGGAAAAATATCTCCCATTTCCATGTGTTTTTTTTAGTTGTGCCAAAAACGCTGTTGTTTTGACAAGTAGCAATAAATCAATGATATCGATTAGGGGGGAAATCAGGTTGTACATGCTGTTGAAACTAACACAACTAAAAAAACACATGGAAATGGGAGATATATTTTACCTCACTGGTTAGAGGACAACCTGAAGAAGACAGTCAGCTACATTTTGTAGTGATGCATTTAAATTTAGGGGTCGCTGAACAAAGGAACACAACACTTATTTGTCATCACTCATCGATATCGTTTTCAATTTATCACAAACTGTTTCTGCATTTGGACTATTGATTTGGACACGTTAAAACTGTGACATTGGGGATATCCCACCTAGCAAAATGTAATTGAAACTAAGACTATGCCCGACGTACAATATAAGTTTGTTTTTAGTTGAAAAGAAAACTATTTAATTTCAATGTACTTGCAGCTTATACACATGGACGTCTATAATACATTTTATTAACAATCCTAATAAATTGAGTGCTCCAGTCAACACCTTTAGTTGCTCCACCTTGTGGGTTTTTCTTTTGTTTGTCTCTTCTTGGGCAGATTTAGTGGGTCTCATGGTGGGTGTCTTTTAGCTCCCAGTTGTTGTTACTAGTCAACTTCCAGTGGACACTGTGAGCAAAACTACATGATTATGTTATAATACTTTTATTGCATCAAATGGTTGTTTTATGCAACAGAATAGAGGGTTCTTAGAACTATTGTGTCTGTGTTCTACTGAGGATGGGCCTCTGGGAGAAAACACTGACAGGAGATTTACAATGTCTTTTGGGTGATAAAACCTAAAGAGACTGCATTCCAGAACATGAGTTAATGTTTCTGTTCTATATGGTACCAGGGAGAGATGACCCCAGGGCCAGACCCTGGTCTCTACACAAAGAGTACTGTTTTTACAGCAGATAGTCTCTGCTGAGAATTATAAGTATCTTTCATACAAATCTTAACCTTGTGACCCGTTCTATACATCTGTTGTTGGTCATGTAGGTTGAAAGGGGTGCATCTTGGCTGTAAAAGACCTTTGTACTTTTGTATCGTGGCTCTCAACGAATCATCTGGGGGTGATTCATCTCTCAACGAATCATCTGGGGGTGATTTGTCGACCAGCCATCATTTATCGTAGAGCACTCAATTGATTCACTTTATATGTGTACGTTGTATTGACCTGCTCCCTTATAAGTGAATAAAGATTGATTTTAAGAATAACTCTGACTTGTGTCATAAGTTTGTCTCCTCATTTGATATTAAAGAAATTAACCACCACATTTGGCGATGGGAATGTGAATCTTGACTTGGTGACCGCTCCTGACGACCTGGGTAAAGGGTGCATGAGGGATCCCTCTAACTTGGGATCTCAGGGAAACCACACAGACCATTTATGATAGTACGGTGCACCTGTAATTGTTTTAAACCTGTAATTGTTTTAAACCTGGACCCCATTTTAGAAGTATTGAAATATGTACATGTATGAGTTACATTATCCTAGGAACTAACCATGAGATATAAATGTGAAGATATTCCTGCAGGTTAAAATATTGTTGAAAAACAACTAATTGATTAGGTATGTTTGGGAATAGCATTGTGTGACTGTGATATGAGAGTTGTGTGACTGTGGTATGAGAGTTGTGTGACTGTGGTATGAGAGTTGTGTGACTGAGTCTTAATCTGATGTTTGGATAGTAACATAGAGATCTATAGTTCCTCACAGAGATTTATAGTTCCTCCTAGAGATCTATAGTTCCTCACAGAGATCTATAGTTCCTCACAGAGATCTATAGTTCCTCACAGAGATCTATAGTTCCTCCTAGAGATCTATAGTTCCTCCTAGAGATCTATAGTTCCTCCTAGAGGTCTATACTTCCTGACAGAGATCTATAGTTCCTCACAGATATCTATAGTTCCTCACAGAGATCTATAGTTCCTCACAGAGATCTATAGTTCCTCACAGAGATCTATAGTTCCTCACAGAGATCTATAGTTCCTCACAGAGGTCTGTAGTTCCTCACAGAGATCTGTTGTTCCTCCTAGAGGTCTGTAGTTCCTCACAGAGATATATAGTTCCTTCTAGAGGTCTATAGTTCCTCCTAGAGATCTATAGTTCCTCACAGAGATCTATAGTTCCTCACAGAGATCTATAGTTCCTCCTAGAGGTCTATAGTT
The DNA here is from genome assembly GCF_965601325.2 of Salmo salar. Classification (NCBI taxonomy): domain Eukaryota; kingdom Metazoa; phylum Chordata; class Actinopteri; order Salmoniformes; family Salmonidae; genus Salmo; species Salmo salar. Next base: position 1,238,641 of record NW_027675424.1, read on the forward strand.
CCTCCTAGAGGTCTATAGTTCCTCCTAGAGATCTATAGTTCCTCACAGAGATCTATAGTTCCTCACAGAGATCTATAGTTCCTCACAGAGGTCTGTAGTTCCTCACAGAGATCTGTAGTTCCTCCTAGAGGTCTATAGTTCCTCACAGAGGTCTGTAGTTCCTCACAGAGATCTATAGTTCCTCCTAGAGGTCTATAGTTCCTCCTAGAGGTCTATAGTTCCTCCTAGACGTCTATAGTTCCTCCTAGAGATCTATAGTTCCTCCTAGAGATCTATAGTTCCTCACAGAGATCTATAGTTCCTCCTAGAGGTCTATAGTTCCTCCTAGAGGTCTATAGTTCCTCCTAGAGGTCTATAGTTCCTCCTAGAGGTCTATAGTTCCTCACAGAGATCTATAGTTCCTCTCAGAGATCTATAAAAACTTCCGGGTTTGGAGCGAGGAGTCGTGCTGCACTTCGCTCCGCAGGTAATATTACATTTCACTACATTACAACGGTTTGATTTGTTTGATCTGAGCAATTTTAGCTAGCTACATAGCTGTCTTTGCTGTCGTTGTATCAAAGATAGTGGTGTAGTTTAGAGAAATTATCGAGGTTAGCTAGCCAGCTATTTTCGTCCGACGCGACGCCGTTTTCCAAACCTAGTCATCACCACAGCCACTGCTAGCTAGCCTACATTACCAATAGCAGCACTGTAGCACTGTAGAAACTAAATACATTACAACGGAACGATTTGATTAGTGTAGTGTTAGCTAGCTACATAGTTGTCTTTGCTGTCTTTGTATCAAAGATAATTGTGTAGTTTACCGCCAACTTTAGAGAAATTATCGAGGTTAGCTAGCCAGCTCGCAGCGGCGCCGTTTTCCTAACAGTCAACTCCACAGCCACCGCTAGCTAGCCAACTTTACCAATAGCAGCACTGTAGCACTGCAGAAACTAATACATTACAACGGAACGATTTGATTAGTGTAGTGTTAGCTAGCTACATAGCTGTCTTTGCTGTCTTTGTGTAGTTTAGAGTAATTTTCGAGGTTAGCTAGCCAGCTATTTTCGTCTGCCGCGACGCTGTTTTCTAAACCTAGTCAAACTTAGTCAACACCACTGCTAGCTAGCCAACTTTACCGACTAGCAGCACTGTAGAAACTCAATACATTACAAAGGAACGTCTTGATTAGTGTTACGTTAGCTAGCTACATAGTTGCCTTTGTATCATGATAAAGGTGTAGTACAGATAAACTATCGAGGTTACCTAGTCCCTGCGCGCACAACCCACATGGAGTTCCAGGTCTCCGGCAGCCTCTGGAACTGCCGGTCTGTGGCCAACAAGGCAGAGTTCATCTCAGCCTATGCTACCCTCCAGTCCCTCGACTTCTTGGCGCTGACGGAAACATGGATTACCACAGAAAACACTGCTACTCCTACTGCTCTCTCCTCGTCTGACCACGTGTTCTCGCATACCCCGAGAGCATCTGGCCAGCGGGGGGTGGCACTGGAATCCTCATCTCTCTCAAGTGGACATTCTCTCTTTCTCCCCTGACCCATCTGTCTATCTCCTCCTTTGAATTCCATGCTGTCACAGTTACTAGCCCATTCAAGCTTAACATCCTTATCATTTATCGCCCTCCAGGTTCCCTTGGAGAGTTCATCAATGAGCTTGACGCCTTGATAAGTTCCTTTCCTGAGGATGGCTCACCCCTCACAGTTATGGGTGACTTTAACCTCCCCATGTCAACCTTTGACTCATTCCTCTCTGCCTCCTTCTTTCCACTCCTCTCCTCTTTTGACCTCACCCTCTCACCCTCTCACCCTCCCCCCCTACTCACAAGGCAGGCAATACGCTTGACCTCATCTTTACTAGATGCTGTTCTTCCACTAATCTCATTGCAACTCCCCTCCAAGTCTCCGACCACTACCTTGTATCCTTTTCCCTCTCGCTCTCCTCCAACACTTCTCACTCTGCCCCTACTCGGGTGGTATTGCGCCGTCGCAACCTTCGCTCTCTCTCTCCCGCTACTCTCTCCTCTTCCATCCTATCATCTCTTCCCTCTGCTCAATCCTTCTCCAACCTATCTCCTGATTCTGCCTACTCAACCCTCCTCTCCTCCCTTTCTGCATCCTTTGACTCTCTATGTCCCCTATCCTCCCGGCCGGCTCGGTCCTCCCCTCCTGCTCCGTGGCTCGACGACTCACTGCGAGCTCACAGAACAGGGCTCCGGGCAGCCGAGCAGAAATGGAGGAAAACTAGGCTCCCTGCGGACCTGGCGTCCTTTCACTCCCTCCTCTCTACATTTTCTTCCTCTGTTTCTGCTGCTAAAGCCAATTTCTACCACTCTAAATTCCAAGCATCTGCCTCTAACCCGAGGAAGCTCTTTGCTACCTTCTCCTCCCTCCTGAATCCTCCTCCCCCCTCCCCCCTCCTCCTTCTCTGCGGATGACTTCGTCAACCATTTTGAAAAGAAGGTTGACGACATCCGCTCCTCGTTTGTTAAGTCAAACGACACCGCTGGTCCTGCTCACATTGCCCTACCCTATGCTTTGACCTCTTTCTCCCCTCTCTCTCCAGATGAAATCTTGCGACTTGTGATGGCCGGCCGCCCAACAACCTGCCCACTTGACCCTATCCCCCCCACTCTCCTCCAGACCATTTCTGGAGACCTTCTCCCTTACCTCACCTCGTTCATCAACTCATCCTTGACCACTGGATATGTCCCTTCCATCCTCAAGAGAGTGAGAGTTGCACCCCTTCTCAAAAAACCTACACTCGATCCCTCCGATGTCAACAACTACAGACCAGTATCCCTTCTTTCTTTTCTCTCCAAAACTCTTGAGTGTGCCATCCTTGGCCGGCTCTCTTGCTATCTCTCTCAGAATGACCTTCTTGATCCAAATCAGTCAGGTTTCAAGACTGGTCACTCAACTGAGACTGCTCTTCTCTGTGTCACGGAGGCTCTCCGCACTGCTAAAGCTAACTCTCTCTCCTCTGCTCTCATCCTTCTAGACCTATCTGCTGCCTTTGATACTGTGAACCATCAGATCCTCCTCTCCACCCTCTCCGAGTTGGGCATCTCCGGCGTGGACCACTCTTGGATTGCGTCCTACCTGACAGGTCGCTCCTACCAGGTGGCGTGGCGAGAATCTGTCTCCGCACCACGTGCTCTCACCACTGGTGTCCTCCAGGGCTCTGTTCTAGGCCCTCTCCTATTCTCGCTATACACCAAGTCACTTGGCTCTGTCATATACTCACATGGTCTCTCCTATCATTGCTACGCAGACGACACACAATTTATCTTCTCCTTTCCCCCTTCTGATAACCAGGTGGCGAATCGCATCTCTGCATGTCTGGCAGACATATCAGTGTGGATGACGGATCACCACCTCAAGCTGAACCTCGGCAAGACGGAGCTGCTCTTCCTCCCGGGGAAGGACTGCCCGTTCCATGACCTCGCCATCATGGTCGACAACTCCATTGTGTCCTCCTCCCAGAGTGCTAAGAGCCTTGGCGTGACCCTGGACAACACCCTGTCGTTCTCCGCTAACATCAAGGCGGTGACCCGATCCTGTAGGTTCATGCTCTACAACATTCGCAGGGTACGACCCTGCCTCACAAAGGAAGCGGCGCAGGTCCTAATCCAGGCACCCTTCATCTCCTGTCTGGATTACTGCACCTCACTGTTGGCGGGGCTCCCTGCCTGTGCCATCAAACCCCTACAACTCATCCAGAACGCCGCAGCCCGTCTGGTGTTCAACCTTCCCAAGTTCTCTCACGTCACCCCGCTCCTCCGCACACTCCACTGGCTTCCAGTTGAAGCTCGCATCTACTACAAGACCATGGTGCTTGCCTACGGAGCTGTGAGGGGAAAGGCACCTCCGTACCTTCAGGCTCGGATCAGTCCCTACACCCAAAGAAGGGCACTGTGTTCATCCACCTCTGGCCTGCTCGCCTCCCTACCTCTGCGGAAGCACAGTTCCCGCTCAGCCCAGTCAAAACTGTTTGCTGCTCTGGCACCCCAATGGTGGAACAAGCTCCCTCACGACGCCAGGACAGCGGAGTCAATCACCACCTTCCGGAGACACCTGAAACCCCACCTCTTTAAGGAATACCTGGGATAGGATAAAGTAATCCTTCTAACCCCCCCCCCCCCCCAAAAGATATAGATGTACTATTGTAAAGTGGTTGTTCCACTGGATATCATAAGGTGAATGTATCAATTTGTAAGGCGCTCTGGATAAGAGCGTCTGCTAAATGTCGTAAATGTAAATGTAAATGAAACCAGGACACTTTGTCCCCAGATAAAACAGAAGATAATTGAACCAGGACACTTTGTCCCCAGATATAACAGAAGATAATTGAACCAGGACACTTTGTCCCCAGATATAACAGAAGATAATTGAACCAGGACACTTTGTCCCCAGATAAAACAGAAGATAATTGAACCAGGACACTTTGTCCCCAGATATAACAGAAGATAATTGAACCAGGACACTTTGTCCCCAGATATAACAGAAGATAATTGAACCAGGACACTTTGTCCCCAGATATAACAGATACTAAGGCTGTTTTCAGTCTGAACTCATCTTTGACCAAATGCGTAGCAGCAGTTTGTAACTGTATAGGAGAATAGCTGTGTACATAATCCTAAAACTATGGACTACATTTAAACACTTGAATATTGTCTTATTTTAGGGCGTGGACTGGTGTGGTCAGATAGCCTAGTGGTTAGTGTTCGTTAAGCCGTCAAGGTAAAAATCTGTCGGTGCCCTTAATTTAAGCAATGCACTTACATCTAATTGGTCAGATAGACTAGTGGTTAGAGTGGTGGGTCAGTAACTGGGTCAGTAACTGGTATGGTCAGATAGACTAGTGGTTAGAGTGGTGGGTCAGTAACTGGTAAGGTCAGATTGACTAGTGGTTAGAGTGGTGGGTCAGTAACTGGTATGGTCAGATAGACTAGTGGTTAGAGTGGTGGGTCAGTAACTGGTATGGTCAGATAGACTAGTGGTTAGAGTGGTGGGTCAGTAACTGGTATGGTCAGATAGACTAGTGGTTAGAGTGGTGGGTCAGTAACTGGTATGGTCAGGTAGACTAGTGGTTAGAGTGGTGGGTCAGTAACTGGTATGGTCAGATAGACTAGTGGTTAGAGTGGTGGGTCAGTAACTGGTATGGTCAGATAGACTAGTGGTTAGAGTGGTGGGTCAGTAACTGGTATGGTCAGATAGACTAGTGGTTAGAGTGGTGGGTCAGTACCTGGTATGGTCAGATAGACTAGTGGTTGGAGTGGTGGGTCAGTAACTGGTATGGTCTGATAGACTAGTGGTTAGAGTGGTGGGTCAGTAACTGGTATGGTCAGGTAGACTAGTGGTTAGAGTGGTGGGTCAGTAACTGGTATGGTTAGATAGACTAGTGGTTAGAGTGGTGGGTCAGTAACTGGTATGGTCAGATAGACTAGTGGTTAGAGTGGTGGGTCAGTAACTGGTATGGTCAGATAGACTAGTGGTTAGAGTGGTGGGTCAGTAACTGGTATGGTCAGATAGACTAGTGGTTAGAGTGGTGGGTCAGTAACTGGTATGGTCAGATAGACTAGTGGTTAGAGTGGTGGGTCAGTAACTGGTATGGTCAGATAGACTAGTGGTTAGAGTGGTGGGTCAGTAACTGGTATGGTCAGATAGACTAGTGGTTAGAGTGGTGGGTCAGTAACTGGTATGGTCAGATAGACTAGTGGTTAGAGTGGTGGGTCAGTAACTGGTATGGTCAGATAGACTAGTGGTTAGAGTGGTGGGTCAGTAACTGGTATGGTCAGATAGACTAGTGGTTAGAGTGGTGGGTCAGTAACTGGTATGGTCAGGTAGACTAGTGGTTAGAGTGTTGGGTCAGTAACTGGTATGGTCAGGTAGACTAGTGGTTAGAGTGGTGGGTCAGTAACTGGTATGGTCAGGTAGACTAGTGGTTAGAGTGGTGGGTCAGTAACTGGTATGGTCAGATAGACTAGTGGTTAGAGTGGTGGGTCAGTAACTGGTATGGTCAGATAGACTAGTGGTTAGTGTGGTGGGTCAGTAACTGGTATGGTCAGATAGACTAGTGGTTAGAGTGGTGGGTCAGTAACTGGTATGGTCAGATAGACTAGTGGTTAGAGTGGTGGGTCAGTAACTGGTGTGGTCAGATAGACTAGTGGTTAGAGTGGTGGGTCAGTAACTTGTATGGTATGGTCAGATAGACTAGTTGTTAGAGTGGTGGGTCAGTAACTGGTATGGTCAGATAGACTAGTGGTTAGAGTGGTGGGTCAGTAACTGGTATAGTCAGATAGACTAGTGGTTAGAGTGGTGGGTCAGTAACTGATATGTTGCTGGTTTGAATACCTGAGCCGTCAAGGTAAAAATCTGTTGGTGCCCTTAAGCAAGGCACTTACACCTAATTTGCTCCAGGGGCGCCGTATGGCTGACCCTGTAAAACAACACATTTCTCTGCATCTATCTGGTGTCTGTGACAATAACACATTATAAAAAGCTAGCTAACATAAAGAAAATGACAGCATTGTTTTTTTTTAATTACAACAGTTAATTTAACAATGCTGGTTATAAATCTTGTTGACATACATCCAAGGACAGCTTGACTTGCATTACACTCTCACTGCAGAAAAATATTCTCATGAAATCACATGATTTCTAGTAAGAGAAAAGGATTCCTGTAAACACGGCCTGCTACAAGCAGGAAACAAGTTATGGACGAAGCAGAAATGTAACATATATGTTTGATAGTAACCCTGGATGATGAATGTGTGAACTATCTTGTCATCTTTGTGGGTAACCACATTGGAACATTCTAGTCTTTAAGGACATGAACTGGCAGAACAGGTTTCAGCAAAGTATGGAGTCATTGTTTTCAGGAAGGTGTACCCATGGCCAGTGGTGTAAAGTACTTCAGTAAAAGTACTATAAAGTACTACATAAGTCGTTTTTTGGGGGGTATCTGTACTTTACTTTTGAATTTATATTTTTGATAACTTTACATCACTACATTCCCAAAGAAAATAATGTACTTTTTAATCTATACATTGTACCTGACACCCAAAAGTACTCGTTACATTTTGAATGCTTAGACAGGACAGGAAAATGGTCTAATTCACTTATCAAGACAACACATGGTCATCTCTACTGCCTCTGATCTGGCGGAGTCAGGAAACACAAATGCATCTTTTGTAAATTACGTCTTCGTTTTGGTATGTGACCCCTATCCATACATTTAAAAAAACAAGATAATGGTGATGCCTGCTTTGCTTAATAGAAGGAATTTGAAACGATTTATACTTTTAATTTCACTTTTCATACTTAACTATATATAGAACCAAATATTTTTAGACTTTTACTCAGGTATAACAATTGGGTACTTTTTACACAACTGTCTATGATGATAGGAGAGACAGGAGGCAGACTAAGAGCAGCCACCTGAACTACTGCCCTAGAAAAGACAAGGAGCAGTCTACACACACAGCCACCTGAACTACTGCCCTAGAAAAGACAAGGAGCAGTCTACACAAACAGCCACCTGAACTACTGCCCTAGAAAAGACAAGGAGCAGTCTACACAAACAGCCACCTGAACTACTGCCCTAGAAAAGACAAGGAGCAGTCTACACAAACAGTGAATCTGAGAAAAATGGTTTGAAGTTTGTTTTTTAGTCCATGCATATCAACCATGACCACTGATCTGACCTATGACCCCCTATGTGTCACGGTTGTCGTAGGTTGAAGCGGACGCAGCGGGGAAATGTGCACTCATCTTCTTTTTATTTAAACGGACAAAGAAGGAAAACCACAACACAACACAACACAACACAACACAACACAACACAACACAAAATAACAGGCCGATAAGGCGACAAAGTCATTGCATTCGGTGCTGAAACTTCTTTTTTTAAATTTTTTTTAAAAAGTTTGATCTTCAGCAAAGATGGCGGACAGAAATACTAGGAGAGAGGGGGTTTTATTTTATTATTTTTTATGTTTGCACAAATCTTTATTTAACTTGTTGTAAATAACAGTAACATGCAAAACATAAATATAACATAACATAACAGCCAGAGGGAATCCAAAGAAATTAGAGAAAAATATAAAAAACTATTATATCAAATCAAATACAGACATATATCGAATACATTTTTTTGACATTTTGTTTTGTATACGTTTTAAAGATTCTACGTACTGTTCCAAATCAGATAGAAAAATTAAGAAAAGGGGCTTTTTCTTCATAAATTTTGATTTATGGATAAAAGATTTTCCTAATAAAATAAAGAGATTTATGACATACTCACGTTCAATTGTGGAATCAGTGTAGTAAAATAATATGTCAAACTTAGTAATATCAATGGTTGTATGCAATTTGCGGCTAAGATATAGTTTTACATCAGTCCAAAACACTTCACTATATAAACAATTACAGAATAAGTGTTCAATAGATTCAGTTTCTAGTTCACAAAAACTGCATTCACTGGTAACGTCAAATATATATTTAGAAATCAAGCTATTACACGGATAGCATCTATGGATTATCTTAAAGGAGATCTCCTTTACTTTATTGGTCACCATAAATCTGTGTGGAGTGAGCCAAGCACGGCGCCAGTTTACATCAAACGATGAAGCCCAACAAAATATCGCAGAGGGAATAGACTTCCTGTAGAAAATATCCCTTATTAAACGATTGTTGAATTTCGTATCTAGTAGACCAATGCCATTCAACTGAATATCGCTTACAATCGGAGATATTCCAAAATATGCATTATTCTGAAGTAAAGTTTTTATCCCACTAGGTATAGCTTTAATAACAGTGTCATATTCCTTGCTTGAAACCTCAAAGTTGTATATTTCCATAAATTCTCTCTGTGTAAATAGATTCCCACTGTTATTAACCAATTGGCTGACAAGAACAATGTTTTTCGAGAACCATTTATGGTTAAATAACATCTTATTTCTATGTAATATTGACCCATTGTTCCAAATAAAACATTTATGAGGTGAAAAGTTGTGTTTATACAACAAAGCCCAGCACATTAAAGCCTGCTTGTGAATAACTGTTGTTGCTGTTGAAAGAAGCGTTCCGTCCACTAGATTATACGTCACACCAACAGCATCGCCTTAAATTCCCAGACCGCCATCTGCTGACTGGAGTGGGTAACACAGTAGAGTAAAATGTTTATTTTAGTTTCAGACAAGTTTAATTGTAGGAAGCATAAGTTTTTACTCACCAGTGTAACAACACAGTGTGGTTAAAGACTTAGTAGCCTAGTTGTAGTCACGATATGGTTACCTATAAGTACAAACAGTTATGTTTTTGTGTTATTACATATTTATTCACTTATTTATGGAAATCTTCTAAACTACGCACAATGCACTATTTCTTAACGTCATATGGATGATCAACTCTATGCTACCGAGTTTGTATGCCAGTGTAACGGTGTAATGAAGTTACATTTAAAAAATGTATTTAACCTTTATTTAACCAGGCAAGCCAGCTAAGGACAAATTATTATTTACAATGACCGACCTACCCCTGCCAAACCCCGGCCAAACCCTAACCCAGACGATGCTGGGCCACTGTGCGTTGCCCTATGGGACTCCCTATCACGGCCTGTTATGATACAGCCTAGTTTTGAACCAGGGTCTGTAGTGACGCCTCTAGCACTGAGATGCAGTACCTTAGATCGCTGCTCGTGTGTTTACATTACAGTCAGTGATAAAGGATGTTATTCTGGGTAACCCAATGTGATTCTGGGTAACCCACAGCAGATTTCTGGAGAAATTGGAAATTGAGTGGTCCTGGGATACAAATGTATAAAGTTGACATTACATCATAAAATCCACCTTTTACATCATAAATTAGCAATTTATGTTTTAGTAACTTCTGTTGTTGGTTTGGCCTCTCTTTATATGTTATTTGCCGAATCTCAGTTTTCCATGTGGGTTTTATGCTAAAGTTCCCTCTATCAAGTTGGTAGCAAACTGGAAAATGCATCTTCTTTAGCAGTGCTATTTATATCCTGATCATTCATCCAGACTGCATCTTCTTTAGGAGTGCTATTTATATCCTGATCATTCATCCACACTGCATCTTCTATAGGAGAGCTATTTATATCCTGATCATTCATCCACACTGCATCTTCTTTAGGAGAGCTATTTATATCCTGATCATTCATCCACACTGCATCTTCTTTAGGAGTGATATTTATATCCTGTCACTACTGATCATTCATCCACACTGCATCTTCTTTAGGAGTGCTATTTATATCCTGATCATTCATCCACACTGCATCTTCTTTAGGAGAGCTATTTATATCCTGATCATTCATCCACACTGCATCTTCTTTAGGAGTGCTATTTATATCCTGATCATTCATCCACACTGCATCTTCTATAGGAGTGCAATTTATATCCTGATCATTCATCCACACTGCATCTTCTATAGGAGTGCTATTTATATCCTGATCATTCATCCACACTGCATCTTCTTTAGGAGTGCTATTTATATCCTGATCATTCATCCACACTGCATCTTCTTTAGGAGTGCTATTTATATCCTGATCAATCATCCACACTGCATCTTCTTTAGGAGTGCTATTTATATCCTGATCATTCATCCACACTGCATCTTCTTTAGGAGTGCTATTTATATCCTGATCATTCATCCACACTGCATCTTCTTTAGGAGTGCTATTTATATCCTGATCAATCATCCACACTGCATCTTCTTTAGGAGTGCTATTTATATCCTGATCATTCATCCACACTGCATCTTCTTTAGGAGTGCTATTTATATCCTGATCATTCATCCACACTGCATCTTCTATAGGAGTGCTATTTATATCCTGTCGACTACTGATCATTCATCCACACTGCATCATCTTTAGGAGTGCTATTTATATCCTGATCATTCATCCACACTGCATCTTCTTTAGGAGTGCTATTAATATCCTGATCATTCATCCACACTGCATCTTCTTTAGGAGTGCTATTTATATCCTGATCATTCATCCACACTGCATCTTCTATAGGAGTGCTATTTATATCCTGTCGACTACTGATCATTCATCCACACTGCATCATCTTTAGGAGTGCTATTTATATCCTGATCATTCATCCACACTGCATCTTCTTTAGGAGTGCTATTTATATCCTGATCATTCATCCACACTGCATCTTCTTTAGGAGTGCTATTAATATCCTGATCATTCATCCACACTGCATCATCTTTAGGAGTGCTATTTATATCCTGATCATTCATCCACACTGCATCATCTTTAGCAGTGCTATTTATATCCTGATCATTAATCCACACTGCATCTTCTATAGGAGTGCTATTTATATCCTGATCATTCATCCACACTGCATCTTCTTTAGGAGAGCTATTTATATCCTGATCATTCATCCACACTGCATCTTCTTTAGGAGTGCTATTTATATCCTGATCATTCATCCACACTGCATCTTCTTTAGGAGTGCTATTTATAACCTGTCGCTACTGATCATTCATCCACACTGCATCTTCTATAGGAGTGCTATTTATATCCTGTCACCACTGATCATTCATCCACACTGCATCTTCTTTAGGAGTGCTATTTATATCCTGATCATTCATCCACACTGCATCTTCTTTAGGAGTGCTATTTATATCCTGATCATTCATCCACACTGCATCTTCTTTAGGAGTGCTATTTATATCCTGATCATTCATCCACACTGCATCTTCTTTAGGAGTGCTATTTATATCCTGATCATTCATCCACACTGCATCTTCTATAGGAGTGCTATTTATATCCTGATCATTCATCCTCACTGTGTGTCTCATCAATGCAGGTAATTTATGACATGTATAAAGTATGTGTTTTATAAACTCATGAACACCAGCCAGTTTATCAGCCCGGTTCTGTTAGTTTAGGTGGATTATACTTCTTCACCACCAGAGGGGGACGTTGAGTAATATTTCAGGTTAATTTGATATATTTTGATACTAAAATGGATGATAGTTTATTCTGATGTTGTATTTATTTTATTATAAAACATTAGGAATTAGTAGGAATTGTTAAATCCACCATGCGATCACAATAACTTTGATAGACATTTCAACAACAAAAAAGTTAGTATATTATACGGCAGATTTTTTTAGAATTGCTATGGGAGTGCTATTTATATCCCGTCACTACTGATCATTCATCCATACTGTGTGTGTCCCATCATTTCAGCTTTGGAAATAAATGAACTATCCATCCATTGCTCCTTCCTGTGTTGACTCACTGACTTGAGAGACGGGAACAGGAAGGTCACACTAGGTTGATATATTGCTCAAGCTTACAAACGTTAACCACACCTTTCCATGTACTGTGTGATTGGATTATCTAGAGGGAACCCGTGAGCACGGTAGGCTCTGGTGCTTTCTTGCTGTGGGCTCAAATCGACAGAGGAAATCAACCTGCTTGCTACTTTTTGTTTTGTCAACTTTTCAGTAGGGATGTTATGTTTGATACCGGAGCTACGAGGGCTGCGTCCAAATCGCTAAGCAGTAAACTTCAAAGCAGTGTACCGATGCCTGTATCACTTTATCAGCAGCACGTCATCAATGACGTCTGAAGCTTCATTTGATCAAACAACCACCTGATTGGTTTGGTATTGGGCTTGTTCGACATTGCAGGCGACTGCAGACTGACTGATCTACAAATCACTATACATCATAAATAACTACTCATTATTATTTATAAATCAGTCAGCCAGTCCATTTACCCACAATTCAGCATGGATTTCATGCTCTCGAACACGGCCAGTGGTTTAGTAGATGACATAAAGGCTACGGTGTGGGACATCATCTATAATAATGACATAAAGGCTATGCTGCTACGGTGTGGGACGTCATCTATAATAATGACATAAAGGCTATGCTGCTACGGTGTGGGATACCATCTATAATAATGACATAAAGGCTATGCTGCTACGGTGTGGGACGTCATCTATAATAATGACATAAAGGCTATGCTGCTACGGTGTGGGATGTCATCTATAATAATGACATAAAGGCTATGCTGCTACGGTGTGGGATGTCATCTATAATAATGACATAAAGGCTATGCTGCTACGGTGTGGGATACCATCTATAATAATGACATAAAGGCTATGCTGCTACGGTGTGGGATGTCATCTATAATAATGACATAAAGGCTATGCTGCTACGGTGTGGGATACCATCTATAATAATGACATAAAGGCTATGCTGCTACGGTGTGGGATACCATCTATAATAATGACATAAAGGCTATGCTGCTACGGTGTGGGATACCATCTATAATAATGACATAAAGGCTATGCTGCTACGGTGTGGGATACCATCTATAATAATGACATAAAGGCTATGCTGCTACGGTGTGGGATGTCATCTATAATAATGACATAAAGGCTATGCTGCTACGGTGTGGGATACCATCTATAATAATGACATAAAGGCTATGCTGCTACGGTGTGTCATCTATAATAATGACATAAAGGCTATGCTGCTACGGTGTGGGATGTCATCTATAATAATGACATAAAGGCTATGCTGCTACGGTGTGGGATGTCATCTATAATAATGACATAAAGGCTATGCTGCTACGGTGTGGGATGTCATCTATAATAATGACATAAAGGCTATGCTGCTACGGTGTGGGATACCATCTATAATAATGACATAAAGGCTATGCTGCTACGGTGTGGGATGTCATCTATAATAATGACATAAAGGCTATGCTGCTACGGTGTGGGATACCATCTATAATAATGACATAAAGGCTATGCTGCTACGGTGTGGGATACCATCTATAATAATGACATAAAGGCTATGCTGCTACGGTGTGGGATGTCATCTATAATAATGACATAAAGGCTATGCTGCTACGGTGTGGGATACCATCTATAATAATGACATAAAGGCTATGCTGCTACGGTGTGTCATCTATAATAATGACATAAAGGCTATGCTGCTACGGTGTGGGATACCATCTATAATAATGACATAAAGGCTATGCTGCTACGGTGTGGGATACCATCTATAATAATGACATAAAGGCTATGCTGCTACGGTGTGGGATACCATCTATAATAATGACATAAAGGCTATGCTGCTACGGTGTGGGATACCATCTATAATAATGACATAAAGGCTATGCTGCTACGGTGTGGGATGTCATCTATAATAATGACATAAAGGCTGTGCTGCTACGGTGTGGGATACCATCTATAATAATGACATAAAGGCTATGCTGCTACGGTGTGGGATACCATCTATAATAATGACATAAAGGCTATGCTGCTACGGTGTGGGATACCATCTATAATAATGACATAAAGGCTATGCTGCTACGGTGTGGGATGTCATCTATAATAATGACATAAAGGCTGTGCTGCTACGGTGTGGGATACCATCTATAATAATGACATAAAGGCTATGCTGCTACGGTGTGGGATACCATCTATAATAATGACATAAAGGCTATGCTGCTACGGTGTGGGATACCATCTATAATAATGACATAAAGGCTATGCTGCTACGGTGTGGGACGTCATCTATAATAATGACATAAAGGCTATGCTGCTACGGTGTGGGATGTCATCTATAATAATGACATAAAGGCTATGCTGCTACGGTGTGGGATACCATCTATAATAATGACATAAAGGCTATGCTGCTACGGTGTGGGATACCATCTATAATAATGACATAAAGGCTATGCTGCTACGGTGTGGGATACCATCTATAATAATGACATAAAGGCTATGCTGCTACGGTGTGGGATGTCATCTATAATAATGACATAAAGGCTATGCTGCTACGGTGTGGGACGTCATCTATAATAATGACATAAAGGCTATGCTGCTACGGTGTGGGATACCATCTATAATAATGACATAAAGGCTATGCTGCTACGGTGTGGGACATCATCTATAATAATGACATAAAGGCTATGCTGCTACGGTGTGGGATACCATCTATAATAATGACATAAAGGCTGTGCTGCTACGGTGTGGGATACCATCTATAATAATGACATAAAGGCTGTGCTGCTACGGTGTGGGATACCATCTATAATAATGACATAAAGGCTATGCTGCTACGGTGTGTCATCTATAATAATGACATAAAGGCTATGCTGCTACGGTGTGGGATGTCATCTATAATAATGACATAAAGGCTATGCTGCTACGGTGTGGGATACCATCTATAATAATGACATAAAGGCTATGCTGCTACGGTGTGGGACGTCATCTATAATAATGACATAAAGGCTATGCTGCTACGGTGTGGGATACCATCTATAATAATGACATAAAGGCTATGCTGCTACGGTGTGGGATACCATCTATAATAATGACATAAAGGCTATGCTGCTACGGTGTGGGATACCATCTATAATAATGACATAAAGGCTATGCTGCTACGGTGTGGGATGTCATCTATAATAATGACATAAAGGCTATGCTGCTACGGTGTGGGATACCATCTATAATAATGACATAAAGGCTATGCTGCTACGGTGTGGGATACCATCTATAATAATGACATAAAGGCTATGCTGCTACGGTGTGGGATACCATCTATAATAATGACATAAAGGCTATGCTGCTACGGTGTGGGATACCATCTATAATAATGACATAAAGGCTATGCTGCTACGGTGTGGGATACCATCTATAATAATGACATAAAGGCTATGCTGCTACGGTGTGGGATGTCATCTATAATAATGACATAAAGGCTATGCTGCTACGGTGTGGGATACCATCTATAATAATGACATAAAGGCTATGCTGCTACGGTGTGGGATGTCATCTATAATAATGACATAAAGGCTATGCTGCTATGGTGTGGGATACCATCTATAATAATGACATAAAGGCTATGCTGCTACGGTGTGGGATACCATCTATAATAATGACATAAAGGCTATGCTGCTACGGTGTGGGATACCATCTATAATAATGACATAAAGGCTGTGCTGCTACGGTGTGGGATACCATCTATAATAATGACATAAAGGCTATGCTGCTACGGTGTGGGATGTCATCTATAATAATGACATAAAGGCTATGCTGCTACGGTGTGTCATCTATAATAATGACATAAAGGCTATGCTGCTACGGTGTGGGATACCATCTATAATAATGACATAAAGGCTGTGCTGCTACGGTGTGGGATGTCATCTATAATAATGACATAAAGGCTATGCTGCTACGGTGTGGGACGTCATCTATAATAATGACATAAAGGCTATGCTGCTACGGTGTGGGATGTCATCTATAATAATGACATAAAGGCTATGCTGCTACGGTGTGGGATACCATCTATAATAATGACATAAAGGCTATGCTGCTACGGTGTGGGATACCATCTATAATAATGACATAAAGGCTATGCTGCTACGGTGTGGGATACCATCTATAATAATGACATAAAGGCTATGCTGCTACGGTGTGGGATGTCATCTATAATAATGACATAAAGGCTATGCTGCTACGGTGTGGGATACCATCTATAATAATGACATAAAGGCTATGCTGCTACGGTGTGGGATACCATCTATAATAATGACATAAAGGCTATGCTGCTACGGTGTGGGATACCATCTATAATAATGACATAAAGGCTATGCTGCTACGGTGTGGGATACCATCTATAATAATGACATAAAGGCTATGCTGCTACGGTGTGGGATGTCATCTATAATAATGACATAAAGGCTATGCTGCTACGGTGTGGGACGTCATCTATAATAATGACATAAAGGCTATGCTGCTACAATGTGGGACGTCATCTATAATAATGACATAAAGGCTATGCTGCTACGGTGTGGGATACCATCTATAATAATGACATAAAGGCTATGCTGCTACGGTGTGGGATGTCATCTATAATAATGACATAAAGGCTATGCTGCTACGGTGTGGGATACCATCTATAATAATGACATAAAGGCTATGCTGCTACGGTGTGGGATACCATCTATAATAATGACATAAAGGCTATGCTGCTACGGTGTGGGACGTCATCTATAATAATGACATAAAGGCTATGCTGCTACAATGTGGGACGTCATCTATAATAATGACATAAAGGCTATGCTGCTACGGTGTGGGATACCATCTATAATAATGACATAAAGGCTATGCTGCTACGGTGTGGGATACCATCTATAATAATGACATAAAGGCTATGCTGCTACGGTGTGGGATACCATCTATAATAATGACATAAAGGCTATGCTGCTACGGTGTGGGATACCATCTATAATAATGACATAAAGGCTATGCTGCTACGGTGTGGGACGTCATCTATAATAATGACATAAAGGCTATGCTGCTACGGTGTGGGATACCATCTATAATAATGACATAAAGGCTATGCTGCTACGGTGTGGGATACCATCTATAATAATGACATAAAGGCTATGCTGCTACGG
This sequence comes from Salmo salar, assembly GCF_965601325.2. Lineage (NCBI taxonomy): Eukaryota > Metazoa > Chordata > Actinopteri > Salmoniformes > Salmonidae > Salmo > Salmo salar. The sequence goes on from NW_027675424.1 coordinate 1,256,104, forward strand.
TGTGGGATACCATCTATAATAATGACATAAAGGCTATGCTGCTACGGTGTGGGATACCATCTATAATAATGACAAAGGCTATGCTGCTACGGTGTGGGATACCATCTATAATAATGACATAAAGGCTATGCTGCTACGGTGTGGGATGTCATCTATAATAATGACATAAAGGCTATGCTGCTACGGTGTGGGATACCATCTATAATAATGACATAAAGGCTATGCTGCTACGGTGTGGGATACCATCTATAATAATGACATAAAGGCTGTGCTGCTACGGTGTGGGATACCATCTATAATAATGACATAAAGGCTATGCTGCTACGGTGTGGGATGTCATCTATAATAATGACATAAAGGCTATGCTGCTACGGTGTGGGATGTCATCTATAATAATGACATAAAGGCTATGCTGCTACGGTGTGGGATACCATCTATAATAATGACATAAAGGCTATGCTGCTACGGTGTGGGATACCATCTATAATAATGACATAAAGGCTATGCTGCTACGGTTTGGGATGTCATCTATAATAATGACATAAAGGCTATGCTGCTACGGTGTGGGATGTCATCTATAATAATGACATAAAGGCTATGCTGCTACGGTGTGGGATACCATCTATAATAATGACATAAAGGCTATGCTGCTACGGTGTGGGATACCATCTATAATAATGACATAAAGGCTATGCTGCTACGGTGTGGGATACCATCTATAATAATGACATAAAGGCTATGCTGCTACGGTGTGGGATACCATCTATAATAATGACATAAAGGCTATGCTGCTACGGTGTGGGATACCATCTATAATAATGACATAAAGGCTATGCTGCTACGGTGTGGGATGTCATCTATAATAATGACATAAAGGCTGTGCTGCTACGGTGTGGGATACCATCTATAATAATGACATAAAGGCTATGCTGCTACGGTGTGGGATACCATCTATAATAATGACATAAAGGCTATGCTGCTACGGTGTGGGATGTCATCTATAATAATGACATAAAGGCTGTGCTGCTACGGTGTGGGATGTCATCTATAATAATGACATAAAGGCTGTGCTGCTACGGTGTGGGATGTCATCTATAATAATGACATAAAGGCTATGCTGCTACGGTGTGGGATACCATCTATAATAATGACATAAAGGCTATGCTGCTACGGTGTGGGATACCATCTATAATAATGACATAAAGGCTATGCTGCTACGGTGTGGGATACCATCTATAATAATGACATAAAGGCTATGCTGCTACGGTGTGGGATACCATCTATAATAATGACATAAAGGCTATGCTGCTACGGTGTGGGATGTCATCTATAATAATGACATAAAGGCTATGCTGCTACGGTGTGGGATACCATCTATAATAATGACATAAAGGCTATGCTGCTACGGTGTGGGATACCATCTATAATAATGACATAAAGGCTATGCTGCTACGGTGTGGGATACCATCTATAATAATGACATAAAGGTTATGCTGCTACGGTGTGGGATGTCATCTATAATAATGACATAAAGGCTATGCTGCTACGGTGTGTCATCTATAATAATGACATAAAGGCTATGCTGCTACGGTGTGGGATACCATCTATAATAATGACATAAAGGCTATGCTGCTACGGTGTGGGATACCATCTATAATAATGACATAAAGGCTATGCTGCTACGGTGTGGGATACCATCTATAATAATGACATAAAGGCTATGCTGCTACGGTGTGGGATACCATCTATAATAATGACATAAAGGCTATGCTGCTACGGTGTGGGATACCATCTATAATAATGACATAAAGGCTATGCTGCTACGGTGTGGGATGTCATCTATAATAATGACATAAAGGCTATGCTGCTACGGTGTGGGATACCATCTATAATAATGACATAAAGGCTATGCTGCTACGGTGTGGGATGTCATCTATAATAATGACATAAAGGCTATGCTGCTACGGTGTGGGATACCATCTATAATAATGACATAAAGGCTATGCTGCTACGGTGTGGGATGTCATCTATAATAATGACATAAAGGCTATGCTGCTACGGTGTGTCATCTATAATAATGACATAAAGGCTATGCTGCTACGGTGTGGGATGTCATCTATAATAATGACATAAAGGCTATGCTGCTACGGTGTGGGATACCATCTATAATAATGACATAAAGGCTATGCTGCTACGGTGTGGGATGTCATCTATAATAATGACATAAAGGCTATGCTGCTACGGTGTGGGATACCATCTATAATAATGACATAAAGGCTATGCTGCTACGGTGTGGGATGTCATCTATAATAATGACATAAAGGCTATGCTGCTACGGTGTGGGATACCATCTATAATAATGACATAAAGGCTGTGCTGCTACGGTGTGGGATACCATCTATAATAATGACATAAAGGCTATGCTGCTACGGTGTGGGATACCATCTATAATAATGACATAAAGGCTATGCTGCTACGTGCTACGGTGTGGGATACCATCTATAATAATGACATAAAGGCTATGCTGCTACGGTGTGGGATACCATCTATAATAATGACATAAAGGCTATGCTGCTACGGTGTGGGATACCATCTATAATAATGACATAAAGGCTATGCTGCTACGGTGTGGGATGTCATCTATAATAATGACATAAAGGCTATGCTGCTACGGTGTGGGATGTCATCTATAATAATGACATAAAGGCTATGCTGCTACGGTGTGGGATACCATCTATAATAATGACATAAAGGCTATGCTGCTACGGTGTGGGATACCATCTATAATAATGACATAAATGCTATGCTGCTACGGTGTGGGATACCATCTATAATAATGACATAAAGGCTATGCTGCTACGGTGTGGGATACCATCTATAATAATGACATAAAGGCTAAGCTGCTACGGTGTGGGATACCATCTATAATAATGACATAAAGGCTATGCTGCTACGGTGTGGGATGTCATCTATAATAATGACATAAAGGCTGTGCTGCTACGGTGTGGGATACCATCTATAATAATGACATAAAGGCTATGCTGCTACGGTGTGGGATACCATCTATAATAATGACATAAAGGCTATGCTGCTACGGTGTGGGATGTCATCTATAATAATGACATAAAGGCTATGCTGCTATGCTAAATTCTGTGTTGCTCAAAGATTTGAGTAAAGAACCTATTCTTGAGACAATTGGCTGGAAGGCGTCAATGCTTCAGGAAGCTTTGTTTCCCCATCATGGAATCTATCTATTTTGGATGCTGTGATTTTCCCAGCCATCATTCTGTATGTCTCTTCTGATCTGCAGTCATGTTTTAGTTGGGTTTTGTTAGTTGGGTTCTAACTGGTCTCCATTAGTTGGGCTCCAGCTCGCTGACCATAGCCGTGCTGATTGGCTGCGCTGGTTAGGCTAATAGCTCCAGCTCGCTGACCATAGCCGTGCTGATTGGCTGCGCTGGTTAGGCTAATAGCTGGTTGGCCAACTAGCTAATGTTAGCTGGCTGGCTAAGATAACTGCATATAGCTAACATTCTTTGATTAGATGGCGTTATGTATTTCCAAAACGTTGGTTTACTTTAATCACTCAAGTCATGAGTGCAAACGATTGGTTTAATTTGAAGTTATTTCTGTTGTTGTTTACATCACAGGGAATAGACCGGTCTTCCATATTACATCACACCTGCCTTTATCATTCTTCTGAATTCTTATTGGTTTTATGTAATAACTCCAAAAATAGAACAGTGAGGTGTAACTTTGCATTGGGACTTAAAACAATTTTTGGGAAAAATATTTTATTTGATCTTTTATAAACTTTACCATAACCTAACCATTTTATTTCTCTCCGTCTCACTCACTTTACATGTGTAGATAATAAAGCATTTGACCTTTCCACTGCGTTAACAATGGAGGATTGGTTGATTTCCAGTTTAAGTATTTAAGATGATTAACGAGAAAAGTATTGTCCAACCATCGGGTAACTTGTTTCATGCGCATCAAAGGTGAGGGTGAATTTCAGATGTTTACTGCTTGTATTGATGAAGGAGTGGAATCGATGAAGTTCCTCTGCTGTCCCCTGGAATAGACGGAACACGTCATCAATGAAGACTTTTTCAGAGCCTGATGAGCTGCTAGAATGGATTGTTAGGGCTGACAATCACATTCTTCTCTAACAACCCCACATGCAGATTGGCATAATTTAGGGTGACCAAATTTTAGTTTTCCAAAAAGAGGACATGTCCGGGAAAAAGCGGACGTATGGTCACCCTACTGTAAATGCAATATATTTGGAAAAAATCCCATTATTTTCCAGTGTTTCTTTGATGTATTGCGCGATCGTATCAGCTGTCTCATTTGGAGTGTTTTTAACTTCGACTAATTTACTTTGCACGCCACCATTCTTCCAATCAAAATACTGAATAAGCAGAGGGAATATTTTCACAGCACCGTGATTGCTCCCATCAGTAGAAACACCACAGTAAGGTATGTCTTCTAGTGCTTTCTGAGCTATGTCGACAGAATGTGGTGCTGTCACAGCGTTAACAATTGTTTCGGTCTTAGTACGAGCGCTTGAAAGCGGTCAAAGCAATGCAAAACCCCCAAAACGCACACAATGAATGGCGACTGTAGGAAGCAAAAGCCGAATCCCGGACATTTTGGGCGATTTAGAAATCCCGGCCGGACGCATTTTTTTAGGTCCAAAAAGAGGACATGTCCGGGAAAAAGAGGACGTATGGTCACCCTACATAATTAGATGCTATTTTTAAACTACAATGACCATAATGCACTGCGTGCCTACTTGTCTTGTCTGTGTTTATTTTACACCTGCTATGTAAAAGAGACAGAAGAATGCACGATGGTCAATGCTTTCTGGGATCCTTGGGACATCCCTACCCTAAACCCTAACCTTAACCCCTACCTTAACCATTTTAAATGTCAACTTCAATGGGCTATGGACGTCCCAAGGATGTATCTCTACCTGAAAATACATGATCTAAGTGATTGATAGTTGGTATTCAGCAGTCATAAAGCCTTATTTACTTTAATGAACTACTAAAATAGTGATTTTGTCAGACAGCATAGACAGCAGCTCTACACTTTATTGACTGACTGATCCATTCATCCTTCCATCCCTCCTCAGCCTTCCTCTCCTCTGAAGACCCAGTGAGGGTGGAGCTCAGTCAGAGAGCTGTTGAGGGACTGGTTAGGAAGAACACTTCTACATCCAGAGAGGTGAGAGGTCACACATGGTTTAGATGGTAAATATTTATGTCCCCTTAGCGATTCATCACGTCAGCAAAAGGGAATATGTTCCATCATCTATGTTTATTTACATTAGTGCAAATTGTCCACTGATATCGGTGTAATTTCTCACCCCTTTAAGCTGTATGAAAGTGAATTTCCCCTTAGGCATACATACATGTTTTTTGTTATTACCCGAGCCACCTGAGCCACTGCCTGTTCACCCGCTATCATTCAGAAGGCGATATCAGTACAGGTGCATCAAAGCTGAGACCGAAAGACTGAAAAAACAGCTTCTATCTCAAGGCCATCAGACTGTTAAATAGCACAGAGAGGCTGCAGCCTACATATAGACTTGACATCATTGGCCACTTTAATAAATGGAACACTAGTCACTTTAATAATGTTTACATATCTTGCATTTCTCATCTCATATGTATTAACTGTATCTCAGTCTATGCTGCTCTGACATTGTTTATCCATATATTCCTAATTCCATTACGAACCAGCTCTGAGTTCGCAACAAAAGGGAGACAATGTGGAGACAAGGAGTATCAAAAATATATATTTATTAGATAACACAACCAAAATCAACAAGGTGTCTGCATGGAGAGAGTCTCCCTTCATGACTGTGGAAGAGGTCTATTTATCCTGGGACACACCCGGGCCCAGGTGTTTCCCATTTAGCTGACGACCCTCCCAGCTCCGCCCACCGGCATCCTAATAAGGAAACAAGAGCAGAGAGAATACGGCAGACAGAGGGAGGGGCGTTAAATATATTACTCTATTGTTATCATATAGAAACATCACTTGTTAGATATTCCTGCACTGTGGGAACTAGAAGGACAAGCATTTCCCTACACCTGCAATAACATCTGCTGAACACCTGTATGTGACCAACAACATTTGATTTGTTATGAAGGTAATTTGTGTCAAATTTACTTTTCCCCTCATTCACCCCATCTCTTTACATTGCTGATGCATATTCAGTGGCCTGACTGTGTCAAAGGCCCATCCTGGTAGATCTGAACCTAATGCAGCTTGGAGAGATCAGATGACAGAAGTCACATGTTGGTGCCAGGTGTAACTGAGGCCATAGATGCTCCATATACATTACATTGAGTGTTTTATATAATATGACTAAATGTGTTTCTGTGTTGCAGGGGCAGTCAAGAAATGGAACAGCAAGGCCACAGAACATGACATAAGCAGAGCTGTGGGAGACCACCTCAAGCCCCTGGTAGAGCCGGGGGTGGTGTTTACCGCTCCACCACGCCTTCAGCAGGCTGGAAAAGTGGGATTGATACAGTTTTTCATACTAAGGTGGACCAATAGTTTGTTGATTGGTCAGTCATTGGGTTAATTTGTTTTACAATATGTTCAAATCAAATCAAGCTTTATTTATACAGCACATTTCAGACATGGATGCAACACAATGGCTTCACAGGAAAAAACTATGAAAATAATCAGAAATATTTAGTACACAAATATGAGGATAAAAAACAATAATAACAACTGAAAGACTAATGAGCATTGGAAGGAAATGCCATTGATTAAAATATTAACAATATGATGCTATATCCAACCCAAAATATAACTTGTTTTTAGGAGGGGCTCTGAAAGACACTATGGGGGTGTCCACTGGAAGTTGACTAGTAACAACAACTGGGACCTAAAAGACACCCACCATGAGACCCAATAAATCTGCCCAAGAAGAGACAAACAAAAGAAAACCCACACCAAACTTAAAGACAGGAAGCAAACCAAAAAGGTGGAGCAACTAAAGGTGTTGACTCTCCACATGTATCAAGACAACTGGAGCACTGGGCCAGACACTCTTAAATAGAACCTGGACCAGCTCAGGTGAAACACCTTCCCACTAACGAGATGGACAAGCCAGCACAGGTGTAACACATACTGACTAACGAGGTGACACCAATATGTACCCAAGACACATCTCAGTTGAATGCATTCAGTTGTACAATCAATCAATCAATCAATCAATCAAATGTATTTATGAAGCCCTTCTTACATCAGCTGATATCTCAAAGTGCTGTACAGAAACCCAGCCTAAAACCCCAAACAGCAAGCAATGCAGGTGTAGAAGCACGGTGGCTAGGAAAAACTCCCTAGAAAGGCAGGAACCTAGGAAGAAACCTAGAGAGGAACCAGGTTATGAGGGGTGGCCAGTCCTCTTCTGGCTGTGCCGGGTGGAGATTATAACAGAACATGGCCAAGATGTTCAAATGTTCATAAATGACCAGCATTGTCAAATTATAATAATCACAGTGGTTGTCGAGGGTGCAACAGGTCAGCACCTCAGGAGTAAATGTCAGTTGGCTTTTCATAGCCGATCATTCAGAGTATCTCTACAACTTCCATTTCACTTAATCATCTACAATGCTTCACCTTCACCAATATAAACATGGTGTCTACTGGCTGTCAACAATTAAAAACAAGAAAAAACACGTATTTCTAAATAATAATATACAATCAACAAATAAAAACAAGAAAACAAAATATTTATTATTTATTACACGTATAATTTTTTTAATCCTTTTTCTTTCTATAGAATCCTACAATTCTAGCTTCTAGAACACTCGTCTTCCTAAAACTCACTAGCTTCTAGAACTCTCGTCTTCCTAAAACTCACTAGCTTCTAGAACTCTCGTCTTTCTAAAACTCACTAGCTTCTAGAACTCTCGTCTTCCTAAAACCCACTAGCTTCTAGAACTCTCGTCTTCCTAAAACTCACTAGCTTCTAGAACTCTCGTCTTCCTAAAACTCACTAGCTTCTAGAACTCTCGTCTTCCTAAAACCCACTAGCTTCTAGAACTCTTGTCTTCCTAAAACTCACTAGCTTCTAGAACTCTCGTCTTCCTAAAACCCACTAGCTTCTAGAACACTCGTCTTCCTAAAACTCACTAGCTTCTAGAACTCTCGTCTTCCTAAAACTCACTAGCTTCTAGAACTCTCGTCCCCTTGGAACGAGCCCAAACAATACTCATCTCCAATACGGAAAAACGTGCAGTCAAAATAAATTGGGATCCATGGCAACGCAATGGCTAAACACAAAACATTTTTGACTGCCCAGCCTTGAGACAATCAGCTACCAAGTTGCCCTTAAAACGGACATGTCTGATTTCAAGAGGAAACTCCTGCAATATCCATAGTAACTTTCCACCTCACTGCGGAGCTTCTCTCTCTTTTCAGGGTTCACTAGATAGGCATGTTGTTGGATCGGGGCCCAGTCCCCAATGTCATGCTCTAGTACATTTGGGTTGGCACATCTGAGAATGAACACAGATATTCTAAAATGACATTATAAAATGATCCCTGATATTACGTCAATATAATTGTACCCAAAAATTGTCAGTTGGTTGCATAAATCATTGATTACTAAATGCTACATTAATTGTAAATATGAAATATCAAACCAAATGTACACCCCTTTGTTAATATGTATTGGCAATAATTAACTTAATGGTGAGGCATAAAATAATAAAACATGTATCTTTTGTCAGGCTGAATGTTTGAAATATGAGGTGATTTGAGTCCTGCTTCTTCAGTAGTGGAATAAAGACAATTAGCACTTGGATGTTGTCAATAAATGCTGGAGTGATGTAGGATTGTTAATACAATTGATTATAGACCAATTTATTATACTGCGTCCATGTGTATAGGCTGCAAGTAAGTTGAATTTAAGTTGTTTTCAAGTCAATGAAAAAACGACATCTTCTCAACTTTCACTTTCAACTAAAACTGAATGTGTATTGGATGTTGGGCATAGTCTTATTTTCAATATCTTTTCAATTACATTTTGCTAGGTGGGATATTTTCCATGCATGGAAAGGGGTTGGAGGCAAAGGACAAATAAATAAGTGCTACCAAACATAACAAGCATTTCACAAACACTACAGTGTATAAATAAGACGCATTAAATAAAACCACAATGAGGACAAGTTTTCATTGGGTATATCGTACGAAAAGCATCAGAATTATCTTAAATAGGAAAACAATTCAAGTTTAGAATCACAACATAAAATACATAGGCATTTCATCATTAAGTCCTTTAGGAAATAATGTCTGGTGGGCTGTCCAAATCAAAAACCAAAATGCAGAAACAGTTTGTGATGTATTGAAAACCTAAACATAACATGTGCTATATACACAAACATCTGCCACAATAATCATATTACTTGTATTTTTATTAAACAAGCTTCTTATAAACTGCACAAGCACCAAAAACACTTGTTTTGACAAGTAGCAATAAATCACTGATATAGTCAGGGGGGAAATCAGGTTGTAGGTGCTGTTGAAACTAACACAACTAAAAAACACATGGAAATGGGAGATATATTTTACCTCACTGATTAGAGGACAACCTGCAGAAGACAGTCAGCTACATTTTGGAGTGACGCATTTAAATTTAGGGGTCGCTAAACAAAGGAACACAACACTTATTCATCGATATCATGCTAAAATCATTTGTGTGACAGGAGGGAGATGAAGTTGCACGTCCTGTTAAAACTAACAGCTCAAAAACCACACGGAATCTGGGAATAATGTGTACATCCCTGGTTAGAGGACAACTGGTAGAAAACAGCCAGATACATTTTGAAGTGTTGCATTTTGATTCAAGTGGGTCACCAACGTGGTAAGTGTAACAACCCTTTCAGAGCCTGGATTTTCCCCAAGGCTAATATCCATATCATGTTGAAATCAATTGATGAAGGGGCAAACGTTTAGGTGTCTACATTGTCCTACTACAATGTGTTAACATTCTACATTGTGAAGTTTATTTATTGATATCATGAAACAACTCCATGTATTTTCTGATATTTGATCAGAGATCTTTTATCAGATTATCTCTGGGCAGGTTTCTCTCCTCTATGTGTTCTCTTGTGTACAGTCAGATTCCCAGAATGAACAAAACTCTTCCCACATTGATCACAGCTATAAGGTTTCTCTCCTGTGTGTATTCTCTGGTGTAGAGTCAGATTGCTAGATGCAGCAAAACTCTTCCCACACTGATCACATGTATAAGGCTTCTCCCCTGTGTGTATTCTCTGGTGTAATGTCAGTTTGCTAGATCTTATAAAACTCTTCCCACATTGATCACAGCAATAGGGTTTCTCTCCTGTGTACAGTCAGACTCCCAGAATGAACAAAACTCTTCCCACATTGATCACAGCTAAAAGGTTTCTCTCCTGTGTGTAGTCTCTGGTGTAATGTCAGTTTGCTAGATCTTATAAAACTCTTCCCACATTGATCACAGCAATAGGGTTTCTCTCCTGTGTGTATTCTCTGGTGTTGAGTCAGATTGCTAGATGCAGAAAAACTCTTCCCACATTGATCACAGCTATAAGGCTTCTCTCCTGTGTGTATTCTCTGGTGTCTTGTCAGATTGCCAGATTCTGTAAAACTCTTCCCACATTGATCACAGCTATAAGGTTTCTCTCCTGTGTGTATTCTCTGGTGTAGAGTCAGATTGCTAGATACAGCAAAACTCTTCCCACATTGATCACAGCTATAAGGCTTCTCTCCTGTGTGTATTCTCTGGTGTACAGTCAGCTGCCCAAATTGACCAAAACTCTTCCCACATTGATCACAGCTATAGGGTTTCTCTCCTGTGTGTATTCTCTGGTGTTGAGTCAGATTGCTAGATGCAGAAAAACTCTTCCCACATTGATCACAGCTATAAGGCTTCTCTCCTGTGTGTATTCTCTGGTGTCTTGTCAGACTGCCAGATTCTGTAAAACTCTTCCCACATTGATCACAGCTATAAGGTTTCTCTCCTGTGTGTATTCTCTGGTGTAGAGTCAGATTGCTAGATGCAGCAAAACTCTTCCCACATTGATCACAGCTATAAGGCTTCTCTCCTGTGTGTATTCTCTGGTGTACAGTCAGCTGCCCAAATTGACCAAAACTCTTCCCACATTGATCACAGCTATAGGGTTTCTCTCCTGTGTGTATTCTCTGGTGTAGAGTCAGATTGCTAGATGCAGCAAAACTCTTCCCACATTGATCACAGATAAAAGGTTTCTCTCCTGTGTGTGTTCTCTGGTGTAATGTCAGCTGGCGAGATTGAACAAATGTCTTCCCACATTGATCACAGCTATAAGATTTCTCTCCTGTGTGTGTTCGCTGGTGTACAGTCAGCTGCCCAAATCGACCAAAACTCTTCCCACATTGATCACAGCTAAAAGGTTTCTCTCCTGTGTGTATTCTCTGGTGTAATGTCAGTTTGCTAGATCTTGTAAAACTCTTCCCACATTGATCACAGCAATAGGGGTTCTCTCCTGTGTGTATTCTCTGGTGTAGAGTCAGATTGCTAGATGCAGCAAAACGCTTTCCACATTGATCACAGCTAAAGGGTTTCTCTCCTGTGTGTATTCTCTGGTGTAGAGTCAGATTGCTAGATGAAGCAAAACGTTTCCCACATTGATCACAGCTAAAAGGTTTCTCTCCTGTGTGTGTTCTCTGGTGTAATGTCAGCTGGTGAGATTGAACAAATGTCTTCCCACATTGACCACAGCTATAAGGTTTCTCTCCTGTGTGTGTTCTCTGGTGTACAGTCAGATTGCTAGATGCAGCAAAACTCTTCCCACATTGATCACAGCTATACGATTTCTCTCCTGTGTGTATTCTCTGGTGTAATGTCAGTTCGCAAGATCTTGTAAAACTCTTCCCACATTGATCACAGCAATAGGGATTCTCTCCTGTGTGTATTCTCTGGTGTAATGTCAGCTGGTGAGATTGAACAAATGTCTTCCCACACTGATCACAGGTATAAGGCTTCTCTGTGTGTATTCTCCTGTGTACAGTCAGCTTCCCAGAATGAACAAAACTCTTCCCACAATGATCACACCTATAAGGTTTCTCTCCTGTATGTATTCTCTCATGTTTTTTAAGGTCTGTTGACTGGGTGCATCTCTTCCCACATTGAGCACAGCTATAAGGTTTCTCCCCCGTGTGTATTCTCTCGTGTGATTTTAAATGTCCTGGAGAAACAAACCTCTTCCCACAGTCAGAGCAGCAGTGAGTTCTCTTCCCTGTGGATCTCTGTGGGTGTTTCTTGAGGTGTTCTAATGTGGAGAGACTCTTCTCTGCCTTGTCAGCATCATGAGGTTGTTGAGGCTCCCCAGAGGATCCACGGTAGTGAAGTATCTCTCCTGTGTGAACAACAAAGTCATACAGATGATTTAAAGGCCCACAACAGCGGTAATCCACTGTAAAAGGTGATGCCAACAGCGTAGCCATGATGTTATACAACAATTGACGTCTGTAATGAATGTAAAAATTTGACATTTGCCTTAAAATGAGCAAGAATAGTCATATTTTGTCTTGTTTTCACATTAGTAGTAACATCGATGATTGTAGGCTAGAAATAAGATATTAATGTTGTTGAAACTCTAAGCAGTGTGCCAGACAACTTTTGGTCTCCAATATAGGCCCCTTTCTGTATTTGCTAAAATTGCAGCACGAGGGCAATTTGATTGCAGAAACTCCTCCCTGCTAATGAGGAAAGCGATAGTTATGGATGTACTATATCTGCCTGGAGCAAAAATGGTGAGCAAAGATTTTAGTTTTTCACAATGTATTCTGAATGTGAATGGGGGAAAACTCAGGGGAGTAACCTCCATTTCCAGGTTGCTTATGAGTACATTTCACACTACCTTGGATTATAATTGTAAGGATATTTGAATGTCCTGTTTAATATGTTTGCTAAAGCATTAAGAATTATGTGTAATTATTGAAGAACCGCGTTAATGACAGTATCCATTTGGGTGTTGTCAATAAAGTTAAGATTTTAGTTATTTACTTAACCAGGTAGGCCAGTTGAGAACAAGTTCTCATTTACAACTGTGACCTGGCCAAGATAAAGCAAAGCAGTTCGACACAAACACAGAGTTACACGTGGGATAAACAAATGTACAGTCAATAACACAACAGAAAAATCTATATACAGTGTGTGCAAATGGAGTAAGGAGGTAAGGCAATAAATAGGCCATAGTAGCAGAGTAATTACAATGTAGCAAATTAACACTGGAGTGATGGATGTGCAGATGATGATGTGCAAGTAGAGATACTGGGGTGGAAAAGAGCAAAAGAAGTATATAAAAACATGGGGATGAGGTAGGCAGTTGGATGGGCTATTTACAGATGGGCTGTGTACAGCTGCAGCGATCGGTAAGCTGCTCAGATAGCTGATGCTTAAAGTTAGTGAGGGAGATATAAGTCTCCAAAGTCAGCAATTTTTGCAATTCGTTCCAGTGATTGGCAGCAGAGAACTGGAAGGAAAGTCAGCCAAAATAGGTGTTGGCTTTGGGGATGACCAGTGAGATATACCTCCTGGAGTGCGTGCTATGGATGGGTGTTGCTATGGTGACCAGTGAGCTGAGTTAAGGCGACCTTAGCAAAGACTTGTAGATGACCTGGAGCCAGTGGGTTTGGCGACGAATATGTAGCGAGGGCCAGCCGACGAGAGCATACAGGTCGCAGTGGTGGGTGCTATATGGGGCTTTGGTGACAAAACGGTTGGCACTGTGATAGACTGCATCCAGTTTGCTGATTGGAGTGTTGGAGGCTATTTTGAAACTGACATCACCGAAGTCAAGGATGGGTAGTATAGTCAGTTTTACGAGGGTATGTTTGGCAGTGTGAGTGAAGGAGGGTTTGTTGTGAAATAGGAAGCCGATTCTAGATTTAATTTTGGATTGGAGATGCTTAATATGAGTCTGGAAGGAGAGTTTACAGTCTAACCAGACACCTAGGTATTTGTAGTTGTCCACATATTCTAGGTCAGAACCGTCCAGAGTAGTGATGCTAGTCGGGCGGGTTGGTACGGGCAGTGATCGGTTGAAGAGCATGCATTTTGTTTTACTAGCATTTAATAGCAGTTGGAGGCCACCAAAAGAGTGCTGTATTGCATTGAAGCTCGTTTGGAGGTTTGTTAAAACCTCTTAGGGATAGGGGGCAGTATTTTCACGTTCGGATGAAAAACGTACCCAAATTAAACTGCCTCCTACTCAGACTCAGAAGGTAGGATATGCATACTATTAGTAGATTTGGATAGAAAACACTCTGAAGTTTCTAAAACTGTTTGAATGATGTCTGTGAGTATAACAGAACTCGTACTGTATCTACATACTGTATCTACTAAATCCTGAGAAAAATTCAAACAGGAGGTGGGAAATCTGAGAATTGTAGTTTTTCTTTTGAATTCCTATCAAAACTACAGTGTCTAAGGGGTCATGTTGCACTTCCTAAGGCTTCCATTGGCTGTCAACAGTCTTTAGAAACTGGTTTAAATTTACATTTACATTTTAGTCATTTAGCAGACGCTCTTATCCAGAGCGACTTACAGTAGTGAATACATACATTTGTTTTGTACTGGCCCCCCGTGGGAATCGAACCCACAACCCTGGCGTTGCACACACCATGCTGGCATTGCAAACACCATGCTCTACCAACTGAGCCACAGGGGGGCCTGCAGGGGGGTTTCATCCTTCTCCTGTTACTAGACAGAAAACAGGAGCTCAGTCAATGAGTGGCCTGTCTGAGGACATGGGACTTGGTGAGGCGCGCCTTTCCTTCTTTTCCTTCTGGAATGAATACGCTATTGTCCGGTTGGAAAATTATCGCATTTTTACATTAAAAATACCCCAAAGATTGATTGTAAACATCGTTTGACATGTTTCTACAAACTGTAATGGAACTTTTGAGCTTTTCGTCTATTTATGTGCGCCCCCGTCTCGTGCCTTTGGAATAGTGTTCTGGACGCGCCAACAAAACGGAGGTATTTGGACATAAATTATGGACTTTATCGAACAAATGAACATTTCTTGTGGAAGTGGGAATCCTTCGAGTGCATTCTGCCAAAGATCAGCAAAGGTAAGGAAAGATTTAATTTAAAGACCCTTGCTCCCTTCGGTCTCAACATAGACTTTGATCTGAAGCAATTTTTGTGATAATTGTGATTTTGCCATTGTAATTGTTTGTTAGATACATTTTAGACTACAAATGCTATGATCGTATGCTATCCATTTGTTTGTCTTTTTGTATGTTCTTTGTATGCCATTTTTTAAATATTTGAGTTAACCAATGATATTAGGCCATACTTGGCCATGATTACAAACACCTGTGTGTCTCTTGACACTATATAAATGACTCATCTCGCAGTGTTTGATGATACCCTGATGAAGACAGCTTCGCTGTCGAAACGTTGGTTATTACATTTTTGCATCTGAGCTCTTAGAGTGTGCGGCTTTCCTTTATTTTCTAAGGAAAGATTTATAACACTATTTTGGAGTTTTGCAGATGCCATGACTTGGCGGGTAACTGTATAGCTTGCTTTGATGGCTGAGCTCTGTACTCAGAATATTGAACAATGTGCTTTCCCCGTAAAGTTGTTTTGAAATCTGACACAGCGGTTGCATTAAAAGTAGTATATCTATAATTCTTTAAATAATTGTTATGTAATTTGTCAACGTTTATGACGAGTATTTCTGTAATATGTGTGCACATTGTGTGTGAACATTTTCTGAACATCACGGGCCAATGTAAAATGCTGTTTTTGGATATAAATCTGAACTTGATCGAACAAAACATACATGTATTTTGTAACATGATGTCCTATGAGTGTCATCTGATGAAGATCGTCAAAGGTTAGTGCTTAATTTTAGCTGTATTTCGGGTTTTTGTGACGCATCTCCTTGCTAGGAAAATGGCTGTGTGGCTTTTCTTGTTTTGGTGGTGTCCTATCATAATGTAATGTATTGCTTTCGCTGTAAAGCCTTTTTGAAATCGAACAATGTGGTTGCATTAACGAGAAGTGTATCTTTAAAATGGTGTAAAATAGTTGTATGTTTTAAAAAATTGAAATTATTAGAATTTTGTTGTTTTAAAATTTCATGCCATGCTATTTTGTCAAACAATCCCGTTAACGGGATCCTATCTCGAAGCAAGAGGTTAACACAGTCTCCAAAGAAGGGCCAGATGTATACAGAATGGTGTCGTCTGCGGAGAGGTGAATCAAGGAATCACCCGCAGCAAGAGCGACATCGCTGATATATGCAGAGAAAAGAGTCGGCCCGAGATTTGAATCCTGTGGTACCCCCATAGAGACTGCCAGAGGTTCGGACAACAGGCCAGGTCAATGAAGACGGCTGCACAGTACTGTCCTTTAACGATCGCGGTTATGATATCGTTTAGTACCTTGAGCGTGGA
This sequence comes from Salmo salar, assembly GCF_965601325.2. Taxonomy (NCBI): domain Eukaryota; kingdom Metazoa; phylum Chordata; class Actinopteri; order Salmoniformes; family Salmonidae; genus Salmo; species Salmo salar. Next base: position 1,272,577 of record NW_027675424.1, read on the forward strand.
TGAGGTGCAACAATGATCAGTTCGGAAACCGGATTGCACAGCGGAGAAGGTACGGTGGGATTCGAAATAATCAGTGATCTGTTTATTAACTTGGCTTTCGAAGACTTTAGAAAGGCAGGACAGGATGGATATAGGTCTGTAACAGTTTGGGTCTAGAGTGTCACCCCCTTTGAAGAGGGGGTTGACCACGGAAGCTTTCTGATTTTTAGGAATCTCGAACTATACGAAAGAAAGGTTGAACAGTCTAGTAATAGGGGTTGCAACAATGGCGGCAGATAATTTTAGAAAGAGGGTCCAGCTTGTCTAGCCCAGCTGATTTGTACGGGTCCAGGTTTTACAGCTCTTTCAGAACATCACCTATCTGGATTTTGATGAAGGAGAAGCTGGGGAGGCTTGGGCAAGTAGCTTCGGGGGGTGCGGAGCTGTTGACCGGGGTTGGGGTAGCCAGGAGGAAAGCATCTCCAGCCGTAGAGAAAAGCTTATTGAAATTCTCCATTATTGTGGATTTATCGGTGGTGACAGTGTTTCCTAGCCTCACTGCAGATTGGCAGCTGGGAGGAGGTGCTCTTAGTCTCCATGGACTTTACAGTGTCCCAACATTTTTTGGAGTTAGAGCTACGGGATGCACATTTCTATTTGAAAAAGCCTTTGCTTTCCTAACTGACTGTGTGTATTGGTTCCGGACTTCTCTGAAAAGTTGCATATCGCGGAGACTATTCGATGCTAGTGCAGTACGCCAGAGGATGTTTTTGTAATGGTCGAGGGCAGTCAGGTCTGGAGTGAACCAAGGGCTATATCTGTTCTTAGTTATACATTTTTTAAAGGGGCATGCTAATTTAAGAAAATCCTTATTTAGGAAATTTCTTTTAAAGAACAACCAGGCATCCTATACTGATGGGATGAGGTCAATGTCCTTCCAGGATACCCGGGCAAGGTCGATTAGAAAGGCCTGCTCGCAGGAGTGTTTAACAGTGATGAGGGGTGGTCGTTTGACCACGAACACATAACAGATGCAGGCAATGAGGCAGTGATCGCTGAGATCCTGATTGAAAACAGCAGAGGTGTATTTGGAGGGCAAGTTGGTCAGGATAATATCTATGAGGGTGCCCATCTAGCTTGGATTGTAGGACGGCCGGGGTGTTAAGCATATCCCAGTTTAGGTCACCTAACAGAACAAACTCTGAAGATAGATGGGGGGCAATCGATTCACATATGGTGTCCAGGGCACAGCTGGGAGCTGAGGTGGGTCTATAACAGCTGGCAACAGTGAGAGACTTGTTTCTGGAGAGATTCATTTTTAAAATTAGAAGCTCGAACTGTTTGGGCATAGACCTGGAAAGTATGACAGAACTTTGCAAGCCATCTCTGCAGTAGATTGCAACTCCTCCCCCTTTGGCAGTTCTATCTTGACGGAAAATGTTGTAGTTGGGGATGGAAATTTCAGAATTTTGGTGGCCTTCCAAAGGCAGGATTCAGACACGGCAAGGACATCAAGGTTGGCGGAGTGTGCTAAAGCAGTGAGTCAAACAAACAAGGCTTCTGATGTTAACATGCATGAAACCAAGGCTTTTACGGTTACAGAAGTCAACAAATGAGAGCGCCTGGGGACACACAGGGCCTGGGTTAACCTCTACATCACCCGAGGAACAGAGGAGTAGGATGAGGGTACGGCTAAAGGCTATCAGAACTGCTCATCTAGTGCGTTGTGAACAGAAAATAAAAGGAGCAGAATGCTGGGTAGTATAGATTCAAGGCCTAATGTACAGACAGGGGTATGGTAGGGTGCGGGTACAGTGGAGGTAAACCTAGGCGTTGAGTGACGATAAGAGAGGTTGCATCTCTGGAGGCACCAGTTATGCTAGGTGAGGTCACCGCATGTGTGGGAGGTGGGACAAAAGAGTTTTCTGAGGCATGTTCAGTGGGACTAGGGGCTCCGCAGTAAAATAAAACAATGATAACTACCCTAAACAACAGTATACAAGGCATATTGACATTAGAGAGACATAAAGCGAGGCAAAAAGCAATCACAGGTGTTGATTGGGAGAGCTAGCTAAGACAACAACGGGTAAGACAACAACAACAGGTAAAGTGGTGATGAATGGGCAGAGGGTCAGTTAACTACACACAGGGCCTGAGTTCGAGGCTGGGGCCAACAGATAAACAAAACAGAGTACCGTGATTAATGAACAGTCCAGCAGGCATCAGCTATGTAGCCAAGTGATCATAGGGTCCAGTGAACAGGAATATATGAACCAGGGAAGCCGTTAGGTAGTCATTACTACGCTAGCCGGGAGATGCGCCTGGCTCGAGGCTAACTGGTGCTAGCTTCGGGACAAGGGCATCACCGACATCTGGCAAAGGCCAGTTGAAGGCACATCAGACGGAATTGCGTCGACAGACCAGTCGTGATGGATCGGCGGGGCTCTGTGTCGACAAAGGGTCCAGGCCAATTGGCAAAAGAGGTATTGTAGCTGGAGTAATTTTGTTTGCTAGCCGGGAGATACACCCGGCTCGAGGCTAACTGGTGCTAGCTTCGGGACAAGGGCGTTAGCCACTATAGCCACTCTGGTGCAAAGGTCCAGAGCTTACAGCAGGAATCCGGTGATGTAGTGGCTTCTAGTCGTCTTAGTGAAGAGTCCGGGAGGCGTCAGCTGTGTAGCTGAGTGATCCTAGGGTCCACTGAGCAGGCCGGGAGATGGGCCTGGCTCAAGGCTAGCTTGAGGCTAGGTCACTCGGTAGCAGCTAGCTAGCTGCGATTATCCGGTGTAATGGTCCAGAGCTTACGGCAGGAATACGGTGATGTAGTGGAGAAAAACAGTTCGATATGCTCAGGGTTGATATCGCGCTGTGCAGACTGGCAGGTATTATCCAGGCTAAAAGCGGCTGGTATCTGAGCTAAAAAGGTAAAGACATCTAGCAGTGGTTAACAATGACTAAATAGCTGCCAGCTAATTAGCTGGTTAGCTGCTGATGGAGGTTCTAGCTATAAGGCCTAAAAAATAGCAGATCCGTATTATAATGGGTGAGGCGGGTTGCCGGAAGGTGTATTTAATTTAAAAATGGAAAAAAAAGATTGAAATATATTGCAATATATTTTAAAAAAGACGAAAAAAACATAACATTTACAACACGCCATTGGATTACAAGATGAATCTCAGTTAAAAACCATTGGATTTAGCAAACTCTGAAATTATTCAGTATTTCTGTGCCCACGAAAACTGTTTTCCCAGCATAACATAAGGAGCCACTAAATGATACGTAATTCGAGTGCATTTCAGAATTTAAAAAAAACTGTCCGACAGCAAGATCCAGTATTTAAGTTGAAGTTCATCATATGACAAGCGTAACGTTATGACTATAACTACTGTTCCCTTTCATTCGGTCAACTTCGGTACAACATACTATAGACAATCAATTCCCATGCCGACCCAAACGGACACTAAATGAAACGGCCCCTGGCAGACCACCCAGATCCGACCTCGCAATTTATTAATTGTCTTTGCTTGAAACACTCCTGTCAATGTTGAGTAAGGACGCACACCTAATTACGCATATAGAAGTAGGACTAGTCTACCTGGCCTGTGTGCAAATGTAGGCCTATAAATGTGCCCATTTGGGGATGTCTGATAGTATTTCTGATTGTCTTAATGCACCACCACTAATGAGTTGTGGAGCTTCTCAAAGTAATTTTTCCTTCACCTCAAACAGCAAGTAAACAAAGTCTAATCAAAATCAATTGCGTACGACAATAGTTCCTCTAAGTATTTTCGTAAAATATTTCCACTCGGCATGAAAGGGAAAAATGTTATGCTCTGATCCAGTGGAAATGTCATAAAATACCTGATTACTTCTTTTCCTTTGCACAAATAGCCGACAGCTGTGTCTGTCCTGAACTCACTGGCGCCGGGAAACTGAGGGCCGAGAATATTTTATACAATGTTGCAAGCTTGCTATCACAAGTTTCGGAGGACCCAATTGATAGTTGATACAATGTTTCAAGTTTATTTTTACATAGTTGGCAATGGCAATAAAAGTTACTTTTAGATTTGTATAATTTTCATTTAGATTTAGATAGAATGTAGATTAATCACAGACAATGATTTTGAGATACTATTATGAATTAAATTAAACTGTTCCAGTAAAATATGCATATGAAAATCCTAACTGGCACGCAAATCGGTAGAAATGGTAAGATACATTGTCACTCTAAATGGAAAAGTTTTACGACCTCTGGTGTAGTCAATTACTGAAAAAAACTTCAGGAGCAAAACGGCAGAATTTACGAAGTCCAGCAGCAGCGGGGGGAGGAGGAGGGAAGAGTTTTTCTTGGTTAAATTGGTGACTGGCTCCCTCGAGTAACTTGTGTATCTGTAATTATTTAATCAAACAGCATGCTTACAGCATCAGACAAGTTACGTACATATAGTTGATTTTATAAAAACACATGGGGCGATTTGTAGAAAGAACAGATGACTCTTGGTTGACCAAGATGTATTTTAGTTGGGGACAGCACTAGAACATGATTTTGGGGCTCCCGAGTGGCACAGCGGTCTAAGACACTGCATCTCAGTGCTTGAGGTGTCACTACAGGCTGTATCACAACCGGCCGTGATTGGGAGTCCCATAGGGTGGTGCACAATTGGCCCAGCGTTGTCCGGGGTAGGCCATCATTGGAAATAAGAATTTGTTCTTAACTGACTTGCCCAGTTAACTTGTTGGGGATAGGGGGCAGTATTTTCACGGCCGGATAAAAAACGTACCCGATTTAAACTGGTTACTACTCTTACCCACAAACAAGAATATGCAGATAATTAGTAGATTTGGATAGAAAACACTGAAGTTTCTAAAACTGTTTGAATGGTGTCTGTGAGTATAACAGAACTCATATGGCAGTCAAAACCCTGAGACAAACCCTAACAGGAAGTGGAAATCTGATTTGTGGAATCACTTTCAACCCTTTGCCTATGAAACACACCGTGAGTTAGGATTCATTTAGCACTTCCTAAGGCTTCCACTAGATGTCAACAGTCTTTACAAAGTGGTTTGAGTCTTCTCCGGTAAAAACTGACCGAACGAGAGGCCTGGAAAGTTTGTCATAGAGGGAGGGCCATTACTACTATGATGCGCGTGCCCGTGGGTACTCTCTCGCTCTGAAACGTTTAGTAAGACAATGCAATCGTCCGCCTTGAATATTTTTGAAGTTCTGATTGAAAAAGGCCCTAAAGATTTATGTTATACAACGTTTGACATGTTTGAACGAACGTAAATACATTTTTTTTTGCACATTCGTGAGGACAAGTCCGCGCGCGCTTCGTAAATTATGAGTAGCCTTCGGAACGCGCTAACAAGAAGGAGCTATTGGGACATAAATTAACAACTTTTTCTAACAAAACTACATTTGTTGTGGACCTGGGATTCCTGGAAGTGCCTTCTGATGAAGATAATCAAAGGTAAGTGAATATTTACAATAGTATATTTGATTTTAGATGGTTCCAAGATGGCGCTAACCTGTATCGCCTAGCCTATTTTTCTGAGCATAGCACCTCGTTTATTGCAAAGTGTGATTTCCCAGTAAAGTTACTTTTAAATCTGGCAATGCGGTTGCATTCACGAGATGTTAATCTATAATTCTTTGAATGACAATATTATATTTGATTCACCGGAAGCATTTGAGGGAAAATATTTTCTGAACGTCACGCGCCGATGTAAAATGCTGTTTTTATATATAAATATGAACTTTATCGAACAAAAAATGCATATATTGTGTAACATGATGTCCTAGGAGTGTCATCTGATGAAGATTGTCAAAGGTTAGCGCTGCATTTAGCTGTGTTTTGGGGTATTTGTGATGCATGCTAGTTGCTTTGAAAATGGCAGTGTGATTATTTTTGGCAGGGTACTCTCCTAACATAATCTGTTTTGCTTTTGCTGTAAAGCCTTTTTGAAATTGGACAACGTGGTTCGATTCAGGAGAGGTGTATCTATAAAATGGTGTAAAATAGTCATATATTTGAGAAATTGAAGTGATAGCATTTATGAGGTATTTGTATTTTGCGCGACATGATTCCACTGGCTGTTGACTAGGGTGGGACGCAAATGTCCCACGTTGCCCAGACAGGTTAAATAAAGGTAACATTTAAATAAGTGTTTTTTGACAAACCGTCTTTCACAAATCCGTCAAGGCACCAACTTTGAGAAGGGTTTAAAACAAAGGTTTCAAACCAATTCATGAATGTTATTGAATCTAGGAATGTTTCGCCTTTTATGTAATGGCATGAAAAAATTGTCTGAATATTATACAATGACTTATCAACAGCTGTAATAATTTGACCCCCACAGGAAATCTACACTGGTAATTCTAGAATATACTATATAGTCTAGAAACCTGGTTAAACTATCATTATGACATCATGGATGAATTCTAGAATATACTATAAAGCCTAGAAACCTGGTTAAACTATCATTATGACATCATGGATGAATTCTAGAATATACTATTTAGCCTAGAAACCTGGTTAAACTATCATTATGACATCATGAACAGCCAGTCTTTGTATTCATAGTGTAGTGAATTCAGGGGATAGCCTGAAGGTTGCTACAATAGCTTTCTCTTTCAATTTGAGAGTGATTACATTTCTCCTTCCCCCATCCCTCAGCTGTTTACCAAACCAAGTCTCTAGGCAGCCATTTTGTTGCTGTTTAAAAAAACTCACACAGCAATCACTCAACCAATCTGCGGTTCAAACACTGTTTTGGTAATAAGATGATGGTTTTGGAGAAATGTAACTACTTTCAAATGCATAGACAGACCTATGGATGCAATGACTGACCATCCATGATATCAACATTACAGTTTTAACCATGTTGAGGCTGTACAGTGTTGATTTACATTGTTTCTAGATGTTGGAGTAAAAAAAAGCTTATTTGGGGATCTGATGGGGTAAACTAAGCTCATGAGGCATGTGTTATATTCTTCAAGAATCAATGGCTATATATAAATCATTTAAAAGTCCAAATATGGATGTAGAAATTTTATATTTCCCCTTTAACACCAAACATCAGTTCAACAACTGCAGAGTTTGTGCCTCTGTTAAGACAGTACTTACTAGTGTTAATCGGGGAACGGTTTCTCAAAACCATCTTATGGCTAAGTTCACCGTTAGAACCATTGGATGCCTTAAGTTGCGTTTGGGAAACCGGGCCCAGATGTCCAGTTTCCTCCTCTATCGATGTAACAGTCATCTCCCCCTCTTCCTCTTTCACTCCATAAACTGCATCCTCCTCTTCTTTTACTGTGACATCCTCCTCCTCTTTCACTCTGAACGCGTCTTTTTCTTCTTTCACAGTAACGGCCTCACCCTCTACTTCTTGTTTTACTGTGATGTCCTCTTCTTTAGCAGGAGAGTAGCTCAGTGAACGCATGGTCGGAGATGTTAGCTAGGCTAATGCTAACTTAACCAGCCTGCTAGTGTGGTGGAAAATTGTCTTAAGAATAACACTTCTTACAAGAACTTGTAAATTTAATATAGTCTTTAATACAGAGTAGTAAAGCCGAGCCGGTCCGCGGAACAACGACTCCCTTCCTTAGGCCCCGGCTCTGCTTTTATGCACATACAATACATAGGTCCACCCTTTATGTAAATGAAGTAAAACCATGCGTTCTGCCACCATTTTCTTTCAACCCAATGGATAACGCCCTCATCTGCTTTTAGCTCTAACATAGTAGTGGCTGGATAACGCCCTCATCTGCTTTTAGCTCTAACATTTTGGTGGCTAGATTCTCCTCATATGGATATGAAAATAAGGCATGCTTTGCATGCTTACGCTTGGCATATATTTAGTCATGGCCATACATTCAGCTTGCCTGGCCGTTGCGTGGTTCCTACTTGGGGATGTATGGCCACCTGTTATCTCCACTCAGGGCCAGCTGCCAGTCTCCTCTTTCGCTAGCTAATGTATTTATATTTCTTTCCCTCAGCAGTCTCCCACATAAATCCCTCCTCTGGGACTAATTAGTCCCACATCAAACCTGATTAAACTAGAGACAATAAGGATGGAAGCAAAATAATAGATACATAGAATAGTAAGTGTGTTGAACGAAATGTGAACAGATAAAACATAATCATATACTGGACCAAACATCTCCAATCCAATAACATGGGTAGGAGTAAAAGATCCAGTCAGGCTTAAAATAGTAAATGAGGATACACATAACAAATTAGTATACTATGAAGAAGCATGAGCACGTAGTACATAGCCTTGCCTGAGGTTATCTCAGTTATGTAGAGTATAGAATATAACAAGAATTTAAAAGAATAATAAACATAATAGACCTAATTAAAGTTAATATTCTTACTATGAATCTGAACAAGGCCTGAGTGAGCAAAAATAAAAGTTACAGACAACATTCCAAATTGAGACACGATTCTTCCTCGCGGACCCCTTTCTAACAGAAATTAAGCATACATCACTCATTACTGCTAGAAGATTAAGGGCATGGTCCGTAGACACTTGTAACCGGAATACCTTCTGTTACCTAGCGTGTAATAAATGATCCTCATTTTAGGAAGGCAAAACTGGCTTAAATTTATAAGAAAATGCATACATTTATATATGTATGAAAACCATAAAACAAACATAAAATACGACATACACTTAAGGTTTGTTCAAAGTCATACCAGAATTTACATCATAGGGGCACATTCCTTATTTCCACATATAGGGCAATCCTCTCTTTGACACATTGCACAGAATAAGGGTTCAGGATGATGGTAATGTCCATCATTGTCCTCTTGGGAGCACCACTTGCAACGCCTGTGTCCGTATAATGTCCAGGGTTACCAGGGACAGGATTGATTATGAGAGGTGGATCCAGTATATGTTCCTTAAACTTCTTTCTTGACCCCCTCTTATGTCTAGGGTTTTTATCCAGCCGTGAAAATACTGCCCCCTAGCCATAACAGGTTAAGCCCTGTGGATAGGCAAATCTTTAATGCAAGGCTGCCAATCCCTGATAACAGGGTGGGTAGCCTTGGGCTACTGGATCTAATTTAGTACTGTAGCACGCAATAGGCTGTTTCTTCCTACCACTACATGTTTCCTGCATGAGAATAGCAGCCGCATAGTTGTCACACCTATTTGCTACGTATAACAAAAATGGTTTAGTGTAGTCGGGGGCCGCTAGGGCCGGTGTTGTCTGCATCTCTTTTTTAAGTGTTTCAAACGCAACTACAGCATCCGCGTTCCACTCCAGCGGTGCTCTTAGATTAAGCTGTCCTGCTTCCTTCATTATTTCTCTCAGAGGAGCTGTCTTGACTACATACTCCTTTGTCCAGTCAGGTTAAGTCCTGTCATTCCTAAAAAGGTCATCATTTGCGCTACCGTTTGTGGTAATGGTGCTTTGCTAATTCCCTCTAGCTGTCCTGGAGCTATGGCTTTGGTTCCATTGGCTATTGTTCTGCCTAAGTACCTGGGGTTGACAGTACTGTCATTTTGTTTTAGAGACCTTGTGTCCTCCGTCTGCTAACCGCTGCAGTACTTTTAGTGAGTCTGAGTGGCACTGTTCTACTGTGGAGGCACAGATTAACAGGTCATCTACATATTGGATCAGAGTGCCGTCAAGCATTAATTCTTCTAGATCTGCTCTCAATATTTGATTGAACAAGTGCGGGCTATTTTTAAATCCTTGGGGGAGACGAGAGTAAGACAGAGTTTTTCCTCTGTACCTAAATGCAAACAAGTACCTACATTCCTCCGCCAGGGGGACACTAAAAAATGCTCCACATAGATCAATCACGGTGAAGTATTTGGCATCTGGGGGAACGTTAGTCAACAGCGTGTGAGGATTGGGAACTTCCGCTGGACAATCTTGTGCTATATCATTAATAGCCCTTAAGTCATGTACCAATCTCCATTTTTTACCATCGGCTTTAAGCACAGGTAGCAAAGGTGTATTGCAAACACTTGGCATCTCAATCAATACTCCTGTCTTGATCAATCCTTCAATTGTTGAATTTATTCCTTCTTCAGCTTCAGGCTTCATAGGATACTGGGCTTTCCAGGGGAGTTTGGCGTCTGGTTTTACTTTTATGTTGATCGGACTTGCTGATTTGACAAGCCCCACGTCGGTGTCATGTTGTGACCATACTTCTGATGGTATGGTTTTTTTCCATTTCTTCTCTAAGCTCACTAAGTAGCCCTATCCCTTCACCTAACACTACTTGTTGGCCTGCACTGACCTCTATCTCCCTAGAATCGCCAATCATCATTGTAGTGGTTACTATCTTGATAAATGCTTTATCTTCGGAATGGAAGATCAATGGATTGTCTGTTTTGTCCCATATTGTCTTTTTAGCTTTCCTCATCATGGGTCCTAGATCTTTTGATGTGAAACCTTGATTCACCAGCAATGTGATGTGAGGGATAGAGTCAGAAACATTGAACCATTTTTTGTACAAATTCAGATCCATCTTCGTCCATCACATCCATGGCTGCTCCCTGTTCTCCAATGATTATATATTGGGACATAATTGGTGCTTTCCTACCATTTGCCCCCATAACCCAGAGCTGTTCTAATAATGGGTCCTGATGAGGGTCAAATTGCATTGTGCAGTGATATTCAGATTTTGCTCTAACGGCTTTAGGTATTTGGGCCTGAATAAATTTACCCCATCTCCTCGCTGTTCTGTCTACATCTGTCTCAATTCCTCCTAACCAATATACGTTGGCCATGACTCCTGTGCTTACCACTGGTAATTGTAGTCCTATTTTTTTCTATTATCACCCCGTCGGGGGAACATTTAATTTGTATACCCATTTTGCATAGGGCATCTCTTCCTAAAAGATTAACTGGTGTTTGATCTGATACCAGTATTGGGATTGTGGCTGATTTACCATTGGCAGTAAGATGAACTGGAGCGGTCATTGGAATTAGCTGCGTATTTCCCGAGAATCCTATTGTTTTGGCATATTTACCAGACATGGGGAGATGAGAGGCATAATTTGAACTCACACATGTGTAAGTGGCTCCAGTATATATCATCATGGGTATGTCTTTATTCTCTATTTGAACCTGCAACACAGGTTCTTGGTCAGCTCTTGTGGTTAGAATTGGGAACTGACCCTCCCCTTTAGGATTCTCTGGGCACCCCTAGTACGTCTGATTGGGTCCTGACCATGGGTTCACAGGGCCCGGGGGTGGGTTTTGGCTGCCCTGCCATCCCCCAGTAGGGCCCCAGCCATTATGGTTTCCACCAGCAGGTGGCCGCCAGCCACCGGAGCTGTTGTTTGTTGGTGGACGCCTATTGTAGGTGTTATCCCCAGTCCGATCCTGCCACGGGTTTGTGGGACATTCACGTCTGGTGTGTCCTGGTTGGTAGCAACCCCAACACACACCAGGCGACCCCCGCGGGTTCCTGGGCCCTCTCCCTTGATCCACCTGTATGTTTTTCTGTTGTCTATTCCCACCATTCCAATTCGGGGGCTGTGCATACACATTTGCTACTGGCAATGGGGCAGGCACTTGGGCCCGCCCGGGGGTTGACGGTTGCGTCCCTCCTGGGGAAACAGCAGCCATTGTTCCAATCTCGGGCACAGGGGTGGTTACTGAGGCCTGGACTTTCTTCTTTCCCTTGGTCAGTTCTTCCAGCTGCAACTGGGCCAACCTTCTCTGGATTTCCTTTCCTTGTTCAGCTTGTTTCTGCTCTTCTCCACAGCGTGAATTACATAGTCACAGAAATTCTTTGTAAGGTTTTGAAGTAAGTCCCACTACGTCCTCCAGTTGGTTCCTTACTGGCTGGGGCATGGCTTCCACCACTGAGGTCCGGAATATTGTTGTCATCAGTTCATTTTCCTCCGGGTCCTGCTCTGTTTCCATTCTCCATCTTTTCAATTGTCCATGCAGGTATGCAGCCGGGTTTTCTGTAGCTCCAATGGCCTCTCCCCTTAGTGCCTTGGGGTCCAATTTTGTTGGGTATGCTGCCCTTAGGGCCCTCCAGACGGCAGGCCTATACCTGTCAAACATCAGTCCATCCCTTGACACTTCCCACTCTGTGCCGTTGATTCCTCCCTCCTGCATGATTTCTCCCATTCTCTGCACGCTCGTTACCCATGCCAACAATGCCCTTATGTCGCCCACCGCCAGCAATTTCCCCATTGTAAATTATTCAAAGGTCCTGATCCACTTTCCAGCTCCCTCATGGAGGTCCGGCAACCGGGCAACCAACCCTTCCAGGTCCTGCGTAGCCCATGGTATGTAGTGTTCTTGATTTCCTTTAATCAGGATTGGACATTGTTTATTCGGAACTAGACTAGTGTCCTGCTTTCTTCTTTGCCCCTTCTCTGAGTACTCTGCGATCTGTTTCTGTGGGCTCATATCTCAGGCTCTCCTGTAGGTTGCGAGCTATCGCCTCATCTTGTCTTTCTTGCTCTTGTACATATTCTTCCTGTGCTCGTTCATACTCCTCTTGTATCTGTTGTGTTAATAGTTTACTTCTTCTTTCTAGTTGATTTATACCAAGTCTACCACTTTCTTCCTCTTCTTCAGATTCTTCACCAAGACTGTCCCCTATTTGGGATTCCTCTGGTGTTTAAAAGGGCTTCCTTGGTTGCTCTTTCTTATGGTCCTTTTCTTTTCTTCCTTCTTTTGTGTTTCAATGTTTCCTTTTTCCCTATTTCTGTTTCCATTGCTTTCAGGGCTTTCATCAATCCACCATAGCAATTGAAACCTTCTTCAATTCTTGTGTGTCTCTTTGTTTTTGTTGGGCCTCTTCCTGTTGAGTGAGAGGGTGCGCATTCTGCTCCAGGTGTGCAGGCCCCCTCTTCCTCCGTTACTTCTACCGTTCCTCTTATTTCCATTTGTCCGGTTATCATGGGAATCTGTCCATGGGAGTAAGGTGGGGGTTCGTTCTCCCTCTTCCTCATGGGAATCTGTCCATGGGAGTAAGGTGGGGGTTCGTTCTCCCTCTTCCTCATGGGAATCTGTCCATGGGAGTAAGGTGGGGGTTCGTTCTCCCTTTTCCTCATGGGAATCTGTCCATGGGAGTAAGGTGGGGGTTCGTTCTCCCTCTTCCTCATGGGAATCTGTCCATGGGAGTAAGGTAGGGGTTCGTTCTCCCTTTTCCTCATGGGAATCTGTCCATGGGAGTAAGGTGGGGGTTTGTTCTCCCTCTTCCTCATGGGAATCTGTCCATGGGAGTAAGGTGGGGGTTCGTTCTCCCTCTTCCTCATGGGAATCTGTCCATGGGAGTAAGGTGGGGGTTTGTTCTCCCTCTTCCTCATGGGAATCTGTCCATGGGAGTAAGGTGGGGGAATCTGTCCATGGGAGTAAGGTGGGGGTTCGTTCTCCCTCTTCCTCATGGGAATCTGTCCATGGGAGTAAGGTGGGGGAATCTGTCCATGGGAGTAAGGTGGGGGTTCGTTTTCCCTCTTCCTCATGGGAATCTGTCCATGGGAGTAAGGTGGGGGTTCGTTCTCCCTCTTCCTCATGGGAATCTGTCCATGGGAGTAAGGTGGGGGTTCGTTCTCCCTCTTCCTCATGGGAATCTGTCCATGGGAGTAAGGTGGGGGAATCTGTCCATGGGAGTAAGGTGGGGGTTCGTTCTCCCTCTTCCTCATGGGAATCTGTCCATGGGAGTAAGGTGGGGGTTCGTTCTCCCTCTTCCTCATGGGAATCTGTCCATGGGAGTAAGGTGGGGGAATCTGTCCATGGGAGTAAGGTGGGGGAATCTGTCCATGGGAGTAAGGTGGGGGAATCTGTCCATGGGAGTAAGGCGGGGGAATCTATCCATGGGAGTAAGGTGGGGGAATCTGTCCATGGGAGTAAGGTGGGGGAATCTGTCCATGGGAGTAAGGTGGGGGAATCTGTCCATGGGAGTAAGGTGGGGGAATCTGTCCATGGGAGTAAGGTGGGGGAATCTGTCCATGGGAGTAAGGTGGGGGTTCGTTCTCCCTTTTCCTCATGGGAATCTGTCCATGGGAGTAAGGTGGGGGTTCGTTCTCCCTTTTCCTCATGGGAATCTGTCCATGGGAGTAAGGTGGGGGTTCGTTCTCCCTTTTCCTCATGGGAATCTGTCCATGGGAGTAAGGTGGGGGTTCGTTCTCCCTCTTCCTCATGGGAATCTGTCCATGGGAGTAAGGTGGGTGTTCGTTCTCCCTTTTCCTCATGGGAATCTGTCCATGGGAGTAAGGTGGGGGTTTGTTCTCCCTCTTCCTCATGGGAATCTGTCCATGGGAGTAAGGTGGGGGTTCGTTCTCCCTTTTCCTCATGGGAATCTGTCCATGGGAGTGAGGTGGGGGAATCTGTCCATGGGAGTAAGGTGGGGGAATCTGTCCATGGGAGTAAGGTGGGGGAATCTGTCCATGGGAGTAAGGTGGGGGAATCTGTCCATGGGAGTAAGGTGGGGGAATCTGTCCATGGGAGTAAGGTGGGGGAATCTGTCCATGGGAGTAAGGTGGGGGTTCGTTCTCCCTTTTCCTCATGGGAATCTGTCCATGGGAGTAAGGTGGGGGTTCGTTCTCCCTTTTCCTCATGGGAATCTGTCCATGGGAGTAAGGTGGGGGTTCGTTCTCCCTTTTCCTCATGGGAATCTGTCCATGGGAGTAAGGTGGGGGTTCGTTCTCCCTCTTCCTCATGGGAATCTGTCCATGGGAGTAAGGTGGGTGTTCGTTCTCCCTTTTCCTCATGGGAATCTGTCCATGGGAGTAAGGTGGGGGTTTGTTCTCCCTCTTCCTCATGGGAATCTGTCCATGGGAGTAAGGTGGGGGTTCGTTCTCCCTTTTCCTCATGGGAATCTGTCCATGGGAGTGAGGTGGGGGAATCTGTCCATGGGAGTAAGGTGGGGGTTCGTTCTCCCTCTTCCTCATGGGAATCTGTCCATGGGAGTGAGGTGGGGGAATCTGTCCATGGGAGTGAGGTGGGGGAATCTGTCCATGGGAGTGAGGTGGGGGAATCTGTCCATGGGAGTGAGGTGGGGGAATCTGTCCATGGGAGTGAGGTGGGGGAATCTGTCCATGGGAGTGAGGTGGGGGAATCTGTCCATGGGAGTAAGGTGGGGGAATCTGTCCATGGGAGTGAGGTGGGGGAATCTGTCCATGGGAGTGAGGTGGGGGAATCTGTCCATGGGAGTAAGGTGGGGGTTCGTTCTCCCTCTTCCTCATGGGAATCTGTCCATGGGAGTGAGGTGGGGGAATCTGTCCATGGGAGTGAGGTGGGGGAATCTGTCCATGGGAGTGAGGTGGGGGAATCTGTCCATGGGAGTGAGGTGGGGGAATCTGTCCATGGGAGTGAGGTGGGGGAATCTGTCCATGGGAGTGAGGTGGGGGAATCTGTCCATGGGAGTAAGGTGGGGGAATCTGTCCATGGGAGTGAGGTGGGGGAATCTGTCCATGGGAGTAAGGTGGGGGAATCTGTCCTATTCATTTTGAGGGTTATCTATACCTCAGCTTTACTTTATTCAATCCTTTTTTTTTTCCTTATAATGTCTATTCTTTTCTTTTTATATTTATTGCTTCTTATTGCTTCGTTCCTATTTTATTCTGTCTATCTTATTATTCTATTTTATTATTCTGTCTGTTTATTTTATTCTGTCTATCTTAGTCCTGGTTCCTATTTTTCAGGGTTTTTCCAGCCCCTCTCTGTCTCTCCTAGTTATCGTAATCTGATCCTTTTTCCCCTAGGCTGCGGCCCCCTAGGGAACCAGCAGCTCTATGGTATTTTATTCTTTACTAGTGTTTCTACTGCGCTATACTATAACTTTATATCGCGGTTCGGTGTTTTATGCTAGAATAAAATAACTTGGCTTTATTTAACTAGTCTCTGTAGTTTATATTTTATTCTTTACTAGTGTTTCTACTGCGCTATGCTATAACTTTATATCGCGGTTGGGTGTTTTATCTTAGCTAGAATAAAATAACTTGGCTTTATTTAACTCTGTAGTTTATATTTTATTCTTTACTAGTGTTTCTACTGCGCTATGCTATAACTTTATATCGCGGTTGGGTGTTTTAGCTAGAATAAAATAACTTGGCTTTATTTAACTCTGTAGTTTATATTTTATTCTTTACTAGTGTTTCTACTGCGCTATGCTATAACTTTATATCGCGGTTGGGTGTTTTAGCTAGAATAAAATAACTTGGCTTTATTTAACTCTGTAGTTTATATTTTATTCGTATGTTTTTCCTGCCTACACACTATGTGTATGCGTTTACTGCTTTTTATTGTATCCTATGTATTTCCCAGTTTTATCAGTTTAACATACTTTATTATATCAATGTTCTATTTTTACATATAGCTTTCCTTATCCGTTATCTATTGGTTTTGTCGCCTTTTCCCCAACGAGAGTTTAACCCCACTCTCCCTCCTATATCATATATCAAGCGGCTGTTACAGCGCCTCACAGTTCCTCCTATGTCCCGAAATAGCTCACACACACACACACACACACACACACTATTTCTTCTTCTTGCTCCACATTTCTGGCTCGCTTGGATATACCTCCTCAGCCTAGAGAAACTTTCACTCATCAGCCTGAAACTGAGGGTTTGTACATTAAGTGTTTAACAAATTGGCCCATAACTTCACCTAGCAACAACATAGACCTACTGTAGGACCCATAACTTCACCTAACAACAACATAGACCTACTGTAGGACCCATAACTTCACCTAACAATAACATAGACCTACTGTAGGACCCATAACTTCACCTAACAACAACATAGACCTACTGTAGGACCCATAACTTCACCTAACAATAACATAGACCTACTGTAGGACCCATAACTTCACCTAACAACAACAACAACAACAACATAGACCTAGGACTATAAATCATTTAATATTTCAGGTGAAACATGGACACTAAAATGTCTTTGTTGTGACATTTCATAACCTGATCACCAGATAATTTTGTGAATAATCCCACTAGGCTACTCTGTAATGTGTTGTCATTCTAAATGTCCTGAATAAAGGAAAATAGCTTTGTGTGTTGTACAATAGCCTATCCACCAAGGAACAGTTCTCTACACATTATGAGCTAAGTATCTCTGTGTCCAAGCAGACTAACGAGACCCTACAGTAAATCAACCAGACAATAACACATTATAAACATCAATTTGTTAGGGATGTTGGATCCAACATGGAGCACGGAATAACTGTCTTTACCAGAGTAATGAATGAAGAAGCACTTTGGTACATTTTTTTATTTCACCTTTATTTAACCAGGTAGGCTAGTTGAGAACAAGTTCTCATTTACAACTGCGACCTGGCCAAGATAAAGCAAGGCAGTGCGACAAAAAAACAACAGCACATGGGATAAACAAAAGTAGTCAATAACAATAGAAAAGTCTATATACAGTGTGTTTTCAAATGGAGTAAGGAGGTAAGGCAATAAATAGGCCATAGTAGTGAAGTAATTACAATTTAGCAAATTAACACTGGAGTGATAGATGTGCAGATGATGATGTGTAAGTAGAAATACTGGTGTGCAAAAGGGAGAAAAAAATATAAATAAAAACAATATGGGGATATGGTAGGTAGTTGGATGGGCTATTTACAGATGGGCTATGTACAGCTGCAGTGATCGGTAAGCTGCTCAGATAGCTGATGTTTAAAGTTAGTGAGGGAAATATAAGTCTCCAGCTTCGGCAATTTTTGCAATTCGTTCCAGTCACTGGCAGCAGAGAACTGGAAGGAAAGGCGGCCAAAGGAGGTGTTGGCTTTGGGGATGACCAGTGAGATATACCTGCTGGAGCGCGTGCTATGGGTGGGTGTTGCTATGGTGACCAGTGAGCTGAGATAAGGTGGAGCTTTTACTAGCAAAGACATATAGATGACCTGGAGCAAATGGGTCTCGCGACGAATATGTAGCGAGGGTCAGCCGACGAGAGCATACAGGTCGCAGTGGTGGGTGGTATATGGGGCTTTGGTGACAAAACGGATGGCACTGTGATAGACTGCATCCAGTTTGCTGAGTAGTGTTGGAAGCTATTTTGTAAATGACATCGCCGAAGTCGAGGATCAGTAGGATAGTCAGTTTTAGGAGGGTATGTTTGGCGGCGTGAGTGAAGGAGGCTTTGTTCCTCTGAGGAGATGGGAGAACCTTCCAGAAGGACAACCATCTCTGCAGCACTCCACCAATCAGACCTATATGGTAGAGTGGCCAGACAGAAGCCACTCCTCAGTAAAAGGCACATGATAGTCTGCTTGGAGTTTGACAAAAGGCACCTTAAGACTCTAAGACTATGAGAAACAAGATTCTCTGTCTTGATGAAACAAAGATTGAACTCTTTGGTCTGACTGCCAAGAGTCATGTCTGGAGGAAACCTGGCACCATCCCTACGGTGAAGCATGGTGGTGGCAGCATCATGCTGTGGGGATGTTTTTCAGCAGCAGGGACTGGGAGACTAGTCAGATCGAGGGAAATATTAACAGAGCAAAGTGCAGAGAGATCCTTGATGAAAGACCTGCTCCAGAGTGCTCAGGACCTCAGACTGGGGTGAAGGTTCACCGTCCAACAGGACAACGACCTTAAGCACACAGCCAAGACAACGCAGGAGTGGCTTCGGGATAAGTCTCTATGTCCTTGAGTGGCCCAGCCAGAGCCCGGACTGGAACCTGATCTAACATCTCTGGAGAAACCTGAAAATAGCTGTGCAATGATGTTCCCCATCCAACCTGACAGAGGGGTCTGAATACTTTCCGAATGCACTGTATACAGCAACACCTCCCCCATAGGCATTCCTGTCTTTTCTGTAGTTGTTATATTCCTGTATTGCTACTGCTGTATCAAAGGAATTATTTAAGTGAGTTTCAGAGATGAGCACTACAGCGCATTCCAAATTCAATAGGCAGGCTAGTAAACAAAAGTTTCCAAAGAAAAACCTTTCCAGAAAATGTCAAAACGTATAATGCCCGTCCAAGAGACTGTCGACCAATCGCATTTCACATTGTGATGTTGTGACACACAGTTCCTAAGCTAATTGTCACAAAATGTCTTTTAAAAGCCCGGGGGAACACAAGTAAGCTTCATTCACCAGAAGTTATGCATGCTAGCCAACGTTAGTCAGGAGGCTCTTTAGTCTAGCTAGGCTAGGTAGGGCTGGGCGATATGGACAACATTTTCACTATTTTTTTTTATTCAAAAAGTTGGTGAAGCAGCAACTGTACTGGAATGAGAACAATATAGATGCTACTTCGAGAACACAAACTCTCATCTTTCACAGCAAAGAGCAGGGAGTCCAGGGGATCACTGGAGGAGCAATGGAGGAAGCATTGTGGGATTCTCTTGGTGTGAGTACAGTTGGTGAGACTGAGTGGACGATGGTGAAGAACAGTGACTGTACAGTTGGTGAGACTGAGTGGATGATGGTGAATAACAGTGACTCTGTACAGTTGGTGAGACTGAGTGGACGATGGTGAAGAACAGTGACTGTACAGTTGGTGAGACTGAGTGGATGATGGTGAAGAACAGTGACTCTGTACAGTTGGTGAGACTGAGTGGACGATGGTGAAGAACAGTGACTCTGTACAGTTGTGCAGACTGAGTGGACGATGGTGAAGAACAGTGACTCTGTACAGTTGGTGAGACTGAGTGGACGATGGTGAAGAACAGTGACTCTGTACAGTTGTGCAGACTGAGTGGACGATGGTGAAGAACAGTGACTCTGTACAGTTGGTGAGACTGAGTGGATGATGGTGAAGAACAGTGACTCTGTACAGTTGGTGAGACTGAGTGGACGATGGTGAAGAACAGTGACTCTGTACAGTTGTTGAGACTGAGTGGACGATGGTGAAGAACAGTGACTCTGTACAGTTGTTGAGACTGAGTGGACGATGGTGAATAACAGTGGAGTGAAAGGGGTTAAAGTTGGTAATGAACAGCAGTTTATGGTTGGAGTGGGAATCATCAGCAAGGATGTTTTTTAGGGTGACCTGTTAGCGGTCTCAAAGATGGTGAAGGATGAATTGGGTAAAGTGGAATCGGTTCGAGTGACCAGGAGCGGTATGATGCTGATTTCGTGTGTCAACAGCACAAAAGAAGAAGCTCTGTGACTCAACAAGATGTGGACGTACGATGTGGAAGGCTATGACTCAGAGTAGGGCACCGGTTAAAAGTGTCATCTCTGGTGTTGCGTTGGACATAGAGGCTGGGTGGTTTAGGGAAAACATTCCAGGTAGACGCACGTCAATAAAATGAATGATAGCAGGAAGGTTTTACTGTCGTTTGGTGAACTGATTCTCCCATCTTATGTAAAACCTGGGTATGTGAGATATGCGGTGAGACCCTATGTACAGAAGCCGCTGCGGTGTTACAATCGTAAAAGTTTGGACACGTGGCAAGTGTTTGTCCAAGGAATAAATATGTCGTAGTTGAAGAGTCAGATGAAGCATGTTGTTGTAATTGTGATGGGAATCACGTTCCCAAGATCCTGGAGTGCCCTGTACGGATGAAGGATGTCACAGTAGCTAGGATCAGGCCCATCCAGCAGGTGTCCTATGTGCAGGCAGTGAAAATAGCTGAAGGAGTGAGTAGAGAGAAGGTAGTGGATGTCCCACAGTCTGCAGTGAAGCCATGCAGGAGAAGGATCCCAACACACTAATAGTGTAGAAGGTGGACTGAGTTGTGTTTATAGCGCAAGTGAGAAATTGCACTAGTCAAACTGTTTATTTTGTATTCTATCATTTTAATTAGAATGATTTGTTCTTTAAAAAAAAAAATTGGGGGGGTATTTTTTACAACCCCGTACAGTAGGTGGCAGCAATACACCTGATGAGTGTAGACTGACAATAAACCTCAGCGAAGAAGAAGACATGGTAAGAACCAAAGTGTTGGTCAGTGTTTCCAGATGACCCTAATTAGATGTTACATTACATGTTTTCTTACTTCATGTAGCCGGCTAGCTAGCCAACATATTCAAACTTCTTATTCCTCTCTGACAAGATACCGCTGCACAAACATGCTTATCTATGCCTACACCAGCACTGGCACCAGGCAGTATTAGCCAGCTACGTTTGACTCTTAATACATTTAGCAAGCTAGCTAGCGATTAGCATTAGCAGCTAACATTATTTTAGCAACACCTTGCTAAGAAAAGACAAATGTTCGCCTTCAATGTAATGGCATGAAAATAATTGCCAGAATATTATACAATGACTTATCAACAGCTCTAACAATTTGACCCCCACAGGAAATCTTCACTGGCAGTTATAGAAAGACCCATTTACCATCTAGCCATTGATTCTTGAAGAATATAACTTATAAATGCCTCAAATGATTCAACTGTATTACCCCATCAGAAACCAAAACATGAGCTCGTATAAGGCCACTGTTTGTAAACCAATACTATATGGCTGAGGAGTAGGGTCGAGCCAAGCGTTCTGACCTCACAAAGACAGTAAAGCAAAGACTAAGCGAACTGGCTACCGTTGGATAGCTTGCTAGACACAAATGAGAAAAAACCTCACTCTTACCATTTTTTTTGCCCTAGCAGAGCTGGTTAGGCTGTTTTCATGTTATCCAGAGCGTTGGTGACTAACTGTGCTGCTCGCAACAATTTAATTTGAGCTTTTTTTTTACGTTTACTGACACCTGGACATATTCAACGGGTGTTGAGCGCTAGTAAATTCTTCAGTTATTCTAAGCTCCGGTACACTCAGACGAGAGTGCTCTGAAATCGGAGTAGAGAGCCAGAGCGAATTTAGGAACGCACCCGAATTAACAATGTCCACTGAGAAAGCACACGACCCCTTGGCTAAGAATGATGTGAATAATCAAGTCAATAAACGTTGGGTAGTTAGTTAGAATATAGTTAATATACTGGTAAGTTTGATGTATAAGTAGCCAACTAATGTTAGGTAGCTACAGTTGAAGTCAGAAGTTTACATACACTTTAGCCAACTACATTTAACCTCTATGGGCTAGGCGGGACGAATTCGTCCCACCTACGCAACAGCCAGTCTAATCCAGTGGCGCGATTTTCAAAACGTTTGAAATGCTATTACTTCAATTTCTCAAACATATGACTATTTTACAGCTATTTAAAGACAAGACTCTCGTTAATCTAACCACACTGTCCGATTTCAAAAAGGCTTTACAACGAAAGCAAAACATTAGATTATGTCAGCAGACTACCCAGCCAGAAATAATCAGACACCCATTTTTCAAGCTAGCATATAATGTCACAAAAACCCAGAAGACAGCTAAATGCAGCACAAACCTTTGATCTTCATCAGATGACAACCCTAGGACATTATGTTATACAATACATGCATGTTTTGTTCAATCAAGTTCATATTTATATAAAAAAACAGCTTTTTACATTAGCATGTGACGTTCAGAACTAGCATACCCCCCGCAAACTTCCGGGGAATTTACTAACCATTTACTAAATTACTCACGATAAACGTTCAAATAAAGCATAACAATTATTTTAAGAATTATAGATACAGAACACCTCTATGCACTCGATATGTCCGATTTTAAAATAGCTTTTCGGATGAAGCACATTTTGCAATATTCTAAGTACATAGCCCGGCATCACAGGGCTAGCTATTTAGACACCCAGCAAGTTTAGCCTTCACCAAAATCACATTTACTATAAGAAAAATGGTCTTACCTTTCCTGTTCTTCGTCAGAATGCACTCCCAGGACTTCTACTTCAATAACAAATGTTGGTTTGGTCCCAAATAATCCATCGTTATATCCGAATAGCGTCGTTTTGTCCGTGCGTTCCAGAAACTATCCGAAATGGTAAATAACGGTCGCGCGCATGGCGCATTTCGTGACAAAAAATGTCTAAATATTCCTTTACCGTACTTCGAAGCATGTCAACCGCTGTTTAAAATCAATTTTTATGCCATTTTTCTCGTAGAAAAGCGATAATATTCCGACCGGGAATCTCCTTTTCGGCAAACAGAGGGAAAAAAATCACAAAGACGGGGGCGGCCAGGTCACGCGCCTAAGCCCAAAGTACCTTGATCGGCCACTTGAGAAAGGCGATCAAGTGTTTCAGCCTGGGGCTGGGATGACGACATTCTGTTTTTTCCCGGGCTCTGAGCGCCCATGGACGACGTAGGAAGTGTCACGTTAGAGCAGAGATCCTTTGTAAAAGATAGAGATGGCAAAGAAGTTCCAGAAATGGTCAGACAGGCCACTTCCTGTAAAGGAATCTCTCAGGTTTTGACCTGCCATTTGAGTTCTGTTATACTCAGACACCATTCAAACAGTTTTAGAAACTTTAGGGTGTTTTCTATCCATATATAATAAGTATATGCATATTCTAGTTACTGGGTAGGATTAGTAACCAGATTAAATCGGGTATGTTTTTTATCCAGCCGTGAAAATACTGCCCCCTAGCCCCAACAGTTTTTCACAATTCCTGACATTTAATCCTAGTAAAAATGCCATGTCTTAGGTCAGTTAGGATCACCACTTTATTTTAAGAATGTGAAATGTCAGAATAATAGTAGAGAGAATGATTTATTTCAGCTTTTATTTCTTTCATCACATTCCCAGTGGGTCAGAAGTTTACATACACTCAATTAGTATTTGGTAACATTGCCTTTAAATTGTTTAACTTGGGTCAAACGTTTCTGGTAGCCTTCCACAAGCTTCCCACAATAAGTTGGGTGAATTTTGGCCCATTCCTCCTGACAGAGCTGGTGTAACTGAGGTCAGGTTTGTAGGCCTCCTTGCTCCACACGCTTTTCAGTTCTGCCCACACATTTTCTATGGGATTGAGGTCAGGGCTTTGTGATGGCCACTCCAAGACTTTGACTTTGTTGTCCTTAAGCCATTTTGCCACAACTTTGGAAGTATGCTTGGGATCATTGTCCATTTGGAAGACCCATTTGCGACCAAGCTTTAACCTCCTGACTGATGTCTTGAGATGTTGCTTCAATATATATTTGTGAAGTGCACCAGTCCCTCCTGCAGCAAAGCACCCCCACAACATGATGCTGTCAACCCCGTGCTTCACGGTTGGGATGGTGTTCTTCGGTTTGCAAGCCTCCCCCTTTTCCTCGAAACATAACAATGGTCATTATGGCCAAACAGTTCTATTTTTGTTTCATCAGACCAGATGACATCTCTCCAAAAAGTACAATCTTTGTCACCACGTGCAGTTGCAAACCATAGTCTGACTTTTTTATGGCGGTTTTGGAGCAGTGTCTTCTTCCTTGCTGAGCGGCCTTTCAGGTTATGTTGATATTGGGGGGTCATTTTACTGTGGACATAGATACTTTTGTACCCGTTTCCTCTAGCATCTTCACAAGGTCCTTTGCTGTTGTTCTGGGATTTATTTGCACTTTTCACACCAAAGTACATTCATCTCATCTCTTCCTGAGCGGTATGACGGCTGCGTGGTCCCATGGTGTTCATACTTGCGTACTATTGTTTGTACAGATGAACATGAACCAGACTTGTGAAGGTCCACCATTTTTTTCCTGAGGTCTTGGCTGATTTCTTTAGATTTTCCCATGATGTCAAACAAAGAGGCACTGAGTTTCAAGGTAGGCCTTGAAATACATCCACAGGTACACCTCCAATTGACTAAAATGATGTCAATAAGCCTATCAGAAGCTTCTAAAGCCATGACATTATTTTCTGGAATTTTCCAAGCTGTTTAAAGGCACAGTCAACTTAGTGTATGTAAACTTCTGACCCACTGGAATTGTGATACAGTGAATTATAAGTTAAATAATCTGTAAACAATTGTTGGAAAAACTACTTGTGTCATGCACAAAGTAGATGTCCTAACCGACTTGTCAAAACTATAGTTTGTTAACAAACAATTTGTGGAGTGATTGAAAAACAAGTTTTTATGACTCCAACCTAAGTGTATGTAAACTTCTGACTTCAACTGTAGCTGACATACTGGTACATACTGCTGTAAAGATATGCTATGTGGTTCATAAGGACAGCGTAGCTAGCTAACATACTGGTACATACTGCTGTAAAGATATGCTATGCGGTTTGTAAGGATAACGTAGCCAACATATCGTTACATTGCTCAACATTCTCTTAACATTTGTCATAATTAGTTAAAGCAGTTCATTTGTATCCACTCTCTCGTCGGACTTCGGCTGCATATTTTCCACCATTTTTTCAAACCTGAAAATAGTTGAAGCCCCGCCCATTTCCTGAAGAATTGCATTATGGGCCCTAAAAGCACAGAAAGAGTGTCCTCTGCATATATACTTCGTATTTTGGCGACTGTAGTATGACATCCGGGAACTTTTGGCATACTAACTATATCCATACTATGACAAATAAGCATAATATATAGTATGGTTAGTATGAGTATTCGAACACAGCTCAAGTCTCTGGGCAGCCATTTTGTTTCTGTTTTAAAACTAGGTTGCCCCTTTAAAAAAGCCACACAATCAATCAACCAATCTGCAGTCCAAACAATAACAAAGCTGTAATTCCACCACTGTTTTGGTAATAAGATGATGATGGGGCTGGAGAAATGTAACTACAGACAGACAGACCTATGGATACAAAGACTGACCATCCATGATATCAACATTATAGTTTTAACCATGTTGAGGCTATACAGTGTTGATTTACATTGTTTCTAAACATTGGAGTAAAAAAAGCTTATTTGGGGTTCTGATGGGGTACAACAGTTTAACTAAGCTCATGAGGCATGTGTTATATTCTTCAAGAACCAATGGCTATAATTAAATAATTTTAAAGAAAAAAAAATGGATGTAGCAATTACAGATTTCCCCTTTAACACCTCAGTTTAACAAGTGTAGAGTTTGTGCCTCTGTTTTTAAAACAGTACTTACGAGTGTTAATCAGGGCCCGTTCATCGTTAGAACCAATGGACGCCTTATGATGCCCTTGGGAAACCGGGACCAGATATCCAGATTCTTCCTCTTCTTCCTTCTTCGATGTGACAGTCATCTCCTCTTTCACTCCAAAAACTGCATCCTCCTCCTCCTTCACTCTGAACGTGTCTTCCTCTTCTTTTACTGTAACATCCTCCTCCTCCTTCACTCTGAACACGTCTTCCTCTTCTTTCACTGTAACGTCTTTCTCTTCTTCTTTCACGGTAACAGCCTCACCCTCTACTTGTTTTTGTATTGAAACAGCCTCCTCTTCCTCCTCCTCTTTGACGAGAGCTTCTTTCTCCGTCCAGCAGGCCTCATCTTCTTTAACAGGAGGAGAGTAGCTTTGTGAGCGCATGGTCGGAGATGTTAGCTAGCTAGGCTAATGCTAACTTAACCAGCCCGCTAGCTGACTAATAACAACAACACCGTAAATATGAAATTAAATCGGATAACTAACTAGACGACAGAAGTGGCTTTAAAACACAGTTGCTAATATACACTAAAGCGCCCAAAGAGCTTTATTGGTTCGGCTATTTTGTCTAGCAAGCTACAGAGGTGGCTGAATAACTGTTTTTTTTTTTTTTTTTTGCACAAATCTTTATTTAACTTGCTGTAAATAACAGTAACATGCAAAACATAAACATAACATAACATAACAGCCAGAGGGAATCCAAAGAAATTAGAGAAAAATAAAAGAAACTATTATATCAAATCAAATACAGACATATATCGAATACATTTTTTTGACATATTGTTTTGTATACGTTTTAAAGATTCTACGTACTGTTCCAAATCAGATAAAAAAATTAAGAAAAGGGGCTTTTTCTTCATAAATTTTGATTTATGGATATAAGATTTTCCTAATAAAATAAAGAGATTTATGACATACTCACGTTCAATTGTGGAATCAGTGTAGTAAAATAATATGTCAAACTTAGTAATATCAATTGTTGTATGCAATTTGCGGCTAAGATATAGTTTTACATCAGTCCAAAATACTTCACTATATAAACAATTACAGAATAAGTGTTCAATAGATTCAGTTTCTAGTTCACAAAAACTGCATTCACTGGTAACGTCAAATATATATTTAGAAATCAAGCTATTACACGGATAGCATCTATGGATTATCTTAATACACATAACAATATCACCAACTATATGAATACACATAACAATATCATCAACTATATTAATACACATAACAATATCACCAACTATATTAATACACATTACAATATCACCAACTATATTAATACACATAACAATATCATCAACTATATTAATACACATGACATTCGTCATCTTACCTTTTATCTCTCAATAGAAACAGAGTCTGAATGATCATTCGGTCGTTGAAAGTTACTTTCGTTTGCTCTGCTCATTTACATATCAGGTTCTACCTGTTCTCTCTCCGAGTCCCTCTCTCTTTACAGCTCTTACAATGTGCCTTGGCAAACATTCTACAACTGTCTGGAAGTCTATTGGAGGGATGGTTGTGTTCAGTTGTGTTGAGACCTGGTGACTGAGACGGCCGTGGCATATTGTGAAACATCAGCAAGTTCAGCAGTCTTCATCACTGAAGCTCCTGCCAAACGTGCCCCAACAAACACCAAGCGTTAAGCTCTTCCTGAGCAGGGTCGCAGTCTCTCCCCAGGGGTAGCAGCTCCTCTCTCTCGCCTAGGATTTTAAGACATTGGTGGCTTAGCCCATAGCCATTAGGGAAGGAATTTCAACTGCTAAATCCATGAATAAAGTCTGTTATATTTGTAGAATAATGTAGGGGATGTGTTTAATAAGTGCATGTCTCCATGACTACCTGTTACTGTACCACTGTTGAAATGCCTCAGTTAGATGTCCTGGTGAAACTATAATAAAGTCTGTTATATTTCTAGATGAATGTAGGGGATGTGTTTAATAAGTGCATGTCTCCCTGACTACCTGTTGCTGTACCACTGTTGAAATGCCTCAGTTAGATGTCCTGGTGACACTATAATAAAGTCTGTTATATTTCTAGATGAATGTAGGGGATGTGTTTAATAAGTGCATGTCTTCCTGACTACCTGTTGCTGTACCACTGTTGAAATGCCTCAGTTAGATGTCCTGGTGAAACTACCCTTTAGAATTGGATTTACTAAAGTTTGTATCATTCACAACTAAAGTTGCCAAATAACAGTTTAAAATTATCACTTTTATTCTCAACATAGACACTTCATATGAACACTCACTCTGGAATGATACAAATATCCTTTTTATTTCATTCAAGCAAAATACAGTTATATTATTATTACTATAAAATCATATAATATAAAATAATGGCACATGACTTATATGTATAGACCCATCTAGTCTACTAAATGAACAAGTCTACAGTCTATATCATAGCCAGATAACATACAGTATCTAGTCTACTAAATGAACAAGCCTACAGTCTATATCATAGCCAGATAACATACAGTATCTAGTCTACTAAATCAACAAGCCTACATCCTATAACATGGAGCATAGCCAGATAACATACAGTATCTAGTCTACTAAATGAACAAGCCTACATCCTATGACATGGACCATAGCCAGATAACATACAGTATCTAGTCTACTAAACGAACAAGTCTACAGTCTATATCATAGCCAGATAACATACAGTATCTAGTCTACTAAATGAACAAGCCTACAGTCTATATCATAGCCAGATAACATACAGTATCTAGTCTACTAAATGAACAAGCCTACAGTCTATATCATAGCCAGATAACATACAGTATCTAGTCTACTAAATGAACAAGCCTACAGTCTATATCATAGCCAGATAACATACAGTATCTAGTCTACTAAATGAACAAGTCTACAGCCTATATCATAGCCAGATAACATACAGTATCTAGTCTACTAAATCAACAAGCCTACAGTCTATATCATAGCCAGATAACATACAGTATCTAGTCTACTAAATGAACAAGCCTACATCCTATGACATGGACCATAGCCAGATAACATACAGTATCTAGTCTACTAAATCAACAAGCCTACATCCTATAACATGGAGCATAGCCAGATAACATACAGTATCTAGTCTACTAAATGAACAAGCCTACAGTCTATATCATAGCCAGATAACATACAGTATCTAGTCTACTAAATGAACAAGCCTACAGTCTATATCATAGCCAGATAACATACAGTATCTAGTCTACTAAATCAACAAGCCTACATCCTATAACATGGAGCATAGCCAGATAACATACAGTATCTAGTCTACTAAATGAACAAGCCTACAGTCTATATCATAGCCAGATAACATACAGTATCTAGTCTACTAAATGAACAAGCCTACATCCTATGACATGGACCATAGCCAGATAACATACAGTATCTAGTCTACTAAACGAACAAGTCTACAGTCTATATCATAGCCAGATAACATACAGTATCTAGTCTACTAAATGAACAAGCCTACAGTCTATATCATAGCCAGATAACATACAGTATCTAGTCTACTAAATGAACAAGCCTACAGTCTATATCATAGCCAGATAACATACAGTATCTAGTCTACTAAATGAACAAGCCTACAGTCTATATCATAGCCAGATAACATACAGTATCTAGTCTACTAAATGAACAAGTCTACAGCCTATATCATAGCCAGATAACATACAGTATCTAGTCTACTAAATGAACAAGCCTACATCCTATAACAAGGAGCATAGCCAGATAACATACAGTATCTAGTCTACTAAATCAACAAGCCTACAGTCTATATCATAGCCAGATAACATACAGTATCTAGTCTACTAAATGAACAAGCCTACAGTCTATAACATGGACCATAGCCAGATAACATACAGTATCTAGTCTACTAAATCAACAAGCCTACATCCTATAACATGGAGCATAGCCAGATAACATACAGTATCTAGTCTACTAAATCAACAAGCCTACAGTCTATATCATAGCCAGATAACATACAGTATCTAGTCTACTAAATCAACAAGCCTACATCCTATAACATGGACCATAGCCAGATAACATACAGTATCTAGTCTACTAAATGAATAAGCCTACAGTTTATATCATAGCCAGATAACATACAGTATCTAGTCTACTAAATGAATAAGCCTACAGTCTATATCATAGCCAGATAACATACAGTATCTAGTCTACTAAATGAACAAGCCTACAGTCTATATCGTAGCCAGATAACATACAGTATCTAGTCTACTAAATGAACAAGCCTACAGTCTATATCATAGCCAGATAACATACAGTATCTAGTCTACTAAATGAACAAGCCTACAGTCTATATCGTAGCCAGATAACATACAGTATCTAGTCTACTAAATGAATAAGCCTACAGTTTATATCATAGCCAGATAACATACAGTTTCTAGTCTACTAAATGAACAAGCCTACAGTCTATATCATAGCCAGATAACATACATTATCTAGTCTACTAAATAAACAAGCCTACAGTCTATATCATAGCCAGATAACATACAGTATCTAGTCTACTAAATGAACAAGTCTACATTCTATGACATGGACCATAGCCAGATAACATACAGTATCTAGTCTACTAAATGAACAAGCCTACAGTCTATATCGTAGCCAGATAACATACAGTATCTAGTCTACTAAATGAACAAGTCTACATCCTATGACATGGAGCATAGCCAGATAACATACAGTAGGACAACTCATATTCTGTTCTTCTATAATACATGTTCATTTAGATCTGCCTGAAATAAATAATGGATTCATTGTGATGTTGTGTATTACATTTTTTGTATGTTTTTATTTTTGTGTAGATGTTCCAAAGGTGCTTATCAGTGGTTTGTATGAGGCTTGTAGACAGTGGTTTGTATGAGGCTTGTAGACAGTGGTTTGTATGAGGCTTGTAGACAGGGGTTTGTATGAGGCTTGTAGACAGTGGTTTGTATGAGGCTTGTAGACAGTGGTTTGTATGAGGCTTGTAGACAGTGGTTTGTATGAGGCTTGTAGACAGTGGTTTGTATGAGGCTTGTAGACAGTGGTTTGTATGAGGCTTGTAGACAGGGGTTTGTATGAGGCTGGTAGACAGTGGTTTGTATGAGGCTTGTAGACAGTG
This sequence comes from Salmo salar, assembly GCF_965601325.2. NCBI lineage: Eukaryota > Metazoa > Chordata > Actinopteri > Salmoniformes > Salmonidae > Salmo > Salmo salar. The sequence continues at coordinate 1,303,519 of NW_027675424.1, forward strand.
GTTTGTTTGAGGCTTGTAGACAGTGGAGGCCTGGAGTTGCTAAACGTGTCAATGTTAATTAACAGCCATTTACCTTCAGGTCAGCAGTCTTTTGCATGACAATAACCGGCAGACCAAAAAATCTAGTTCTAGGCCTTTGTCTTGGTCACCTAAATCATCCTCTTTCCTACCATTTGACCCTGGCTGCTGCTGTTTTTTAGGGTCTTCCTCTGACACTGCCTGGTATAGAGGTCCTGGATGGCAGGAAGCTTAGCCCCAGTGATGTACTGGGCCGTATCAATACTGGCTCATATCAATGCCACATACGCTGTTTTCTAAATGAGAAGTTGGTTTTTAGGTGCAGTTACTCTGTAAAGTTAGTGTATTCTGACATGACCAGGGCAAAACAACTGGAAATAAAAATCAAGTGTCTGAATAACAGCACAACTCTCAACCTGACTGATCAGAAGCTACATAGCCCCCAGGGTATATGAATATAAAGAGACAAACATGACTGATCAGAAGCTACATAGCCCCCAGGGTATATGAATATAAAGAGACAAACATGACTGATCAGAAGCTACATAGCCCCCAGGGTATATGAATATAAAGAGACAAACATGACTGATCAGAAGCTACATAGCCCCCAGGGTATATGAATATAAAGAGACAAACATGACTGATCAGAAGCTACATAGCCCCCAGGGTATATGAATATAAAGAGACAAACATGACTGATCAGAAGCTACATAGCCCCCAGGGTATATGAATATAAAGATACATGAGACAAACATGACTGATCAGAAGCTACATAGTCCCCAGGGTATATGAATATAAAGAGACAAACATGACTGCTCAGAAGCTACATAGTCCCCAGGGTATATGAATATAAAGATACAAACATGACTGATCAGAAGCTACATAGTCCCCAGGGTATATGAATATAAAGATACATGAGACAAACTTGACTGATCAGAAGCTACATAGCCCCCAGGGTTTATGAATATAAAGATACATGAGACAAAACAATGGACCTGTTGAATGGAATAAGTTATAAGACCTCTATGATTCATTTCATTCTTCAGTTCTACCAGCTAATGTGAGATGTTTAGCATGTTGGGGGTAGGGGGCAGTATTGACACGGCCGGATAAAAACCGTACCCAATTTAATCTGGTTACTACTCCTGCCCAGTAACTAGAATATGCATATAATTATTGGCTTTGGATAGAAAACACCATAAAGTTTCTAAAACTGTTTGAATGGTGTCTGTGAGTATAACAGAACTCATATGGCAGGCAAAAACCTGAGAAGATTCCTTACAGGAAGTGCCCTCTCTGACAAGATCTTGTTCTTCTTGTCTCTGTTTATTGAAGACTGAGGATCTTTGCTGTAACGTGACAATTCCTACGGCTCCCATAGGCTCTCAGAGCCCGGGAAAAAGCTGAATGATATCGAGGCAGCCCCAGGCTGAAACACATTATCGCCTTTGGCAAGTGGCCGATCAGAGGACAATGGGCTTAGGCGCGTGCACGAGTCGACCCCGTGCTTTATTTTCTTTCGTCTTTTTACCTAAACGCAGATTCCCGGTCGGAATATTATCGCTTTTTTACGAGAAAAATGGCATAAAAATTGATTTTAAACAGCGGTTGACATGCTTCGAAGTACGGTAATGGAATATTTAGATTTTTTTTGTCACGAAATGCGCCATGCTCGTCACCCTTATTTACCCTTTCGGATAGTGTCTTGAACGCACAAACAAAACGCCGCTATTTGGATATAACAATGGATTATTTGGGACCAAACCAACATTTGTTATTGAAGTAGTAGTCCTGGGAGTGCATTCTGACGTAGAACACCAAAGGTAATAACATTTTTCTTATAGTAAATCTAACTTTGGTGAGTGCTAAATTTGCTGGGTGTCTAAATAGCTAGCCCTGTGATGCCGGGCTATCTAGAATATTGCAAAATGTGCTTTCACCGAAAAGCTATTTTAAAATCGGACATATCGAGTGCATAGAGGAGTTCTGTATCTATAATTCTTAAAATAATTGTTATGCTTTTTGTGAACGTTTATCGTGAGTAATTTAGTAAATTTTTTGTAAATTCACCGGAATTTTGCAGGGGGTATGCTAGTTCTGAACGTCACATGCTAATGTAAAAAGCTGTTTTTTGATATAAATATGAACTTGATTGAACAAAACATGCATGTATTGTATAACATAATGTCCTAGGTGTGTCATCTGATGAAGATCATCAAAGGTTAGTGCTGCATTTAGCTGTCTTCTGGGTTTTTGTGACATTATATGCTAGCTTGAAAAATGGGTGTCTGATTATTTCTGGCTGGGTACTCTGCTGACATAATCTAATGTTTTGCTTTCGTTGTAAAGCCTTTTTGAAATCGGACAGTGTGGTTAGATTAACGAGAGTCTTGTCTTTAAAATGGTGTAAAATAGTCATATGTTTGAGAAATTGAAGTAATAGCATTTCTAAGGTATTTGAGTAACGCGCCACAGGATTCCACTGGCTGTTACGTAGGTGGGACGATTTCATCCCGCCGGCCCTAGAGAGGTTAGATTACATAACATTTGAGGAAACATAATTTAAGGGCCTATGTATTTTTCATGTTTTGTTCACCTACAATCTAACCACAAATCTTTTCCCCTCCCTTTCTGACTGCCCTCCCCCTTCCCTTCTCAGTTCAAGTTTGTTTATTATATACACATGATATAAACTGTGTACAAAACATTAGGAATACCTGTTTATTCCATGACATAGACTGACCAGGTGAATCCAGGTGAAAGCTATGATCCCTTATTGATGTCACCTAGGGCTGTGTCGGTCATGACATTTTGTCAGCCAGTGATTGTCATGCAGATAACTGACAGTCTCATGGTAATTTACCCTTAATTAACATAAAAACATTAAGCATTTCCTGGATTCCACACACAGACTACAAACCACTGATGCAGACCTATGGAACATCTACATTTTAAAAAGTATAATAAATCCATGTAATATAGCCTACACCATCACAATAACTCCATGTAATATAGTCTACACCATCACAGTAACTCCATGTAATTGTCACGTCCTGACCAGCAGAGGGAGGTATTGTATCAGTTGTGGTCAGGATGTGGCAGGTTTTTTGTATGTTAAGGGTTTGTGTTGGGGATGGGACTCCCAATTGAAGGCAGGTGTGTTGAGTTGCCTTTGATTGGGAGTCCTATATAGAAGGGTGTGTTTTTCTTTGTGATTGTGGGTAGTTGTTTTTGCACTGCGTTTGTATAGCCTGTAAAACTGTTGCTGTCTTGCTTATTGTTTTTCACCGTGGATACTTTACTCTTTTTTTTAAATTAACCTCTATGGGCTAGGTGGGACGCTTGCGTCCCACCTACTCAACAGCCAGTTGAATCCTGTGTCGCGTTATTCAAATACCTTAGATATGCTATTACTTAAATTTTTAAAAAATATGACTATTTTACACCATTTTAAAGATAAGACTCTCGTTAGTCTAACCACACTGTCCGATTTCAAAAAGGCTTTACAACGAAAGCAAAACATTAGATTATGTCAGCAGAGTACCCAGCCAGAAATAATCAGACACCCATTTTTCAAGCTAGCATATAATGTCACATAAACCCAAACCACAGCTAAATGTAGCACTAACCTTTGATGATCTTCATCAGATGACAACCCTAGGACATTATGTTATACAATACATGCATGTTTTGTTCGATCAAGTTCATATTTATATCAAAAAACAGCTTTTTACATTAGCATGTGACTAGCATGTGAATAGCATTCCCACCGAACACTGCCGGTGAATTTACTAAATTACTCACGATAAACGTTCACAAAAAGCATAACAATTATTTTAAGAATTATAGATACAGAACTCCTCTATGCACTCGATTTGTCCGATTTTAAAATAGCTTTTCGGTGAAAGCACATTTTGCAATATTCTCAGTAGATAGCCCGGCATCACAGGGCTAGCTATTTAGACACCCAGCAAGTTTAGCACTCATCAAAGTCAGATTTACTATAAGAAAAATGTTCTTACCTTTGTTGCCTTCGTCAGAATGCACTCCCAGGACTTCTACTTCAATAACAAATGTTGGTTTGGTCCAAAATAATCCATCGTTATATCCAAATAGCGGCATTTTGTTCGTGCGTTCAAGACACTATCCTAAACGGTAAATAAGGGTGGCGAGCATGGCGCAATTCGTGACAATAAAATTCTAAATATTCCATTACCGTACTTCGAAGCATGTCAACCGCTGTTTAAAATCAATTTTTATGCAATTTTTCTCATAAAAAAGCGATAATATTCAGACCGGGAATCTGCGTTTAGGTAAACAGACAAAGGAAAAGAAAGCATTCGGTCGAAGCGGGCACGCGCCTAAGCCCATAGTACTCTGAGTGGCCACTTGCCAAAAGCGATAAAGTGTTTCAGCCAGAGCCTGCCTCGATATCGTTCAGCTTTTTCCCGGGCTCTGAGACCCTATGGAAGCCGTAGGAAGTGTCACGTTATTGCACAGATCCTGAGTCTTCAATAAAAAGAGCCAAGATGAAACACTACTTCTCAGACAGGCCACTTCCTGCTTGAAATCTTCTAAGGTTTTGGCCTGCCATATGAGTTCTGTTATACTCACAGACACCATTCAAACAGTTTTAGAAACTTTAGGGTGTTTTCTACCCAAAGCCAATAATTATATGCATATTCTAGTTACTGGGCAGGAGTAGTAACCAGATTAAATCGGGTACGTTTTTTATCCAGCCGTGTCAATACTGCCCCCTAGCCCTAACAGGTTAAACTATGAGTATCCACATTCCCGCTGCGCCTTGGTCCATTCTTGAAGACAGCTGTTACAGAACTACCCACCACCAAAGGACCAAGCAGCGGAAGAGGAGGGATCAGCGCCAGGAGGAACGAAAGGAATGGACTTGGCAGGACGAAAGACGATTCTGGGAGGACAAACTAAGGGAGCTAAGGGAACCCGAGAGGCAGCCCAATAATTTTTGGGGGGAGGGCACACGGGTAGTTTGGCCAGGCCAAGGAAGAGCCGTAAGCCAGCTACCTGTGATTATAGGGAGGTGCGTATGAGGTGGAGGGCGCCATGTTACGCTGAGGTATGCACCATCTCGCCTATACGGACGCACAGGCCAGTCCGCCCTGTACCAGCGGCCCGCATGTGCCAGGGTGAGGTGAGCATCGAGCCGGAAGGGGTGATGCCAACCCTGCGCTCAAGACCGCCAGTGCGCCTCGAAGGTCCAGTGTTTCCCGCTACACTCACTAGCATGGAGGTGCGTGTCTCCAGGCTGGCACGTCCAGTACCAGCCCCACGCATCAGGCGTCTAGTGCGTCAGCCTAGCCTCGCCAGTCAAGAGTTACCAGAGCTGTCCGCCAGTCAAGAGTCACCAGAGCCACCCGCCAGTCAAGAGTCACCAGAGCCGCTCGCCAGTCAAGAGTCACCTGAGCCGCCCGCCAGTCAAGAGTCACCTGAGCCGCCCGCCAGTCAAGAGTCACCTGAGCCACCCGCCAGTCAAGAGTCACCTGAGCCGCCCGCCAGTCAAGAGTCACCTGAGCCGCCCGCCAGTCAAGAGTCACCAGAGCCGCCCGCCAGTCAAGAGTCGCCAGAGCCGCCGCCAGTCAAGAGTCGCCAGAGCCGCCCGCTAGTCAGGAGCTGCCGGAGTGGCCCGACTGCCCGGAGCTGCCAGAGTGGCCCGACTGCCCGGAGCTGCCAGAGTGGCCCGACTGCCCGGAGCTGCCCGAGTGGCCCGACTGCCCGGAGCTGCCCGAGTGGCCCGACTGCCCGGAGCTGCCAGAGTGGCCCGACTGCCCGGAGCTGCCAGAGTGGCCCGACTGCCCGGAGCTGCCAGAGTGGCCCGACTGCCCGGAGCTGCCAGAGTGGCCCGACTGCCCTCCGGCCTTGCCAGAGTGGCCCGACTGCCCTCCGGCCCTGCCAGAGTGCCCACCTGTCCTCCGGCCCAGCCCGAGTGGCCCGCCTGTCCTCCGGCCCAGCCCGAGTGGCCCGCCTGTCCTCCGGCCCAGCCCGAGTGGCCCGCCTGTCCTCCGGCCAAGCCCGAGTGGCCCGCCTGTCCTCCAGCCCAGCCCGAGTGGCCCGCCTGTCCTCCGGCCAAGCCCGAGTGGCCCGAGTGGCCCGCCGGTCCTCCGGCCCAGCCCGAGTGGCCCGCCTGTCCTCCGGCCCAGCCCGAGTGGCCCTCCTGTCTTCCGACCCAGCCCAAGTGGCCCGCATGTCTTCCGGCCCAGACAGAGTGGTCCGTCTGCCAGGGTCAGCCCGAGTGGCCCGTCTGACCGGCGCAGCTATCGGCGCCACCGAAGTGGCCGACGCTGAAGGTGGAGCGAGGTCCACGTCCTGCACCTGAGCCACCTCCAGGATAGGTGGGTTGGGGAGGGAGGGTGTAGCACAGTGCCGTCGGTGACGGCAGCCACCCTCCCTTCCCTCCCTTATTGTTTAGGGGTTATTGTTTATTGGTTTTGTTGGGGTATTGGGGATATTTTTTGTGTTTTCTTTTTTTTAGGTGCATTCCGGGGTCTGCACCTTGAGGGGGGGGTACTGTCACGTCCTGACCAGCAGATGGAGGTATTGTATCAGTTGTGGTCAGGATGTGGCAGGTTTTTTGTATGTTAAGGGTTTGTGTTGGGGATGTGACTCCCAATTGAAGGCAGGTGTGTTGAGTTGCCTTTGATTGGGAGTCCTATATAGAAGGGTGTGTTTTTCTTTGGGATTGTGGGTAGTTGTTTTTGCACTGCGTTTGTATAGCCTGTAAAACTGTTGCTGTCTTGCTTATTGTTTTTCACCGTGGATACTTTACTCTTTTTTTGAATTAAACTATGAGTATCCACATTCCCGCTGCGCCTTGGTCCATTCTTGAAGACAGCTGTTACAGTAATATAGTCTACACCATCACAATAACTCCATGTAATATAGCCTACACCATCAAAATAACTCCATGTAATATAGCCTACACCATCACAATAACTCCATGTAATATAGTCTACACCATCACAATAACTCCATGTAATATAGCGTACACCATCACATAACTCCATGTAATATAGTCTACACCATCACAATAACTCCATGTAATATAGTCTACACCATCACAATAACTCCATGTAATATAGTCTACACCTTCACAATAACTCCATGTAATATATTCTACACCATCACAATAACTCCAGTATTTATCTGAGACAGGTCTAAAGAAACATGGCATGAAGAAAATCTAGCCTATTTCAGAAGAACACATTAAGAATCCAGGCTGTATCCCAACCGGCCGTGATTGGGATTCCCATAGGGCAGAGCACAATTGGCCCAGCTTCGTCCAGGTTTGGCCGGGGTAGGCCGTCATTGTAAATAAGAATGTGTTCTTAACTGACTTGCCTAGTTAAATAAAGGTTAAACAAAAAATGTATTTCAAAAATTAAAATAATTAGGGGTTCAATTAGGAAAGTTGAAATGTAAAAAATATTCTTACAAGAACCATTTCATCTTTAGAGTTCCTCTGGGAACCTTTCCTAATCAATGGGTTCATATATTAAAATGTCCTAATCAATGGGTTCATATTTTAACCTTTCCTAATCAATGGGTTCATATTTTAACCTTTCCTAATCAATAAGTTCATATTTGAACCTTTCCTAATCAATGGGTTCCTATTTTAACCTTTCCTAATCAATGGGTTCATATTTTTACATTTCCTAATCAATGGGTTCATATTTTAACCTTTCCTAATCAATGGGTTCATATTTTATCCTTTCCTAATCAATGGTTCATATTTTAACCTTTCCTAATCATAAATGGTTCTTGGAGGAACTGGCGCCTTCTTTTAATCAATAACTTCCACATGACTACTACCACCCACATCAACATTCCATTCCAGGACAGACTGGTAGCTACACAACAACACTTGCTGGAAAACAACTACAGTTTCTCTAAATGAACACAACAAATTCCTGCTAAGTGGTATTCCCTGTTCTGCATTTTTTAGGGAGAAGAACGTCAAGGAAGGTTTTTCTAGCTAGCTGGCTAATTTTAGCTAGCTAATGTTAGCCTCTGGTAAATTTTTACATATTTTAGCTAGCTAACGTTTTGACCCCATTGGTTCCTGCATACCAATGACCCCATTGGTTCCAAGCCAAAACCAGAGTTTAAACCAGCACTCAGTTTTTTGTCGGCTGTATGGGGATAGGACCCCCACATGGTGTATGGGGACAGGAACCCCACATGGTGTATGGGGACAGGAACCCCACATGGTGTATGGGGACAGGACCCCCACATGGTGTATGGGGACAGGAACCCCACATGGTGTATGGGGACAGGAACCCCACATGGTGTATGGGGACAGGAACCCCACATGGTGTATGGGGACAGGACCCCCACATGGTGTATGGGGACAGGAACCCCACATGGTGTATGGGGACAGGAACCCCACATGGTGTATGGGGACAGGACCCCCACATGGTGTATGGGGACAGCCCCCCCACTGCTGTCTGGGGACAGGCCCCCCACCTGCTGTATGGGGACAGGCCCCCCACATGGTGTATGGGGACAGGACCCCCACACGGTGTATGGGGACAGGCCCCCCACATGGTGTATGGGGACAGGCCCCCCACATGGTGTATGGGGACAGGACCCCCACATGGTGTATGGGGACAGGAACCCCACATGGTGTATGGGGACAGGAACCCCACATGGTGTATGGGGACAGGAACCCCACATGGTGTATGGGGACAGGAACCCCACATGGTGTATGGGGACAGGAACCCCACATGGTGTATGGGGACAGGACCCCCACATGGTGTATGGGGACAGGAACCCCACATGGTGTATGGGGACAGGAACCCCACATGGTGTATGGGGACAGGACCCCCACATGGTGTATGGGGACAGGACCCCCACATGGTGTATGGGGACAGGAACCCCACATGGTGTATGGGGACAGGAACCCCACATGGTGTATGGGGACAGGACCCCCACATGGTGTATGGGGACAGCCCCCCCACTGCTGTCTGGGGACAGGCCCCCCACCTGCTGTATGGGGACAGGCCCCCCACATGGTGTATGGGGACAGGACCCCCACACGGTGTATGGGGACAGGCCCCCCACATGGTGTATGGGGACAGGCCCCCCACATGGTGTATGGGGACAGGCCCCCCACATGGTGTATGGGGACAGGCCCCCCACATGGTGTATGGGGACAGGAACCCCACACGGTGTATGGCCCCCCACATGGTGTATGGGGACAGGACCCCCACACGGTGTATGGCCCCCCACATGGTGTATGGCCCCCCACATGGTGTATGGGGACAGGACCCCCACACGGTGTATGGGGACAGGCCCCCCACATGGTGTATGGGGACAGGCCCCCCACATGGTGTATGGGGACAGGCCCCCCACATGGTGTATGGGGACAGGACCCCCACATGGTGTATGGGGACAGCCCCCCCACTGCTGTCTGGGGACAGGCTCCCCACCTGCTGTATGGGGACAGGCCCCCCACCTGCTGTATGGGGACAGGCCCCCCACATGGTGTATGGCCCCCCACATGGTTTATGTGGACAGGCCCCCCACATGGTGTATGGGGACAGGAACCCCACACGGTGTATGGCCCCCCACATGGTGTATGGGGACAGGACCCCCACACGGTGTATGGCCCCCCACATGGTGTATGGCCCCCCACATGGTGTATGGGGACAGGACCCCCACACGGTGTATGGCCCCCACATGGTGTATGGGGACAGGACCCCCACACGGTGTATGGCCCCCCACATGGTGTATGGGGACAGGACCCCCACACGGTGTATGGCCCCCCACATGGTGTATGGCCCCCCACATGGTGTATGGGGACAGGACCCCCACACGGTGTATGGCCCCCCACATGGTGTAAGGGAACAGGAGCCCCACCAGCTGTATGGGGACAAGGAGGCAGTTATTTGTATCTGGTGTGATTTGCCTCATGCAGCCCAACACATCTCCTTTTCATAGAGTTGATCAGGCTGTTGATTGTGGCCTGTGGAATGTTGTCCCACTCCTCTTCAATGGCGGCGCGAACTTGCTGGATTTTGGCGGGAACTGGAAGCCGCTGTCGTACACTGTTGATCCAGAGCATCCCAAACATGCTCAATGGGTGCAGGCAATGAAAGAACTTAGACATTTTCAGCTTCCAGGAATTGTGTACAGATCCCTGTGACATGGGGCCGTGCATTATCATGCTGAAACATGAGGTGATGGCGGGGGATGAATGGCACGACAATGGTCCTCAGGATCTCATCACGGTATTTCTGTTCATTGAAATTGCGGTTGATAAAATGCTATTGTGTTCATTGTCCGTAGCATATGACTGCCCATACCATAACCCCACTGCCACCATGGGGAACTCTGTTCAGCAATCCGCTCGTGCAGAAAGTCTTCAGTTTTTCAAACCCCCAGTTTCATCAGCTGTCTGGATGACTGGTCTCAGACCATCCCCCAGTTTCATCAGCTGTCTGGATGACTGGTCTCAGACCATCCCCCAGTTTCATCAGGTGTCTGGATGACTGGTCTCAGACCATCCCCCAGTTTCATCAGCTGTCTGGATGACTGGTCTCAGACGGTCTCAAGAAGCCGGATATAGAGGTCCTGGGCTGGCGTGGATACACGTGGTCTGCAGTTGTGAGGCCCGGTTTGACGTACTGTCAAATTCTCTAAAACAACGTTGGAGACGGGTTATGGTAGAGTAATGAACATAAAATTGTCTGGCACCATTCCTGCAATAAGCATGCAATTTAGCATGCTCCCTTAAAACATTAGACATCTGTGGCATTGTGTTGTGTGATGAAACTGCACTTTTTAGGGAGGTCTTTTATTGTCCCCAGCACAAGGTACACCTGTGTAATGAGCATGCTGTTTAATCAACTTCTTGATATGCAACACTTGTCAGGTGGATTGATTATCTTGGCAAAGGATAAATGGTCACTAAACAAATTTAAGAGAAATACGGTTTTTGTGCGTATAAACAATTTCTGGGACCTTTTATTTCCTCTCAAGAAACATGGAGTTTATATTTTTGTTCACTTTAGACAATATGAATATTCTTAAATTAATGTTTTATGTTATTATATGGGTTATTACCATTTTTTTAAATATAATTATTATTATTGCTACATATTATTAATAATAAAAGGGTTCAAAAATGAATCCTAAAAGAAGAAAAAAAATACATTTTCAAAAAGGTTCTTCAGGGAACTCCTACCTTTCAGGAAGGTTACCCACAGCGGCAACTCAAAAAGGCTCCTTGAATAACCTTTTCTTCTTAGAGAGGAAATTACATTTGAAACAACAATCCACAAATGATTTATTTATTTATTTTAAAGAAGCTAATGATCCTCTGTGGCCAAATAATTATTTTTTAGTAACCTATTTCTTTCTTTCTGTATAGACAGGAGTAGGCTTTATTACATTTACTGTAGGAAAAGCTTAGCTTACCTAGCCTTGTGGACATGTCGCCTATGCTTGCATATTAAAAACGTAACACCCCTAACCTCCATTCACTATTGGAGTGCAGGCTTCAGATGACATGTTTTTTTTGTGGACCATTCTAAAACAAAAATAATTCCACACATACAATACCAGTCAGAAGCTTGGACACTCTAGGGTTTTTCTTTATTATGAAACAGGAGCTATTGATAAGAAGAGGGCGCCAGCATATTGAAGTGTTGTTGTGTAGCTACCAGTCTGTCCTGGAATGGATTGTTGACGTGGGTGGTAGTAGTCATGCAGAAGCTATTGAGAATAAGAGGCGCCAGCATATTGAAAGGTTCCTCCTGGAACCTATTCTTCTTCAGGTTCCTCCAATAACCATTTATGATAAGAAAGTTTAAAATGTGAACACATTGATTAGGAAAGTTTAAAATGTGAACACATTGATTAGGAAAGGTTAAAATATGAACCCATTGATTAGGAAAGGTTAAAATATGAACCCATTGATTAGGAAAGGTTAAAATATGAACCCATTGATTAGGAAAGGTTAAAATATGAACCCATTGATTAGGAAAGGTTAAAATATGAACCCATTGATTAGGAAAGGTTAAAATATGAACCCATTGATTAGGAAAGGTTAAAATATGAACCCATTGATTAGGAAAGGTTAAAATATGAACTTATTGATTAGGAAAGGTTAAAATATGAACCCACTGATTAGGAAAGGTTCAAATATGAACTTATTGATTAGGAAAGGTTAAAATATGAACCCATTGATTAGGAAAGGTTAAAATATGAACCCATTGATTAGGAAAGGTTAAAATATGAACTTATTGATTAGGAAAGGTTCCCAGAGGAACTCTAAAGATGAAAAGGTTCTTGTAAGAATATTTTCTAGGAAGACCCTAAAAAACAGCAGCAGCCAGGGTGAAATGGTAGGAAAGAGGATGATTTAGGTGACCAAGACAAAGGCCTAGAACTAGATTTCTTTGTCTTCCGGTTATTGTCATGCAACAGACTGCTGACCTGCAGGTAAATGGCTGTTAATTAACATTGATACATTTAGCAACTCCATGCCTCCACTGTATACAAGCCTCAAACAAACCACTGTCTACAAGCCTCATACAAACCACTGTCTACAAGCCTCATACAAACCACTGTCTACAAGCCTCATACAAACCACTGTCTACAAGCCTCATACAAACCCCTGTCTACCAGCCTCATACAAACCACTGTCTACAAGCCTCATACAAACCACTGTCTACAAGCCTCAAACAAACCACTGTCTACAAGCCTCATACAAACCCCTGTCTACAAGCCTCATACAAACCCCTGTCTACAAGCCTCATACAAACCACTGTCTACAAGCCTCATACAAACCACTGATAAGCACCTTTGGAATATCTACATAAAAATAAAAAAATAAAAAATGTAATACACAACATCACAATGAATCCATTATTTATTTCAGGCAGATCTAAATAAACATGTATTATAGAAGAACAGAATATGAGTTGTCCTACTGTATGTTATCTGGCTATGCTCCATGTCATAGGATGTAGACTTGTTCATTTAGTAGACTAGATACTGTATGTTATCTGGCTATGATATAAACTGTAGGCTTATTCATTTAGTAGACTAGATACTGTATGTTATCTGGCTATGATATAGACTGTAGGCTTGTTCATTTAGTAGACTAGATACTGTATGTTATCTGGCTATGATATAGGCTGTAGACTTGTTCATTTAGTAGACTAGATACTGTATGTTATCTGGCTATGATATAGACTGTAGGCTTGTTCATTTAGTAGACTAGATACTGTATGTTATCTGGCTATGATATAGACTGTAGGCTTATTCATTTAGTAGACTAGATACTGTATGTTATCTGGCTATGATATAGACTGTAGACTTGTTCATTTAGTAGACTAGATACTGTGTGTTATCTGGCTATGATATAGGATGTAGGCTTGTTCATTTAGTAGACTAGATACTGTATGTTATCTGGCTATGATATAGACTGTAGGCTTGTTCATTTAGTAGACTAGATACTGTATGTTATCTGGCTATGCTCCTTGTTATAGGATGTAGGCTTGTTCATTTAGTAGACTAGATGGGTCTATACATATAAGTCATGTGCCATTATTTTATATTATATGATTTTATAGTAATAATAATATAACTGTATTTTGCTTGAATGAAATAAAAAGGATATTTGTATCATTCCAGAGTGAGTGTTCATATGAAGTGTCTATGTTGAGTATAAAAGTGATAATTTTAAACTGTTATTTGGCAACTTTAGTTGTGATTGATACAAACTTTAGTAAATCCAATTCTAAAGGGTAGTTTCACCAGGACATCTAACTGAGGCATTTCAACAGTGGTACAGCAACAGGTAGTCAGGGAGACATGCACTTATTAAACACATCCCCTACATTCATCTAGAAATATAACAGACTTTATTATAGTTTCACCAGGACATCTAACTGAGGCATTTCAACAGTGGTTCAGTAACAGGTAGTCAGGGAGACATGCACTTATTAAACACATCCCCTACATTCATAACAGACTTCATTCTAAAAATATAATGTTGATATATTATCAAAATATTGCCACTTTATTCTCGAAATATTGCCACTTTTAAAAAGTGTGACTTTAGAGAGAGAGAAAAAAAGAAAGAAGGGATTGAGGGGTAATTTAATCAGATTGGCTTTTTGGACAGGTCAGAGTCAATGTTTGAAGTTGTTGGCAATACACTGTAGATGTATGTGTTCAAAAGTAGCTCCTAATGTCTTCAAATCCCTGGGGAGAGAGGAGCTGCTACCCCTGGGGAGAGAGGAGCTGCTACCCCTGGAGAGAGAGGAGCTGCTACCCCTGGGGAGAGAGGAGCTGCTACCCCTGGGGAGAGAGGAGCTGCTACCCCTGGGGAGAGAGGAGCTGCTACCCCTGGAGAGAGAGGAGATGCTACCCCTGGGGAGAGAGGAGCTGCTACCCCTGGGGAGAGAGGAGCTGCTACCCCTGGGGAGAGAGGAGCTGCTACCCCTGGAGAGAGAGGAGCTGCTACCCCTGGGGAGAGAGGAGCTGCTACCCCTGGGGAGAGAGGAGCTGCTACCCCTGGGGAGAGAGGAGCTGCTACCCCTGGGGAGAGAGGAGCTGCTACCCCTGGGGAGAGAGGAGCTGCTACCCCTGGGGAGAGAGAGGAGCTGCACATTGTAAGAGCTGTAAAGAGAGAGGGAGTGGAGAGAGAACAGGCAGAACCTGATATGTAAATGAGCAGAGCAAACGAAAGTAACTTTCGACGACCGAATGATCATTCAGACTCTGTTTCTATTGAGAGATAAAAGGTAAGACGACGATTGTCATGTGTATTAATATAGTTGATGATATTGTTATGTGTATTAATATAGTTGATGATATTGTTATGTGTATTAATATAGTTGATGATATGTGTATTAATATAGTTGGTGATATTGTTATGTGTATTAATATAGTTGATGATATTGTTATGTGTATTAATATAGTTGATGATATTGTTATGTGTATTAATATAGTTGATGATATTGTTATGTGTATTAATATAGTTGATGATATTGTTATGTGTATTAATATAGTTGATGATATTGTTATGTGTATTCATATAGTTGATGGTATTGTTATGTGTATTAATATAGTTGATGATATTGTTGTGTGTATTAATATAGTTGATGATATTGTTATGTGTATTAATATAGTTGATGATATTGTTATGTGTATTAATATAGTTGGTGATATTGTTATGTGTATTAATATAGTTGATGATATTGTTATGTGTATTCATATAGTTGATGATATTGTTATGTGTATTAATATAGTTGATGATATTGTTATGTGTATTAATATAGTTGATGATATTGTTATGTGTATTAATATAGTTGATGATATTGTTATGTGTATTAATATAGTTGATGATATTGTTATGTGTATTCATATAGTTGATGATATGTGTATTAATATAGTTGGTGATATTGTTATGTGTATTAATATAGTTGATGATATTGTTATGTGTATTAATATAGTTGATGATATTGTTATGTGTATTAATATAGTTGATGATATTGTTATGTGTATTAATATAGTTGATGATATTGTTATGTGTATTAATATAGTTGATGATATTGTTATGTGTATTAATATAGTTGATGATATTGTTGTGTGTATTAATATAGTTGATGATATTGTTATGTGTATTCATATAGTTGGTGATATTGTTGTGTGTATTAATATAGTTGATGGTATTGTTATGTGTATTAATATAGTTGATGATATTGTTATGTGTATTCATATAGTTGATGATATTGTTGTGTGTATTCATATAGTTGATGGTATTGTTATGAGTATTCATATAGTTAATTATATTTTTGGTGGACAGTGTTTTAATAGTCCTACTCTCCTTAAAATGTATTTGATATAAATTAGATGCGTGGGGTGAATTCGTTCTGTGCCCATCTGTGTGCCCCAGGGTGATCGCTCCTACACTATCTACAATCTAAAAGGGTTCTTTGGCTGTCCCCATAGGAGAACCCTTTGTAGAACCCTTTTTTTGGTACTAGGTAGAACACTTTTGGGTTCCGTGAAGAACCCTTTCCACAGAGGGTTCTACATGGAAGCCAGAAGGGTTCTACCTGGAACCCAAAAGCATTCTCCTATGGGGACGGCCGGAGGACCCGTTTGGAACCCTTTATTCTAAGAGTGTACTGTATCATAGGTCTATAGACAAGTCTTCTCAAAACATTTTAAAAACATTTTGTGGAAAGCCAAACAATAACTTACACTTCCTCAAAACAGGTTGTGTGTATTCATTAGTGCCGACCGTAGCAAAACGTTTGGCAACAGAAACCGTTTAGGTCACATTGTACAGTGTTTGGAGTAAACCTGTTTATGCATCATTTTAGAACTGTTGGCTGTGGAGTAAACTAATGAATACAACCCAGTTTGTAGCCAACAACTCGGCTGTTTATACCTGATGCTGAAACCTGAACATAGCCTGGGGGTATACTAATATGCAAGCTAGATATTCTGGTTTTCTAAAGCTAGCCAGCTTCAGTTATCTTCACATTCCATCTCAGGCCTCATCCATCAGAATATACAGAGTGCTAGTCATCAGGAAGCTGCTCTCTCAGCAGAACAGAAAATATCTCAATGACTTGACATGTTCTGGTTGTGAATTCAGGCTACAAGGTGACAATCCTGTCAGGGATTATTGTAAAGTGTGTAGATAAATTAAATGTATGGTGTAATGTTAGTATAGTGAATGACAGTAAAACAGAAGACTACAACTGAGACAGGTTGGTGTAATGTTAGTATAGTGAATGACAGTAAAACACTCCTAACAGTCTACTACTACTGAGACAGGTTGGTGTCAGTTTAATCAGACAAAATGGAGCTGACTGGATGTGGTCAAGTCAAATTCAATATATCAATATTCAGATATTATACTTCTACATTTAACATTTCATATGATAATGTAATTGTATCATAGTTCCTCTATAGTGTAGTGATCCTCTACATTTCATATGATAATGTAATTGTATCATAGTTCCTCTATAGTGTAGTGATCCTCTACATTTCATATGATAATGTAATTGTATCATAGTTCCTCTATAGTGTAGTGATTCTCTACATTTCATATGATAATGTAATTGTATTATAGTTCCTCTATAGTGTAGTGATCCTCTACATTTCATATGATAATGTAATTGTATCATAGTTCCTCTATAGTGTAGTGATCCTCTACATTTCATATGATAATGTAATTGTATCATAGTTCCTCTATAGTGTAGTGATCCTCTACATTTCATATGATAATGTAATTGTATCATAGTTCCTCTATAGTGTAGTGATTCTCTACATTTCATATGATAATTTAATTGTATCATAGTTCCTCTATAGTGTAGTGATCCTCTACATTTCATATCATAATGTAATTGTATCATAGTTCCTCTATAGTGTAGTGATTCTCTACATTTCATATGATAATGTAATTGTATCATAGTTCCTCTATAGTGTAGTGATTCTCTACAAACATTATGATAATGTAATTGTATAATAGTTCCTCTATAGTGTAGTGATCCTCTACATTTCATATGATAATGTAATTGAGCCACTTCACAATTAACAGTTCACAGCCCTTAGCCGTGGTACTGTATAATAACCATATATCACACCTCCTCAGGACTTATTGATTTATAAGGCATTATAAAGGTGATTAAAATAATGATACATACGTACTTCATAGAAAACTGTTACCCTTCATATATTCTAACAACTCACATTTTAAGATTCATTATGTCATGTGTTCCATGTTATGGGCTCTAACCAAGGAACAAGACTATTTGTCTCCCTCTTGCTGTTGCATGCAGTTCCTCTCTCTCTTCCTCCCTCCCTCTAACCCCTCCCTCCCTCCCTCTAACCCCACCCCTCTGGAAGAACCAGGAAATCCCTCCCCCTCCCACAAACTCTCTTCTGAGGAAACGAAACTGATCTGAGTCTCTGTGTCGTCTGTCTATGTGAGAGTGAACAACCGTCCAAATGGCTCAACAGGGAGTTCTGCTGGACCAGGACCAGTTCTGTTGTTCTGTCTGTCTGGATCTACTGAAGGAACCAGTCGCCATCCCCTGTGGACACAGTTACTGTAGGAGCTGTATTGAGGGCTGCTGGGATCAGGATGTTCTGAAAGGGGTCTATAGCTGTCCTCAGTGCAGACAGACCTTCAGTCCGAGGCCTACGCTGAGTAAAAGTAACCTATTGGCTGAGCTGGTGGAGAAACTGAAGAAGACAGGACTCCAGGCTGCTCCCCCTCCTGCTCTGTGCTATGCTGGACATAGAGATGTGGCGTGTGATGTCTGCACTGGGACCAGAAAGCAGAAAGCCCTCATGTCCTGTCTGGTGTGTCTGGCCTCTTACTGTGAGACTCACCTCCAATCTCACTACGAATCTCCTGCTTTGAAGAGGCACAAGCTGGTCAAAGCCACCGCACAACTACAGGAGAAGATCTGCTCTCATCATGACAAACTGCTGGAGGTTTACTGTCGTACCGATCAGCAGTGTATCTGTTATCTGTGTACAATGGATGAACATAAAGGCCATGATACAGTGTCAGCTGCAGCAGAGAGGACTGAGAAACAGGTAAGACCAGAACAACTTATTGGTGACTGTCTGATAAACAAAGAATTCAAGATACAGTAGGAACTAAGGCTGTTTGAATATGAGATCATTGAAATGAAATGAATCCTCAGCAGAACAAATATGAACACAAACCTTGAGTATATTGATATGTCAACCCAGATTCTCCAGATGTATCACCATTTTATAATGTCAAACACTATTATCATTCTGAATGGCCTTTTATGAGTCCAAAGTTCAGTCTCAACCTGTTGATACATGTAGTCCTACCATAAAAACTATAATCATTCACATAGCAACAAATAAATATCATTTAGTAAATGGACCATCCATTTTTTAGACCTTCCTCTCTATGGGCCCTATGTCACATTACTATACTATTGATCTACTGGACTAATAAAGCTTGATAGCTCATTGAAGAGTGATTCTCCACAGAGGCAGCTGGGGATGAGTCAGCAGAAGGTCCAGCAGAGATTCCAGGAGAGAGAGAAGGAGCTGAAGGAGCTCCAACAGGCTGTGGAGTCTTTCAAGGTGAGTATTGTTGACCAGAGGAGACACACCATTTCACCTGTCTCCTCCAGTCAGAGAGAGAGAGAGAGAGAGGTAGAGGGGCCCCTATCCAATCCCACTGACCCCACTGTTGGGAACAGGTTGTCACTGCTGAGGCAGTGAAGAAAGTAGAGGAGGATGGGTCAAGGCTGAAGGATCCTGAGAGGATCCCTGTGAGTAGTAGATCTGTGACAGCACAGAGGGATGGGCCAACCAGCGATATATGCTTCAGTAAGGTTGGCTTCTTAGTGTTCATAGCAAATGGTTATCAACTGTACCGCAGAAATGGAATGTAAATCACAGAAAAAAATATGTTGTTTTTGTGGCAGCTGCAGAGAAGTATTTGGTCATACTAGATTTGACTTCAGAAGAGTTCCAGGGTGTGTTGAGTGGTGGTGTCCCGTCCTCCCAGGTCGTTGGCCTGGTGCAGGAGCAGATAGGGTCAAAGTAGTGGAATGGGGGTAGTGGGTTTTAATGAGTGTAGGGTTAGTTGGCCTGGTGCAGGAGCAGATAGGGTCAAAGTAGTGGAATGGGGTAGTGGGTTTTAATGAGTGTAAGATTAATTGGCCGGGTGCAGGAGCAGATAGTGTCAAAGTAGTGGAATGGGGTAGTGGGTTTTAATGAGTGTAGGGTTAGTTGGCCTGGTGCAGGAGCAGATAGGGTCAAAGTAGTGGAATGGGGTAGTGGGTTTTAATGAGTGTAGGGTTAGTTGGCCTGGTGCAGGAGCAGATAGGGTCAAAGTAGTGGAATGGGGTAGTGGGTTTTAATGAGTGTAGGGTTAGTTGGCCTGGTGCAGGAGCAGATAGGGTCAAAGTAGTGGAATGGGGTAGTGGGTTTTAATGAGTGTAGGGTTAGTTGGCCTGGTGCAGGAGCAGATAGGGTCAAAGTAGTGGAATGGGGTAGTGGGTTTTAACCTCTATGGGCTAGGTGGGACGCTAGCGTGCCACCCGTGGTGCACTCCATCAACAGCAGGTGCATTTCAAGAGCGGCAAATTTGAATCCAAATAAATGTCAAAATTCAAATTTTTCAAACATACAACTATTTTACACCCTTTGAAAGATAAACATCTCCTTAATCTAACCACGTTTTACGATTTCAAAAAGGTTTTACGGCGAAAGCATAAATTTAGAGTATGTTAGGACAGTACATTTACAAGAGTTGTGTGTAATGTTTTGTCAAGTCAAAGACAGGGTCACCAAAACCATAAAACCAGCTAAAATGATGCACTAACCTTTTACAATCTCCATCAGATGACACTCCTAGGACATTATGTTAGACAATGCATGCATTTTTAGTTCTATCAAGTTCATATTTATATCCAAAAACAGCGTTTTACTATGGCATTGATGTTGAGGAAATCGTTTCCCTCCAATAACCGGCAGTCAAGTCAGCGTCACAAATTAAATAATTAAAATTAGAAAACATTGGTAAAATATTATATTGTCATTTAAAGAATTATAGATTTACATCTCTTGAACGCAATCAACTTGCCAGATTTAAAAATAACCTTACTGGGAAATCACACTTTGCAATAATCTGAGCACTGCGCCCAGAAAAATACGCGTTGCGATACAGACTAGACGTCATGTTGGGGAGATCTAAAATCGAAAATACTATGTAAATAATCCATTACCTTTGATTCTCTTCATCAGATGTCACTTCCAGGTATCACAGGTCCATAACGAATGTAGTTTTGTTCAAAAAAGCTCATCATTTATGTCCAAAAATCTCCGTCTTGTTAGCACATGATCTAAGCCAGCCGGACTTCTCGTCATGAACGAGGGGAAAAAATATATTTCCGTTCGTTCAAACATGTCAAACGTTGTATAGCATAAATCATTAGGGCCTTTTTTAACCAGAACATGAATAATATTCAAGGTGGACGAATGCATACTCTTTTATAACGTATTGGAACGAGGGTACCCAACATGAACTCGCGCGCCAGGTGTCTAATGGGCCATCATCGTTCCATGGCTCTTGTTCGGTCAGATCTCCCTCCAGAAGACTCAAAACACTTTGTAAAGGCTGGTGACATCTAGTGGAAGCAATAGGAAGTGCCAAAATATTCCTAAACCCCTGTGTTTTTCAATGGGATAGGTTTAAAGTCAATACAACACATCAGGTATCCACTTCCTGTCAGAAAATGTCTCAGGGTTTTGCCTGCCAAATGAGTTCTGTTATTCTCAGACACCATTCAAACAGTTTTAGAAACTTTAGAGTGTTTTCTATCCATATATAATAAGTATATGCATATTCTAGTTACTGGGTAGGATTAGTAACCAGATTAAATCGGGTACATTTTTTTTATCCAGACGTGCAAATGCTGCCCCCTAGCCCTAACAGGTTAATGAGTGTATTGTTAGTTGGCCTGGTGCAGGAGCAGATAGGGTCAAAGTAGTGGAATGGGGTAGTGGGTTTTTAATGAGTGTAGGGTTAGTTGGCCTGGTACAGGAGCAGATAGTGTCAAAGTAGTGGAATGGGGTAGTGGGTTTTAATGAGTGTAGGGTTAGTTGGCCTGGTGCAGGAGCAGATAGGGTCAAAGTAGTGGAATGGGGTAGTGGGTTTTAATGAGTGTAGGGTTAGAAGGGTGTTTTTTAGTATTATCATAATTTCCCCTTTTCCCATTTTGTATCACAAAATATAATGGATTTATATTATAGTCCAGTTGAGGCAGGTGAGATGCCTTTGGAGAATGGTGTGGAGGAATTATTGATCCTGGTCGGTGAACAGGTGGGAGAGGAACATATACACTCTGTATCCAGAATGAACAAGGCGGTGGTTGTGGTAATGTAAAAGGTGAGTCTTGTTGTCCGGCTAGTTACCAGTATGATTTATGTGAGGGGTTGTGTTGGTGCTGATTTCGACAAGAGTAGTGGTGTCTAATCTGCCTCCGTTTATTACCACCGAACAGATCCGTAAAGAGTTGGTTCGTTTTGCTAAAAGTGGAAGTGTTTTTCTGAACGAAATTCAAGGTTAAACAGGGGAGGGGTGGTACACAGGGTTTGTTAGCACAGAGGAGCCCAGTGATATAATATTATATATATATAATATTACTATATGTCCCAGCTGTTTGCTGTGGTTTTGAAGTAATTCTCTTCCAGCCCGCGTTAACCTTGTAGGTTTACCTCAGGTAACTGATTATTAACTATCCTTGTAGGTTTACCTCAGGTAACTTATTATTAACTAACCTTGTAGGTTTACCTCAGGTAACTTATTATTAACTATCCTTGTAGGTTTACCTCAGGTAACTTATTATTAACTATCCTTGTAGGTTTACCTCAGGTAACTTATTATTAACTAACCTTGTAGGTTTACCTCAGGTAACTTATTATTAACTAGGTTACAGCTACTAATAATGGTAACTGGTAATTTGATATGTGTTGAAATCTGTTGGTTCGTAGACATCAAATAGAGAGAATGCTGCGCAGGTTCACTGAGTTGTAAACCTAATGGATAGGTGGAGATCATTGATTTGTAGCTCTGACTCAGTTGCTACCTCAGATTATGAGCCTATCAAGTGTGGTGAATGAGGTATGTAGTTCCCACACACTATTATAGTAATAATATTATGTTAGTAAATACCATTATAGTACTAAATAGGTTCTATTGTTATTTTTTAAATAAAACCTATGTATAGTACTTAGCATTTAACTGTTTTTTTTTGTTATTTTATTATATTTATTATTTAGAGGAGTCTGTCTAAATAATGAAAAGTTAAGTTATTGTAAAACGTAAACCAGTTATTATTATAATACATTTTTTTATGGCTTGGTCCTAAGAACAGGTTTTAGTGGTAAATTAAAAGGTAGTTTTTTTTGGGTGCCATTTATGGAAAACTGAATTGGGTTTGTGGCTGGATCAGCAGCTCTTCATCATGCGGCCGGAGAGACTCAATACAACAGGGGTCTCTGATTTCTACGCTGCAGTACTGAGGGCCTGGCAGCTGCTGAGACCCACACGAGAGGAGGGGGGGTGGTGCCTGGGCCGTGGGTCTGGGAGGAACCACTGATCACTGGGTTTGGTGGACCTGGAGAGCAGGGTGGCAGCGTTCTGACTCAAAGCAGCACAGAGGCGACTGTACCGTACGGAGGTGGGCTTAGCGGGAGGGAAGGGGCATCAG
Organism: Salmo salar; assembly: GCF_965601325.2. Taxonomy (NCBI): domain Eukaryota; kingdom Metazoa; phylum Chordata; class Actinopteri; order Salmoniformes; family Salmonidae; genus Salmo; species Salmo salar. The sequence goes on from NW_027675424.1 coordinate 1,326,813, forward strand.
AGGCAGGGGGTTGTGGGGGCTGAGAGCATGGCAGGGTATAGGTGGAGGGTGCTCTATAAGCTCCCAGTGCTGGAAAGGTCAGGGGTCATCCAGTGGAGGGTATTACATGGAGCCCTGGACACCAATAGCTGATTGGCTCGGGTTGACCTGGGAGTTGAGGAGGGGGTTGTCCGGTTTTCTACAATGACAGACTGTTTTCTCTGTGTTGCCGGGGTAATGCCATTACTGTTTATTTAATTTCACCTTTATTTAACCAGGTGGGGCCAGTTGAGAACAAGTCCTTTATTTAACCAGGTGGGCCTGTTGAGAACAAGTCCTTTATTTAACCAGGTGGGCCAGTTGAGAACAAGTCCTTTATTTAACCAGGTGGGCCAGTTGAGAACAAGTTCTCATTTACAACTGCGACCTGGCCAAGATAAAGCAAAGCAGTGTGACACAAACAACAACACAGAGTTACACATGGAATAAACAAACGTACAGTCAATAACACAATAGAAAAGTCTATATACAGTTGTGCAAATGAGGTAAGATAAAGGAGGTAAGTTAATAAATAGGCCGTGGTGGAGAAATAATTACAATTTAGCAATTAAACACTGGAGTGATAGATGTGCAGAAGATGAATTTGCAAGTAGAGATATTATTAACTAACTGCTATCTCTCTGTCCCCCTCTCTCTCTTCTGTCCCTGT